>NC_052101.1:82855851-83158881 GCF_015852505.1 Tachyglossus aculeatus | reverse complement strand
GACAGCCATCAGATGGAGGAGAATTAGGTGGGGGAACACCCATTTGTTTTCATCAGAAGGTCTTCATGCATCCTATGAAGAACAATTTTACTGGGGCAGTCTGATGTATGCTTTGATCACCCTATTGATCTCTCAACTACATTTTATATTCACTGATGTTGTCTTTTTGTGCCTAGAACACTGATGGTGGCTTTTACCTTCATCTAGAGGTGAAGCCCCATTTTCCGCATGGAGAGGAGATGCTCCCACTCCATCTATTTCTCCCTTTAAAATCAGATGCAGAAGGAAAAAGGGAGAAAACAACAATAAGAGCAAATTGGAAGGAAGTTGCAAAGTTCCCAAGTGAGATAAGTGAGCATTTGTGGAAAAAAAAACCAACAACAAAACAAACACACAAGTCAAAACAGCAGGCTCAGCAACAAAGAAGCTGAGCTCAGTCTAGGAGCCATCCAGGCATTTAAGAAATACCATGTATCCTTGAGGCACAGCACTGAGCCTCCTGAAGAGCCATTTGTTCTACAAAACTCTCCATCTTCCCCCAACAATTTCTGATGATTTTCAGCAAGTTAAACCAATGAACCACCTAGAAAAACCACCCCTCCATCTGCTAATAGCTTACTTTGTTAGAGAAAAACACATCGTGGGCTAACAAAGAATCACAGAGTGGGATCCGAGATAACCATGCAGAAGAGATACGTAGTATTCTGAACAGGATTTGGAATTTAGTGTAGTAAGGAATGACATGAAAACAGGCATTGCTGTAAAATGTCCAAGCCCGAGAGAGTGGAGAGAAGAACTACTAGAGCCTGGGGCGGGGCAGATTACATCTTAGAGCCCTGGGTAACTTTTGGTTGGCTCTGAGGACTAGGCTAAACCCTCCAGAAACCTGGCCCCTGAAGTCTCCTTCATAAAGCCAGTTTGGGGCTGAGTGGCTGTCGCTAGGACACTATGACACGTGGGTGGCGCTTTGGGCATGCAATATGGTCCCTGAAAGCTGCTGAAACTAAAAGTCCCAGCAGTCCATGGGGGTCCACCACCAGCACATCATCAGTCAATCAATCATATTTGTTGGACAGCTTACTGTGTGCAGAGCACTGTACTAAGTGCTCAGGAGCGTACAACATAATAGAGTTGGTAGACACGTTCCCTGCCCACAACGAGCTTACAGTCTTGAATTCATAGGGCACTTACATTTTTCCAAAGTGCTTTCATATCATTTATCTCAGTGTTCTCTTTGAATATCCCTGTGAGGTATGGAGTTCAAGTAATATTTATCCCCATCTGACAAATGAAGAAAACTGACAGTAAGAAAATGTCTTGCTCAAGCAGGTCAGTGGTAGGGCTAAAACTTAAGACACAGTTCTCCTGACTCCTCTAGACTGTAAGCTCACTGTGGGCAGAGAACATGTCTACCAGCTCTATTATATTGATGATGGAACCTCCCGACAGAAATGGCAACTTGGGTTTAGAACCCAAGTCCTTCTAACTCCCAGGCCTGTGCTCTATCCACTAGGCCAAGCTGCTTCTCAAAGATTCTACTGCAAAGACATATTGCAAAGAAATGTAAGCTCCTTGTGGGCAGGGAACATGTCTACCAAATCTGTTATGTTGGTACTCTCCCAAGCACTTAGTACAGTGCTCTGCACACAGTAAGTGCTCAATCAATCAATTGTATTTATTGAGTGTTTACTGTGTGCTCAGCACTGTACAATATAACAGAGTTGGTAGACATGTTCCTTACCCATAACAAGTGTACAGTCTGAATTCAACTGATTGGTTGATTGAAGTGCAGTTGCATGTGCATATGTTAGCCATGGACAGAACCAGGACAAATATCCAGTATCCATTCCAAGAACAATGTTCTTTCAAGGGGAACAACAATAAACCAGTATATGAGGCTAAGCTCTCCTAAACGTTGAAATGTCATTCAGGTAAGGGTAAAGGTGAGAGAGTGGAGCAAAAATGTATGGTCTCCAACCTGATTAGCTTGTATCTACCACAGTGCTTAGGACAGTGCCTGTCATGTAGTAGGGGCTAAACAAATACCATTTAAAAATGGCAGATAAACTCCAAATAATTCAAATAAATATATAAAATAAAATAATATATAAAAATATATAAAATAAAAAATAAATACAAATGGGTGTGACTGCATGAGACCAATGTATGAACAGTGCATGAACAGCAATTTCCCTCACTGCATATGTTTTAAGACTGCCCTTGGATTTGCTGCTATTGTTTGCGGTGGTGGTTACCAGCAAGAGATTCTCTCTCAAACATAGTCACACTTATGGATGCAGTATCATTTTCAAACTGAAGGTCAAATCTCATCTTCAGTTTACCATGCAGGCTTCCCAATTCCTTTGCTTAAAATAAGTCATCCTGACTGCCTGTTGCACATCAGCTTAGTTTGTCTACTGATGTTACTTTCCAGGAGCATGCAGCTATAATACAATTTGAAGATTTGGATCAATGCATCCTTACAGAATTTATTCCATTTGGTCAGTTTGCATTGGTCCTTTTTCAATTGCCCACATAGCAGCTACTTAGGTCACCTGCCATTGTCCACCATCCTCACATGCATTAATCAGTCTTCCCTGATTAATTATCAACACCTCAAGTCATATCAACCCAATAGTCACCTCTTGCATTTATGTATCTATTCATATCCCTCCTCAGCACTTGTGTATAACTATTCAACTGTACTTTCAATAGATTTATCCTAAGTCCATATCAGTAAATACTTTTATGTCTGCCTCCACCATTAGAGTGTAAACTCATATGAGCATGCAACACATCTTGTATTTCTCTTGTTTTCTTCCCCCAAGTACTTAGTGCTGTGCATCACACTCCTGAATAAATTACTTTGCTCAATAAACACAATTATGACTCTTACTATTACTACAACCAGCAGCACAGCTGTATTGCAGGGAGCATTGCTTCGATGTGATAGATTAGCTACTTTCAAGACCTTGTTGTTGGCTATCCTGCCTTATCTTTAAATTTCCATAAGTAAGGTTGAGGAAACTCGGGGAAAAACAAGAAGTCATCTGTGACATTTTGGTTAGTTCTAGTCCCACAGCCAAAAAGAAGGATGCCTATATAACTCTTCTGAAAGCCTTTAGTATGTTCTGGGGCTTCACAGTTTATTTACTAAACACTTACAATAGAAAAAAAAAACTCTACTGATCACTGAGAAGAAAACACAGAGATTGATTCAGTCATGGTCCCTATCAATCAATCAATGGTATTTATCGAGTGCTTAATGTAGGCACTGTACTAAGTGTATGGGAGAGTAAAATATAATAGAGTTGGCAGACATATTCCCTGTCTACAATGGACCTGTCCACAAAGAGCTTGCAATCCAAAATGGGGAGGGAGGACAGACTAGAAAGGTAATTAACCCTAACCCTTCTAACTGAACTCCTTATCTTCCCTCCCAAACCCTGCCCTCTCCCTGACTTTCCCATCACTGTCGACGGCACTACCATCCTTCCCATCTCACAAGTCTGCAACCTTGGTGTCATCCTCAACTCCGCTCTCTCGTTCACCCCTCATATCCAATCCGTCACCAAAACCTGCCGGTCTCACCTCCGCAACACTGCCAAGATCCGCCGTTTCCTCTCCATCCAAACCACTACCCTGCTCATTCAATCTCTCATCCTATCCCAACTGGATTACTGCATCAGCCTCCTCTCTGATCTCCCATCCTCCTGTCTCTCCCCACTTCAATCCATACTTCACGCCGCTGCCCAGATCGTCTTTGTGCAGAAACGCTCTGGGCATGTTACTCCCCTCCTCAAAAATCTCCAGTGGCTACCAATCAACCTACGCATCAGGCAAAAGCTCCTCACCCTTGGCTTCAAGGCTCTCCATCCCCTCGCCCCCTCTTACCTCACCGCCCTTCTCTCCTTCTACAGCCCACCCCACACCCTCCACTCCTCTGCCCTGCCACTAATCTCCTCACTGTGCCTCGTTCTTGCCTGTCCCGCCATCAACCCCTGGCCCACGTCATCCCCCTGGCCTGGAATGCCCTCCCTCCACACATCCGCCAAGCTAGCTCTCTTCCTCCCTTCAAAGCCCTACTGAGAGCTCACCTCCTCCAGGAGGCCTTCCCAGACTGAGCCCCCTCCTTCCTCCCCCCTTCCTCCCCCTTCCCATCCCCCCGCCTTACCTCCTTCCCCTCCCCACAGCACCTGTATATATGTATATATGTTTGTATGCATTTATTACTCTATTTATTCATTTATTTTATTTGTACATATTTATTCTATTTTATTTTGTTAATATGTTTTGTTTTGTTGTCTGTCTCCCCCTTCTAGACTGTGAACCCACTGTTGGGTAGGGACCTTCTCTATATGTTGCCAATTTGTACTTCCCAAGCACTTAGTACAGTGCTCTGCACACAGTAAGCGCTCAATAAATACGATTGAATGAATGAATGAATGAAAATGACAGAACCGGGGAAAAATGATAACACTAATAATAATAATTGTGGCATTTTAAGTGCTTACTATGTGCTAGGCACTGCACTAAGGGCTGGGGTGGATAGAAGCAAATTGGGTTGACATAGTCCCTGCCCCACACGGGGCTCACAGTCTCAATCCCCATTTTATAGATGAGGTAACAGGCACAGAGAAGTGAAGTGACTTGTCCAAGGCCACACAGCAGACAAATGGCAGAGCTAGGATTAGAACCCATCACCTTCTGATTCCCTGGCCCGTGCTCTATCCACTGTGCCATGCTAGAGCAACTGAACAGATAGAACAGCAAAAGTACAACCAAATGTTTACTGTACAATCCTTGGAAAACTCACACATCAGGGCAAACAGTCCTGTGGGAAGAACCACCATGACCTTTCAAAAGTTCTAAATTTCATGAGGTAGGGTTCTTCCCAGAGCTCCCCTCCAGAGTGGGAGGGGAGAAGGCTGCCCTAGACCTTGGCAGCCTCCGATGTCAGAGGGGCTCTGAGCCATGTTGCACAGTTTTCAGCAATTATTTCACACTGGTGCCATATGCTGGTTTGCCAGTCTTCCATACGGCACACTAACTTCCTCCATGCCATCTTCTACTTTTATCCATCAGAAAATCATGGGATTGCCCTATTGGCAGACTCTGATGAGAGCTTTCATTCCTGGACTGTAAATAGGTTTCCAAAGTAAGAAAATTTCCCAGTAAATAAAAAAAAATGTCAGTTCATAAAATGCCTCCAAATCCACAAACCCTGAAATCACAGTCATTACCATGACCTTCATTGGCCTGAATGTTGAAGGAAGGATTTTAAGTTTTTATTAAAATTCTGTTTGTAAAACAGATCTGTAAAACTTAATCCACCCAGATTTTGAACAGAAAAAAGTGAAACAGATTCCAACGCTTATCAAAATGCTTATATCCAGAATAACATTTAATAAGAACCCACATCTGCACAGAACCATGCAACATTTAAACTAAAAGGATAGAGTCCCAGCTATAAGGAGTATATAATCCCAAAATAACAGAAAGACAGTTCATTACTAATCCCCCATAGTCTTATGGGCCAGGTAAATTCCAAACCCCATACACTATAACTCTTTTAAGTTGCCTAAGCATTGGCAAAGCAACAAAAGAAAAAGCCCACAAACATCCATCTTTCTTGTGGAGAGCCTATGTAGGTGTTTAGATGTTTTCCGCTCCCAAAAACTAGACATTAGTTGGCTAACAGGTATAGGAAATCTCCAATATTCATGAGGCGGAAAGTGAGGAACTCTTTTGTTCTAACTTTTAGTTCACTATTTAGGGCACAGCATATTCCCCACAAAAAAGAAACTCCTGACCAGCAGGAAGGCCTCCACTGTGCTGAACTACAATTCTTCATATATATAACAATCGATTTTTATAGGCAGTAAACATGGACATTTAACATCATTCAACCTCTGATCCATCATGTATATAACAGTGTTGCCTTTAATAACATGAACAATATGGATGTTCTGAGAGTTTCTTGTGCAGAGGAGGTGAGGCAATGTATTTCGATCCGCTATCCTTGACCAATTTGTTTATTCGTCCAAAGAGTGAAAAGAAGAAAGCTGCGTGTTTCAACTCAAATGCCAATTGGTTTCATAATGTACATCTCTACTCCTAGGCCTGGCTCTGCTAAAAAAAAAACAGATCCAATTTTTGTGTGAGCTGCAACTCAAAGTTTCTTCTAATTAGACCAAGTCAACAGACATCACCTGCTGCTTTGCTCTTCTTGACTGAAGCACAATGACCTTGAGGGATTTTTTACAAAGTTTTCACATAAAGAAAAATAGATTCCACTTGTAGTTGTACTTCTCAACCAAACCATTTTAAATGCAGAGCACAAAATTTCTTGCATCAATGGTTTTGGCCTAATCAGACCACTATTCAGAGGGAAATCAAAGCACATGGTTTCATTAAAACAGCAAACTTCACAAGGACCGCGGTGACACAAAGAAAGAACATTAATTAGAGACATACCTGATACTTCTTGAGCTTTCACCCTCAGACCTATAAAGTAATAGAACAAACGCACACTTAGAATTCTGTTTATCATTCTCTTTTGGAAAATAAACACATTCATCTATCACTACTTAGACCTAATCCATCTACTCCTATTAGGGAGAAAGGTGAGGAGAATTCCAGAAGAGGGAAAACCGGATAGTGAGTTCATTTTATTCTGTATCTGTTTCCAGTGCATTTCCAAAGTATTGGCTCTATTTTAAGTAACAAGAAATCAATTACACTACTTTAGAGGAGACAAGTATGAAAGTCAATAAAGGACCATTAGATTGCATCACAATCACTTGAACTTTCCAAAACCCCTTGAACCTTTTGAAGACATTGTTTGCAGAATCATAGATTAATCGTTCACTTTCTGTTAACAAAAAGAATGTAAATTTAAGAGACCATGTGTGACAGATTTTCTTTTGTGTTCATCAGCTTCCTTCAATCTGCTGAATGTAAGAGTTCATGCACAAATACATTTATGAATGCAGTCCCAGAATTGTTTGATTCTACTGCTAATGCAAGGCTTAACCTAGTCAGTTTTTTTAAAAAAAAATAATTAATAATTTTGCAGATATGAAAAGACACCCTAACTGTACCCTGCTCATGACTTACTCACTTTTGACCCCTTGCTCACCTTACCCTAACCTGGGACTCCCTCCCACTGAGACCCACTAGACTCCAGTCCTCTCCCAACTTCAAAGCCCTTCTACATCCCTACATATTCCGATGAAACTTCTCTGATTAATTCCCAACCCTCCAAGCTGCATCAACCCAACAGCTCCCCCTCAGCACTTATGCACACATAGTTTATTCAATCATACATTCCGTTGTTATTCTGATTTATTCTGTTATTTCATCTTTATTAAAACTCCCTATCTGCTCTTTGTTCTTCCTATAGCTCACACTTTTTGTAGATTGCGGGCATATCTTCTCCCGCATCAGGTTGTAAGCTCCTTGTCATTAGGGTTCTTTTGCTTCTGTGAACCTTCCCCAAAGTCTGCTTCCACAGCCACTCTCAGCATATTCTGATACATGTGACCTACTCCTTCTATTCAAAGAACAGGGAAAGAGTGCGGCCTAATGGAAAGAGTACGGGCCCAGGAATCAGATACTCTGGGTTCTAATACTGGCTCCTCCACTTACCTGCTTTGTGATCTTAGGCAAGCCACTTAACGTCCCTGGGCCTCAGTTCCCTCACCTGCAAAATGGGAATTCAATACTGTTCTTCCTCCTATTTATTCTGTGAGCCCCATGTGAGAACTGATCATCCTGTATTTACCCCAGCACTCAGTACGGTGCTTGGCAAACATAGGCAGCATAGCCTAGTGGATAGAGTGTGCTGGGAGTCAGAAGGATCTGGGTTCTAATACTGACTCTGCCACCTGTCTGCTGTGTGACCTTGGGCAAGTCACTTCACTTCATTTCTCTGGGCCTCAGTTCCCTCATCTGTAAAATGGGGATTAAGACTGTGAGCCCCATGTGGGACATGGACTGTGTCCAACCTGATTAGCTTATTGTCTGTCTCCCCCTCTAGACTGTTAGCTCATTGTGGGCAGGGAATGTGTCCATTTATTGTTGTACTATACTCTCCCAGGGGCTTGGTACTGTGCTTTTCACACAGTAAGCACTCAAATACAACCGAATGAATGAATGAATGAATGAATGAAGCTCAGTTGGGATGATAACAGTCACCCTCAAACGACATTATATTGTTGATATTAGCTATGTGCATGGCCACCTCTGAACTCAATAGTTCTCAATCCTACTTGGCCCTGATATTGCAGTTCAGCAAGATGGTAGGCAATTCCTCCCAGCATAGTAATCTTATCACTCTGGACCAATGCAGGTAGAGGGGCTACAAGCCTGCAAGATGGTGTCCCTGCGTGAATGATAGGAGAGGAAGCAAAGGGAAATCCAACACATATGTATGAGCCCAATTTGAGAGAGCCAACTGGCCCAACCCCAATGGGCAGGAACAGGAAAGTTGTTGGGAAGAGTGGGTAGGGAAGGAAATAATCAATACAATGTTGGGGTAAGATATAACCAGAGCATAGAGTAAAGACTGGCAGCTTTGACCCCTAATACATCTGCTGGAGAACCTAACGTAATCTAACAAAATCCAACTGGAAAATATTTGGTTGTCTAAAATAGTAAACTCCTCTCAGGGTCGCACCTGGAGAATTTCCAATACTCCATCAGTCTCGGCAATTGGAGGGAGAGCGAGGCAGAGGCCTAACCGTTCCATTCCTAGCTTGGGCAGTGGCTAGCGGGTGGAAGGCAATTTGTTACAAGTCAAAACTCACCTCTGCTGGGAAGCAGCAGCATGGGAGAGAGTCGAGGGTGGAGACAAGTTTATTGTGCGGAAGGCGGCGATGGTAAACCACTTCTGTCTTTTTCCTAAGAAAACTCTATGGATACACTACCAGAACAATTGCAGATGGAGAGCAGGGTGTTCTGGGAAAGATGTGTCCGTGGTGTCGCTATGGGTCGGAAATGACTCGACAGCATAAGACAAGAAAAATAGTAAAGTGACAGGACTACTAGTCAACAAAGAGCAACACAAGATCTTGGTAAACTTGTTCACAGACTCAAATACTATGGAGCTTTTTCATAGCATCTCAAATGAACTATTAAAGGTAAAAATAATAATGATGGTATTTGTTAAGCGCTATGTGCCAAGCACTGTTCTAAGCACTGGAATAATGGTATTTGTTAAGTGCTTACTATGTGCCAGGCACTGTACTAAGCGCTAGGGTGGATACAAGCAAATCGATTTGGACACAGTCCCTGTTCCATGTGGATTGAAGGTAGATTAGCTGATGGATTAACTGAATTTATTGAGTGCTTACTGTGTGCAGAACACTGTACTAAGTGCTTGGGAGACTACAGTACAACAGAGCTGTGAAACATATTACCTGCCCAAAAGGAACTGACAGTCTAGAAGGGGTTACTGAAGAAAATTATCTAAGAATGAAGGAAAATAAGATCGTCACCTACTAGACAAGATAATCTACTCTTTTACGTTAACCTGGAGTCCCTTTGTAAATAAAATCACTTGAACTACAGCATTTCCTGATATTCTGCATTATGATTGGTGGAAAACATTAATTCAGCCTGGCAATCAATCAACAGTTTACTCAGTGCTTATTCTGTGCAGAGCACTGTAGTAAGCACTGGGGAGAGCACAATAGAGTTAGTAGACAAGATGTCTTTCCCCGAGGAGTTTACAATCTGGAGGGGGAAGTAGACACTAGAATAAATTATAGATAGGAGGAAGCAGAAGAGAGTAAATATATGTACATAAGTGCCATGGGGAGGGGGCAGTGAGTACCCAAGTGATAGGTGACAGGGAAGTGCCAAAGTGGCAGTTGGGGGGAAATACGGTATGGAGAGAAGAGATTAATCAGGGAATAATTACATGTCCAAGGATACTGGAACTGGATACTGGAAAGATAATTTTGACTTTCTGGAAAATGCTGTTACTCAATAACTAGCTTGAAGATCTGTGAAGCGTTAATCTCTCCTCACTACCAATACTCTTCATGAGTCACATTTTTCATCACCCTAAGCCACATTTAGTTACCAAATCTCAATGAATCCTCTTAGATTTTCCTCAGATTCAATTGTTGTCTGAGTCTCTTACTGTGCAATTGCTTTTTCTACATAGTTATGTTCTGATGAGGTTTCCTGCGTATATGTAGAGGGGAAAGTGTAGCTTGTCAATCAGAACAGGAATTTCCTAAGCACTGCAAATTAGAATATACTAATTCTATATGAAATATGAAAAGGAGCAAAGGGAATTTATGAAATGGTTGGTTATAAAAATCTGTAAAGTCTTCAGGTTTTTTAAATGGTATTTAATTAATTATGGTACTTGTTAAGCACTGACTATGTGCCAAGCACTGTCCTAAGTGCTGGGGTAGTTAATCAGGTTGGACACAATTCATGTCCCACATGGGGCTCACAGTCTTCATCCCCATTCTACAGATGAGGGAACTGAGACCCAGCGAAATTAAGTAACTTGCCTAAGGTCATACCGCAGCCATGTGGAGGAACTGGGATTAGAACCCAGGTCCTTCTTACTCCCAGGCCCATGCTCCATCCACTATGCCATGATGCTTCTAATTTACCATGTGCCATGCACTGTACTAAGCGCTGGGGTAGATACAAGGTTGTCAGTTTGGACACAGTCTCTGTCCCGCATGGGGCTCCCAGTCTTAATCCTCATTTTACAAATGAGGTAACTGAGGCACCGAGAAGTTAAGTGGCTTGCCCAAGGTCACATAGCTGACAAGTGGTGGAGCTGGGACTCGAACCCAGGTCCTTCTGACTCTCAGGCCTGTGCTTTATCCACTATGCCATGCTGCTTCTAGATTTGAATGAATATGGGTGATTTCCCCGCTTTCTGCCAAACCACAGCTTTTCCCATCTTTAAAGCCCTCCTAAAAAAAAAAAAAATCCCACTTCCTCCAGGATGGCTTCCCTGATTAATTCATGGCAACTAAGTTGGGTTAGACCTACATCCACCCTAGGCATTTGTATTCTTTGATCCTATCCTTGGAACTTTGGTATGTGTGTATTTAGAATTCATATACATTATTCATGTATTTATCTATACATTCAACCATTTGGCTGTTCTTCCTGAATTTGCCCTATACGTGTTCTTCCTCAGGCTTTTGCTACCTGCTAATAATTTTTTTTATCTGTCTCTCCCATTAAATTGTAAGCCCCTTGAGGGCAGGAAGCACGTGTCTTGCTTCTGCTATACTCACCCAAGTGAGATTCTGAGATATTCTGAGATACCATTAGTCTAAGATATTATTAGTTTTTATTGAGCATCTACTGTGTGCAGAGCACTGTACTAAGTGCTTGGGAGAATATAATAATCAGTGTAAAAGCACCCTGAAAGAGCTAGATGACACGGAACACCGAAGTAGCTTAAGGTTTACCTAATCCAGGAAGGTTTTTTATGAATATGATTAGTAGAATCAGTAGTATGATCAGTAGAAGCAGCATGGCTCAGCGAAAAGAGCAAGGGCTTTGGAGTCAGAGGTCACAGGTTCAAATCCCGGCTCTGCCAATTGTCAGCTGTGTGACTTTGGGCAAGTCACTTAACTTCTCTGTGTCTCAGTTACCTAATCTGTAAAATGGGGATTAAGACTGTGAGCCCCCCATGGGGCAACCTGATCACCTTGTAACCTCCCCAGCACTTAGAACAGTGCTTTGCACATAGTAAGTGCTTAATAAATGCCATCATCATTATTATTATTATTAGAAATCATATTGGTCGGAGAGTCTCTCCTACAGGACAAAGGAATGGGTCCAGCCCCCAAAATTCATCTCAAAGTCCATAGCTTTCAGAAGTAGCTGCTCTCTGCAGCTCTAGACTGCAAGCTCGTTGTGGGTAAGGAATGTGTTTGTTATACTGTAATAATAATAATAATAATGGTGGTATTTGTTAAGTGCTTACTATGTGCAAAGCACTGTTCTCAGCACTGGGGGATACAAGGTGATCAGGTTATCCCATGTGGGGCTCACAGTCTTAATCCCCCTTTTACAGATGAGGTAACTGAGGCACAGAGAAGTTAAGTGACTTGCCCAAAGTCACACAGCTGACAATTGGTGGAGCCGGGATTTGAACCTGTGACCTCTGACTCCAAAGCCCGGGCTCTTTCCACTGAGCCACGCTGCTTCTCTGAGAGAAGCACTCGTACTCTCCCAAGCACTTAGCACAGTGTTCTATACACAGTAAGCACTCAATAAATATTGACTAACTGATTCTGCATCATATCCAATAAAAAAAGAAATCTATTTAAAATGGAGAAGTGCAAATTCAGAGGGGGACACACCTTGGCTTCTCACTGAATCCTGGGCTAGGTTTTACATAGTAACAAACTGCACTGGTCAATCATATTTACTGAGCGCTTACTGTGTGCAGAGCACTGTACTAAGCGCTTGGGAAGTACAAGTTGGCAACATATAGAGACAGTCCCTACCCAACAGTGGGCTCACAGTCTAGAAGGGGGAGACAGAGAACAAAACCAAACATATTAACAAAATAAAATAAATAGAATAGATATGTACAAGTAAAATAAATAAATAGAGTAATAAATCTGTACAAACATATATACATATATACAGGTAAGACGGGGGGATGGAGGGGGGCGAGGGGGAGAGGAAGGAGGGGGCTCAGTCTGGGAAGGCCTCCTGGAGGAGGTGAGCTCTCAGTAGGGCCTTGAAGGGAGAAAGAGAGCTAGCTTGGCTGATGTTGGGAGGGAGGGCATTCCAGGCCAGGGGGATGACGTGGGCCGGGGGTCAACGGCTGAGAAAAATGACAACAAATAATGGAATAACAGCATACGCATGTCTGGTTTCTCGGACTACTTGGCTTGAGGGAACGTCTCGGTTCATTTCTCACTCCTTTAATAAATCATTGCTGTTGAAACAGCACTGCCTTTCCATGCTCAACTGGCTAATGAGTGATAAATTCACTCTCTTAAGATACGGATCCACAGCAGTCTTTCACTTTTGACAAATGGACAAACTACTTCCACTCCCTTTCAGAACTCCCCAAGAGCTTTTGAAATAGCAAGACCATGTCTGGGTTTGGGCTCATACTCTGAATCATTTGCCAGGGATAGAGAAAGAGCATGGCATTTATGGAGTTTCAATGTGAACACAAGTATTCCTACGAGGGATTCATGTTAATTCCTGCCTTATTCTTATCAGGTATGGATACAGTTTTTATTAGAGAAATGAAATTCAGGTAAGAAAAGTCAAGAATGGCAAGATGGTCAGCACCAAAATGAGTTCCTAATGTAAGGCTCTTTCACAAGATAATTCTGTAAAGTTTATTTTGGCTTAAGGCTTAGTGGACAGAGCACAGGCTTGGAAGTCAGAGGTTGTGGGTTTTAATCCTGGCTCTGCCACTTGTCAACTATGTGACCTTGGGCCAGTCACTTAACTTCTCTGTGCCTCAGTTACCTCATGTGTAAAATGGGATGAAGATAGTGAGCCCCACGTGGGACAACCTGATTACCTTGTATCTATCCAGCGCTTAGAACAGTGCTTGGCACATAGTAAGCGCTGGACAAATACCAACATTATCATTATTATTATTAATAATAATTGTGGTAAGCCCACAACAAGCTGCCTTTCTAGTGACTGTTTGTGATACAGCACTTAGAACAGTGCTTGGCACACAGTAAGCGCTTAATAAATACCATCATTATTATCCCACGAACAACAAGAGGGAGACTTTGCGAAGACACTGATGTGCTCTACGTAAGACAGGTGATGGCTGATCTATGGGGGTGGAGCATGGAGGAAGGAGTGGCTTTCTCTCCCTGTTCTACCCAATTACAGGCCTGGACCGATCAATGACTGCCAGGTAGAGCCACAGCTGCCAAGTATAAAATAGACAAAACGCTGTTGCCTTGAAGCATGCAGCCTCTCACAAGGGGGCACCTGAAGGCAGCACAGAGGCATGCTGAGATGTAGAGAGAAGCAAGCATGAGAGCAGCACTAGAAGGCATCAGCACTTGGAAGCAGAAAGAAGCATTGGCAGAGTGGGCTCCTTTGACCACAGATTGATATTGGACCCTTGGGTGGTGAAGTGAGTGAGTGTATGTGTCACTCCCTTGCATGTTGGTAAAACTAAGTAAAAAACTTTTCACAGTAACCTCGGCAATCGGAGGTGAGGTGTGGTTTGACTTCTACTACGTGTCACTGAGGCTCCCCCGGTCCAGGGAAGTCCTGGTTGGTACGAAGTGGGGACCCGTGACAATAATAATGAAAATTAGTACTAATAACAATAATACCTGTAGCATTTGGCACTTAATGTGCCCAGTACTGTGCTAAGCAGCATAGCCTAGTGGAAAGAGCGTGGACTTGGGAGTCAGAGGATCTGGGTTCTAATCCCAACACCTGCCTGCTGTGTGACCTTCAGCAAGTCACTTGACTTCTCTGTGGCTCAGTTTCCCTATCTATAAAATGAAGATTCAATACCTGTTCTCCCTTCAACTTAGATGGTGACCTCCATGTGGGATAGTGACTGTATTCAACCTGATTATCTTGTATGTACCCTTGCACTTAGTACAGTGATGGGCACATAGTGTTTGAAAAATAGCACAATTATTACCATTATATTATTACTATTAACGATAGTCAGGTCCTCTCCTCAACTTTTGAAGTATATTGATTGACTTGAATGGAGTGATTAAATCCCATTTCCTTCTCCCTCCAAGACCTGTGTCAATCTATTTTGTTTAGCATGGATATCTTAAGATTGTTGATTTTGTAATTCATGGTCATTTTGTTTTCCACTGTTATTGTTTTCTGTATCTGTTTACCACATTCAGACACTGAGCCCTTTGTGAGACAGGGACCCTGTCTAATTTGTTTACCTTGTAATTACCCATTTCTTAGCAAGGGTCCTTTGCATATAATCGGTGCTTAATAAACACAGTTACTGATGCTACTACATAGATAACAAATCTCTAGTATATTATCACACGGTGCTTGGTGCTTTTTACCATAACAGGTGAAAGAGTACACTTTGAAAATTAAGTTTTTACATTCAGAAAAATTCAATTGAAATGTTATAATTGGTATCTATTTGCATTGCTTTTTGATCACAAGTATATTGTGTTTTTAGTCAGTTTTTTAATATTTATATTGCCTCAGTCCAATTTTTGAATTGTGGAAATGTATTAATGCACTTCCCATGGGAAACTATACTTCATTTATCTTTTTTTTGCTTAATTCTCTATTTTCATGGATTCAATTAAGAGCACTAACAAGGGTATAGCAGGATAAAGCCTGACTGTGTTTAGCTAAACATTCTTGATGGAAATGCAGCAACACATAAAGATAAATACATACAATTGACCTTAGTTCAAAGACGACGCAGATGATGGTAATAGGAGTAATAGTATTTATTGAGTGCTTACTGAGTGTGCTGTAGTAAGCGCTTGGGAAATATGACAGAAGCACACGTTCTCTTACCTTTCATTCATTCATTCATTCAATTGTATTTATTGAGCGCTTACTGTGTGCAGAGCACTGTACTAAGCGCTTGGGAAGTACAAGTTGGCAACATATAGAGATGGTCCCTACC
Organism: Tachyglossus aculeatus; assembly: GCF_015852505.1. Classification (NCBI taxonomy): domain Eukaryota; kingdom Metazoa; phylum Chordata; class Mammalia; order Monotremata; family Tachyglossidae; genus Tachyglossus; species Tachyglossus aculeatus. The sequence goes on along the minus strand of NC_052101.1, from coordinate 83,143,256 downwards.
CAACAACAGGCTCACAGTCTAGAAGGGGGAGACAGACAACACAACAAAACATGTGGACAGGTGTCAGGTCATCATGCCTCCTAGGTTGTTATGTAGCTTAGTGCAACCTGACCACGTGTAGCTTACATTTAGGAGTTTACATTCTGACGGTAGTGGTGAGATTCTATCTGTGAGTGTGAGTGAATGAGTGGTGCTATTGGAGAGACATTCTCTTGCTATCTGCTCACTTGCCATTAAATCTAAGTAGTGCACTTTTTTGGTGCCTTACCATTTAAGCAAGCATCGCTCAGACACCAATGGTTAAATGGGGAAAGGTAGTTCCTACCAACGGCAGGATATAAGCTGGAGTTGTTTGTGCAATGATGCTCATAGTTTGTGCTGAGACATCTGCACTTTCAATAACGTGTGTGTGTGTGTGTTGGTTTAATTTAAATTGCAATTTCAAACCCCACAGAATTTTAACTATCCAGTCCACAATATATACAGAGAAGTAGTTAAGGAACAAAGTATCAAACCCCTTTAGGGGGAGATTTTTTTCAATAGTATCTAAGAAGTTGACCAATGAGGCAAAAATTATCTCCAAGATGAGGCACTATGCTACTGCCTGCCCCTCATCCTCTCCATCCCCCTTCACAAATCAACACCAGGTTAGAGATTGAAAACTAAGAGCAAAATGATATTTCTCTTGGTATACTCCCTGCCTTCTCACTTGCTCTGCTTTACCACTAGCTGATTACTTTTTTAAAAAAATGTTATAGTATTTGTCAAGCGCTTACTATGCGCCAGGCACTGTACAAAGCACTGGAATAGATGCAAGCTCATCAGGTTGAACAGAGTCCATGTCCCACATGGGGCTCAAAGTCTTAATCACCATTTTACATATGCGGTAACTAAGACAGAGGAAGTGAAATGACTTGCCCAAGGTCACATGGCAGAAAAGTGGTGGAGCTGGGATAGGAACCCAGGTTCTCTGACTCCCAGGCCTGTGCTCTTTCCACTAGGCTACACTGCTCCTCAGAACAATCCTCCAGATGCCTCCTCTCTTGGCTTCTGTAACCTATGTGAGAACATCATTCAAAGAAAAAAAAAAATCAGGGAATGATTTTTCTTTCATTCCTGAAACATCAGATTTAACAATGACTGTGGTTTTATTAAGCACATATTATTTACCAGGCGCTGTACTAAGTAATCATATTTATTGAGCACTTATTCTGTGCACAGCACTGTACTAAGCACTTGGGTGGGTACACTATAACAGAATTGATAGTCATGTTCCCTGCCCACAAGGTGCTTACAGGCTAGAGGAGGAGATAGACATTAATATGAATAAATTATGGATCTGTCCATAAATAATGTGGGGCTGAGGGAGGGGTGAGTAAAGGTGCAAATCTAGGTGCAAGGGTGACACAGAAGGGAATGGAAGAAGGGGGAATGAAGGCTTAGTTGAGGAAGGCCTCTTGGAGGAAATGTGCTTTTAATAAGGGCTGTGAAGGTGGGCAAAGTGATCCTCTGTTGGATATGAAGGGGAAGGGAGCTCAGAGAGGCTGGGTCCCCACCTGCCCGGTGGAACAAGGTCGGTTTTGCACTAGGGTAGAAAAAGATAATTAGGGTGGACACAACCCCTGTCCCAAATGGAGTTCACAGTTTAAGGGACTGCCTTGGTTTTGGCACAATATGGTATTTGGGACCAACACAGATATCACTACAATTCCTCCCATCCCAGGAAAGTAGACTACAAGGCTCCAAAACCTCAATCTTGAGTGCATCCAGTTCCATACTGACAGATGATGGGTATAATCAACTTAGACAGAAAAATGAGGCACAACCGACTCTTTTAGGAAACATTTTCATAAAAGTTGTGGCATAGGAAGAGTGTGGAATGGGAGCAGAGCAATGCCAGCACTCAGTAAATATTTAAGGGACAGTTTTAAAACAGGTTATCCAAAAATGACTCCGGGAGCATTGAGTAGATTCAATTACACTCTCTAGAATGTAAGTTAACAGAGGGATTCAGAGACTTCTACCTGCCCCCTACCCCTACACACACACAAACCTCCCTCTGATCTCTTCTTCCCCCAGCAATAAATGTAGCAAAGACAAAGGTTAGTACCTAGAGTTTCCTAACTGATCACATAAAAGTAAATTCCTTGTTCTAGTTCCTTGTGGGCAGGGAACAGTCTACCAACTCTGATATACTGTTCTCTCCCAAGCACTCAATATAGTGCTCTGCACACAGCAAGCACTCAAATACCATTGATTGATTGAGGAAAATCAACACAATTGGGCTTCTACAGGATGCCAGAGAATTGCTTCTCATTTAGATAGCAACCAAAAAGTCACTTTAAGACAAAAAAGGGTACTTCTTCACCTGATGAGAATTATCTCAACATATTATAATTCAAATGGATGCTGCAAGGGAGACAACTCTTTCAAGGACTATTATGATGCAGACAGCTCTAAAACTTCAGTGGTCCATGATTAATAAGAACCTAACATGATAAAACAGAATAAGATTTGCCTATTTGGCACAAGGGGTGAAAATGGTCTCCATTAAATTCTGAAGTCTCAGCTTTCTGGATTCAGCTTTTTTCACATTCTCTCCAGTAAGATTCAGCTCACTATGATTATAAAGACTGGCTTGAAAGATGGTAGAGTTTTTAAAAAAAAACTTTTAAAACTTTCCCCCCTCTAGACTGTAAGCTTACCGTGGGTAGGGAACATGCATACTAACTGTGTTACACTGTACTCTCCTCAGCACTTAGTACAGTGCTCTGTACACAATAAGTGTTCAATAAATATGATTGATTGATTTTTTCCAGGGGCACTGCTTAGTACAGTGCCTGGCACATAATAAGCACTTAACGAACACTGTTAAAAAAAGTGTTTCATCTGAACTTTTCAACTACCCACATGATAAACTCGTTGAAGAAAAAATGATTCCTCTACTTTCCTCCTGAAAATCCAAGAGTGGGAGGGATGTCCTGAGAGTTGTGGGTGAGCTCCTCTGAGTCTCCCTAACTCCCCCCCCATCTCCACAAACACTCTCCTAGCCATATTAAGTTTCTCAAGAGGAGTGCTCCCACCTCCTTTCAAATCTACCCCCTCCACCTGTGCCTCCAATCCTACCTAATCACCTTCCATAAATGCTTCTGCCCACTCTTCTTCCCTCTCTGTCTGCCATCTTCTATCACTCACTCTCTGATGGCTCTTTCCCTTCTGGCTCCAAACATGGCTAACTCTTCCCTAGTCTAAAAATGACTTCTCTGATTCCCACTGTATGCTCCAGTTATCTCCCGATCTCCATCCTCCCATTCCCCTCTAAACTTCTTGAATAGCTGATATACATCACTGCCTCCTCTTGCTCCCCAACTTCCTTTTTGACCCTCTACAATCCAGATTTTGCTCTCTTCACTCCTCAGAGACCAATCAATCAATTGTATTCAGCACTTACCATGTACACAACACTGTACTAAGTGCTTGGGAGAGTACAATATAACAAAGTTGGTAACACATTCCCTTCCCACAATGAGCTTACAGTCTAGAGGAGAAGACAGACATTAATATAAATTACAGATATGTATGTATGTGTTGAGGGGCTGGGAGCAGTGAATAAATAGAATTATAGATATATACACATCAAAACAAGTAAACAGACATCAATACAAATAAATAGAATTATAGATACATACACATACATAAGTGCTGTGGGGCAGGGAAGGGGGGAAGAGAAAAGGGAGTGAGTAGATTAAGACTGTGTGAGCCTCACGTGGGACAACCTGATCAACTTGTATCTACCCCAGCGCTTAGAACAGTGCTTTGCACATAGTAAGCGCTTAACAAATACCAACATGATGATTGAGGTGACGCGGAATGGAAGAGGAGCTGAGGAAAAGGGGGGCTTAGTCTGGGAAAGCCTCTTGGAGGAGCTGAGCCTTTAGTAGGGCTTTGAAGCGGGGGTGGGGGGGAAGAGTGTTCTCCTGATTCTCCTCTTAAATTTCTGGCTGCTCCTTTTCAGTGTTTTCACTAGCTCTCCCTCCCACACCCTAATGCTGGGACCTCTTATCTCAAGAGAAGCAGTGTGGCTCAGTGGAAAGGGCCCGGATTTTGGAGTCAGAGGTCATGGGTCTCTCCCCACTTCAATCCATACTTCATGCTGCTGCCTGGATTGTCTTTGTCTAGAAACACTCTGGGCATATTACTCCCCTCCTCAAAAATCTCCAGTGGCTGCCAATCAATCTGCGCATCAGGCAGAAACTCCTCACCCTCGGCTTCAAGGCTCTCCATCGCCTCGCCCCCTCCTACCTCACCTCCCTTCTCTCCCTCTACAGCCCAGCCCACACCCTCCACTCCTCTGCCGCTAATCTCCCCACCGTGCCTCGTTCTCGCCTGTCCTGCCGCCGACCCCCGGCCCACGTCATCCCACTGGCCTGGAATGCCCTCCCTCTGCCCATCCGCCAAGCTAGCTCTCTTTCTCCCTTCAAGGCCCTACTGAGAGCTCCCCTCCTCCAGGAGGCCTTCCCAAACTGAGCCCCCTCCTTCGTCTCCCCCTCGTCCCCCTCTCCATCCCCCCGTCTTACCTCCTTCCCTTCCCCACAGCACCTGTATATATGTATATATGTTTGTACGTATTTATTACTCTATTTATTTTACTTGTACATTTCTATCCTATTTATTTTATTTTGTTAATATGTTTGGTTTTGTTCTCTGTCTACCCCTTCTAGACTGTGAGCCCACTGTTGGGTAGGGACTGTCTCTATATGTTGCCAACTTGTACTTCCCAAGTGCTTAGTACAGTGCTCTGCACACAGTAAGCACTCAATAAATACAATTGATTGATTGATTGATGGGTTCAAACCCCAGCTCTGCCAATTGTCAGCTGTGTGACTTTGGGCAAATCACTTAACTTCTCTGTGCCTCAGTTACCTCATCTGTAAAATGGGGATTAAGACTGTGAGCCCCCCGTGGGACAACCTGATCACCTTGTAACCTCTCCAGCGCTTAGAACAGTGCTTTGCACATAGTAAGCACTTAATAAATGCCATTATTATTATTATCTCACATTATACTTACTCCCTTGGGGAATTCATCCATTTTCATGGCTTCAACTATCACGTCTATGGAGATGACTCCCAAATCTGACTTACTAGCCTTAATTTCACTCCTTCTCTGCAATCTTCCATTTCTTCCTGCTACCAGGACATTGATGACCCACCGGCACCTAAAGTTCAGTATGTCTAAAAGTGAACTCATCATCTTTTCTCCCAGATCCTCTCTTCCTTCTAACTTTCCCATGACAGTTGACAGCAACACCATCCTTCCCATCTGAGGCTCCAGCCTTGGCATTACCATTGACTTTTCCCTCTCTCTCAACCCCCATATTCAGTCCAACACCAAAGCCCATTGGGTCCACCTCCATAACTTTTCCAGCATCCACCCCTTCCTCTCCAGCCAAACAACAATTACCCTTGTCCAGGCTCTTGTCACAGCCCAGCTTGACTCTTAGATCACCTTCTCACCCTGCACTGGTCTTCCTCTTCCATTCCAACCCCTTCCCTCTCCAGTGTATATTTCATTCTGCTTTCCAGATCATTTTTATAAAACATTGTTCTGCCCACATCTCCCTACTCCTCAAAAATCTTTAGTGATTACCCATTCCTCTCAGCCTCAAACAGAAACTCCTGGCCATTGGCTTTAACACTCAGCCATTGATTTTAAGGCACTCCTTCCTCTCCCTCCTACTTATCTACTCTCTCCTCCCATTAACATCCCAGCTCATAATCTTCATTGCTCTCCTACTCACTATGCCTCCTTCTCATCTCTTCCACCACTGACCTCTTGCTCATGCTCTATCCCCTGCCTGGAACTCTCCCTCCCTCCACCTTTGACAGACCACACCCCTTCACATTTTCTAAGCCCTTCTGAAATCACATCTCCTCCAGGAGGCCTTCCCTGATTAACTGCCCATCTCCCCTGCTTATAGCCTCTTCTACTGCCTGCCTAGTATTTCCTCCAACTTTCATAACACTTTTAAAAAAATATCTCATATACTTAATTACTTGGACATGAGCTCATTTACCTACACCCCTTTTCCTTCTTACTCCAATCTGTAGTTTATTTTAGTGTCTGTCTCCCCCACTGGATTGCCAGCTCTTTGAGGGCAGGGATCACGTCCAGTAATTCTACTGCACTCTCCCAAATCCTTAGTACAGAGCTCTACAGCATGGCTCAATGTAAAGAGCATGGGCTTTGGAGTCAGAGGTCATGGGTTCAAATCCCGGCTCCACCAACGGTCAGCTGTGTGACTTTGGGCAAGTCACTGAACTTCCCCATGCCTCAGTTCCCTCATCTGTAAAATGGGGATTAAAACTGTAAACCCCCTACGGGACAACCTGATCACCTTGTAACCGCCCCAGCACTTAGAACAGTGCTCTGCACATAGTAAGTGCTTAAATACCATCATTATTATTACTACACAGTAAGCACTCAATAAATACTACTGATTGATAGCAATATAACAGAAAACCCTCACCTTTCCAAACTGACTCACCACTTCCTAATTAGAGAAGCCTGCTCTCATCTGACAGGTCCTAGGAACAAGGGGAAATAATTTAGACATACTTCTGGACCTCTGTGGAGCTCAACAACAGACGGTACTGCTGTGATGATAGAGGAATCAACAGCTTTGGACTGAGAGGGGCCCCTGTAGGTTAGCTGCTGAGCCTGTGATCCATTGTCAGCCTGATACTGCCATTAAGCATGCCTGGCATTCATTCTCAGTCTCTTTTGAAGGCTCCTCCTCCCCCTCCCATCCCCTCACTGTGGAGGTTCCCCAAGGTTCAGTTCTTGGTCCCCTTCTGTTCTCAATCTACACTCCCTCCCTTGGTGATCTCATTTGCTCCCACGGCTTCAACTAACATCTCTATGCTGATGACACCCAAATCTATACATCTCTGCCCCTGCTCTCTCCCCCTCCCTCCAGGCTCGCATCTCCTCCTGCCTTCAGGACATCTCCATCTGGATGTCTGCCCACCACCTAAAACTCAACATGTCCAAGACTGAACTCCTTGTCTTCCCTCCGAAACCCTGCCCTCTCCCTGACTTTCCCATCACTGTTGACGGCACTACCATCCTTCCCGTCTCACAAGCCCGCAACCTTGGTGTCATCCTCGACTCCGCTCTCTCATTCACCCCTCACATCCAAGCCGTCACCAAAACCTGCCAGTCTCAGCTCCGCAACATTGCCAAGATCCGCCCTTTCCTCTCCATCCAAATTGCTACCCTGCTCGTTCAAGCTCTCATCCTATCCCGTCTGGACTACTGCATCAGCCTTCTCTCTGATCTCCCATCCTCATGTCTCTCCCCACTTCAATCCATACTTCATACTGCTGGCCAGATTGTCTTTGTCCAGAAATGCTCTGGGCATGTTACTCCCCTCCTCAAAAATCTCCAGTGGCTACCAATCAACCTATGCATCAAGCAGAAACTCCTCACCCCCGGCTTCAAGGCTCTCCATCACCTCGCCCCCTCCTACCTCACCTCCCTTCTCTCCTTCTACAGCCCAGCCCGCACCCTCTGCTCCTCTGCCGCTAATCTCCTCACTGTGCCTCGTTCTCGCCTGTCCCGCCGTCGACCCCCAGCCCACATCATCCCCCTGGCCTGGAATGCCCTCCCTCTGCCCATCCGCCAAGCTAGCTCTCTTCCTCCCTTCAAGGCCCTACCGAGAGCTCACCTCCTCCAGGAGGCCTTCCCAGACTGAGCCCCCTCCTTCGTCTCCCCCTCATCCCCCTCTCCATCTCCCCCATCTTACCTCCTTCCCTTCCCCACAGCACCTGTATATATGTATATATGTTTGTACATATTTATTACTCTATTTTACTGGTACATATCTATTCTATTTATTTTATTTTGTTACTATGTTTGGTTTTGTTCTCTGTCTCCCCCTTCTAGACTGTGAGCCCACTGTTGGGTAGGGACTGTCTCTATATGTTGCCAACTTGTACTTCCCAAGCGCTTAGTACAGTGCTCTGAACACAGTAAGTGCTCAATAAATATGACTGATTGATACTCAGAGATTGTGGCAAAGATTGCTGGTTTCCATACGCCTCCATCAAACAATTGTTCCTGCCTATGTGGTTTATCCCAATGCTCGAAAATGAAGAATTAAAAATAAAAGAAACAAAATTTCAAAACTAAAGTTTTTAAAGCTCAGCATATCTGTTGGTGTGATGGTCGCATTTGGAGTATTCCTGTTTCTATTTACAGTCTGTGAACATGTCCCCTTACTCTCTGGCTCCTGTATATGTCCTGTAGAGTCCCTAGCACACTGGGAGTACACAGAAAATATTCAACAGGGAAGATAATTGCCTGCTGTGCTAGAGGATCAAATACTAAAACATGACCCTATCCTAAAACCTGAGTAAATGTGAGGGAAATGTGACTCTGAGCTGCCTTTGAGAAGAAAATTAGCATGCACACTGAACTCCACAGGTCTCAGGATTTCTCCACAGGACATGCTTATGTTTTACAGCTGCAGAAAGGATGGAAAATCTTGGAGAACCTGGAGCCAGGGTCTTTTTCTATAAACAACCAAATGAATACAAATGATTGTTAAAAAGAATCATCCATCTAACAATAAACAGTCCCAGACAGGCAAGGCATTTATTCCTTCCCGTGCAAGGTTCAGAGTGGCACATAGATTGGGAAAACTCTGCCTCTCCCCAGTTTAGCGATAGGGGGGCTTTAGGCTATCCATTCTCTGGTGAGCACTGAGCATTACAGGTAGCTAAACAAATACCCTGCAATAGTTAGAAGTTATAGCTTGAAGGGGAACTTCCGGTAAGATTTAATTAGCAAGTTGTTTAGGATATCACTAGGATAATACTCCTCTTCTGAAACCGTAAGTCCCCCTGAGGTGAATTTCCTAAATTCACTTCTAAAAGCCTGGGTGAGTTTTGTTACTTGGCCAGCCCCTGTTTTTAAAAAGAAGATTAACAGGTACCGTTGCTCTTTAAATATTAAAATAAGTTATGCTAATGGTATGAAGATTCCCTTTGTAGTGTGAAAACCCATTTGGCTTATCATTCTAAATATTTGAAGCTGTAGTTAGGACATGAAAAGTCCTAGACAAAGCTTGGAAGCAAGAAAGGGAAAAAGGGAGAGGGGAGAGATGTTGTTTTGTTTTCCCTCTCCTCTTCTACTAACTTGGCCCTGATTTGGGGGGAGGCGGGGGAGGAGCCAAGATATGAAACCACTTTAACCCCCAATCTTCTGGCTAAAGAGGTGATAAAGGGTGTTGTTGGTGGCTTTTTCTCCTTTTTCCCAATCTTCAGTTTCATCACCCACCTAAACCCTGTCCTTCCCCTGACTTTCCAATCACTGTAGCAGCACCACCACACTTTCTGTCTCACAAGCCCATAACCTTGGCATTATCCCTGACTCCTCTCTCTCATTCAACCCACATATTCAGTCCATCACTAAATCCTGTGGGTCCCACCTTCACAACATGGCTAAAATCCTTCCTTTCCTCTCTATCCAAAATGCTACCACATTAATACAACCCTATCCTGCCTCAGGATTACTGCATCAGCCTCTTTGCTGACCTCCCAGCCTCCTGTCTCTCCCCACTCCAATCCATACTTCACTCTGCTGCCCAGATCATTTTCCTACAAAAACATTCAGAACATATCACCCTGCTCCCAAAAAACTCCAGTGGTTGCCCATCCACCTCTACGTCAAACAAAAACTCCTCAACATTGGCTTTAAAGCACTCCACCACCTTGCCCCCTTCTACCTCACCTTCTATACTCCTTCTACAACCCAGCTCGGACACTTGGCTCCTCTAGTGCTACCCTTTTCACTGTGCCTTGATCTCGCCTATCTCACTGCCAACCCCTACCTATGTCCTGCCTCTGGCCGAAATGCCCTCCTTCCTCAAATCCAGCAGGCAATTACTCCCCCCCGCTTCAAAACCTTATTGAAGGCATATCCCCTCCAAGAGGCCTTCCCGGACTAAGCTCCCCTTTCCTCTTCTCCCACTCCTGCATCACCCTGACTTGCTTCCTTTGTTCTTTCCCCCCCCCCTCCCAGTCCCACAGCATATATGCACACAGAAGTAGCGTGGCTTAGTAGAAAGAGCAGGAGCTTGGGAGTCAGAAGTCATGGGTTCTAATCCCGGCTCCGTCACTTGTCTGCCATGTGACCTTGGGCAAGCCACTTAACTTCTCTGTGCCTCAGTTACCTCATCTGTAAAATGGGGATTAAAACTGTGAGCCCCACGTGAGGCAACCTGATTACTCTATATCTACTCCAGCGCTTAGAACAGTGCTTGGTACATGGTAAGCGCTTAACAAATACCATTATTATTATTATGTACCTATCTGTAATTTATTTATTTGTATCTCTATTGACACCCTACCTTTAGACTGTAATCTCATCGTGGGCAGGGAATGTATCTGTTTATTGTTGTATTGTACTTTCCCAAGTGCTTAGTACAGTGTTCTGCACACAGCTCAATAAATATGATTGAATGAATCAATGAATGAATCACCAATGGTAGTGAGTGTCTTCTGTGGGAAAAGAACTCTATCAGGTACTTGGGGATCACGCATAAAAAATAAAAGATGTGAACTTTGCCTACAAGAAACTTATTGTGGTCCCTGGCCACAATAATAATAATAATAATAATAATAATAGTATTTGTTAAGTGCTTACTATGTGCCAAGTACTGTTCTAAGCACTGGGGGGATATAAAGTAATCAGGTTGTCCCACGTGGGGCTCACAGTCTTAATCTCAGTTTTACAAATGAGGGAACTGAGGCACAGAGAAGTTAAGTGACTTGCCCAAAGTCACACAGCTGACAAATGGCAGAGTCAAGATTAGAACCCATGACCTCTGACTCCCAAGCCCGTGATCTTTCCAAGCCATGCTGCTTCTGATGAGAGAAACAGTAGACATAAAATGAAGAAATTACAGTCCTCTTCATATAACAATAATAATGGTATTTGTTAAGTGCTTACTATGTGCCAAGCACTGTACTAAATTCTGGGTTAAATGCAAGTTAATCAGATCAGACATGGCTCCTGTCCCACATGGGGCTCACAGTCTAAGTGGAAGGGAAAACTGGAATTGAATCCCCATGGTACAGCTGAGGAAACTGAGGCCCAGAGAAGTTGTGGCTTGCCCAAGATGACACAGCAGGCAAGTGGCAGAGCCTGGATTAGAAGCCAGGCCCTCGGATTATTAGGCCTGGGCTATTTCCACTAGGTCACACTGCTTCCCATCGCATGCAAACTTGTACTAATTCCCAGCTATTGGATTGTTACTGAGGAGCCTGACTGGTCTGCTACTGAGGAGGGTGCCCAAAGATATTCAGTTCCTCAATCACAGACTGCACCCTAAATCTCAGCCTTGTGACAAGATTCTTGTTCCTAGGAGACGGTATTGACAGGTCAGTGCCACCCATCCCTTCAAGACTAAACTGTAAACTTTTTGTGAGCAGGGAATATGTCTACTTATTCCGTACTCTCCCAAGTGCTTAGTACAATGCTTTTCACATAGTAAGTGTTCAATAAATAACATTGATTGACTGACTGATTGAAGCATGACAGTGACAGTGAGATTCCCTACTCAATACCCTATGCATATTGGTCACCTGTCTGTTCATCAACAAAGCAGGGCCACCATTCAATAGCCCATGAATGCCAAAGCACCAGTCCTAATTTGGGACTACGCTGTTCACCTTGAATGGGAATATAGAGTGCTCAGTAATTCTGACCCTGGTTCAGGACTATACAGCTGAACATCCAGCCCCAGTGGAGTCTACAGTGCTTTGCACATAGTAAGCACTTAATAAATACCATCATTATTATTAATAGAGCTCTGTTTCAGTTCACCAAATGAGAGCTGCTTGGTTTACAATGCCATCCTCCTTTTTCCTCGTGTTCCACCCAGCAAAGCTATGTGGCTGTGAGCTGTGTCCCAATACCTACTTATTAGTCATTTTTATAATGCCATTTGAAGTCAAGTGTGATTCACAGGGCAAAACAAACATTTTAAAAACATAATAAAGCATAGTTGAAAACAATGTGATAGAGTGGTGGACAGACCAGTGGGTAGTTACTAATGGGTATCAATTGACAGAAGGGATGCCCTACTTCAGTAGAAGCTCTGTGAAGATTGGAATACTCAGAGTCAGTCTCGAAAACAAGAGGCAGGACCAAGTGGCAACGTGATCCCAACTTGACACAGAGTTGGGCAAAGATACTTAGCATAACTCAGGCTAAGAGAACCAAAGTCCCAGCAACCTGAAAGAAAGAGACGCAGGCCAGGAGGAAACAGGAAAGAGTAGTTCACTGAGCTCATGAGAACTGAGAAGGCCATGGAATATGAAAGTTGTGGGGATTTTTTGTTATGTATGGGTGTGGAACAAAAGAGATACTTTGGGAAAGAAAGAAAAACAAGAGCTAATGTGAAAACGAGCACCTTTCTTTTGAATGTAGCATTAATTACTCAATAAGAAGAAATCATCGTGATGCATAAAGACATCTCAGCAATCTTTAAAGTATAAGGACATCTCAGCAATCTTTAAAGTATAAGAACAATTTATAATAATTCTTTTTTTTTTTGGTCGGGGGTAGCAGGGTGGGGAGAGAAATATTCCAAGGCAATGAAAGAAAGAGACTCCAGGGACAGAACAATGGTCTTGTTCCCTGCCTGAATCAGGACCTGAGAAACCTGACTAGTCTTTCTGCATATTCCTATGGTGGGAAGATTTTAACAAATAGAATTGTGTGTGGCATATTGCTTTTTTTTTCTTAGAATTCATATTCTTTATTTGACTATGGTGTGGAGGAGTGCTAAAAATTTCCTATATTATTTCCTCTCTTATTTTTGTTCTTTTATTATTACTCATCTATCATTATATCATATGCCCCATAATATTACATAAGAATGTCTGTGTTTATTGTCTGCTGGAATTATTTATGTATTATCCCACCACCCATGCTGGTGCCTGCAACACCTGTGTGGGGCAAACCCATCAGTGCACCAAAGAATTATCTTTATGTGCACACACCCACAAACACACAGATTAGATTTCACTGCCAATAGTGTCATCCTCCAAAACGAGACACAGCTGAAAGTATATACGATCCTACCTTGACAAAGAACAAGAACCTGGAGAGAATGTCTGATTAGTTGACTGTCATGGGGCTCTCAACTGTGGATTGGTACCTATGCCAACATTTAGAAAACAGTTATAGGTCTACGTAGGATTGGCAAATTAAACACCAATCTATCCTTCCTCAGTCAATATGATAAACATCACCTCGTAATCCTTAGCACTAGCTTCCACCTACCAGATGAAAGAACGACATCATCAATGTACCCACGATGTAAACAATGGCCTCATTAATATCATAGTGTGGCAGATGGCACATTCATCATCAATATTTATTAGAGCACTTGGAAGCACACAATAAAATTTGACAAAGGAACACGTGAAAGAACTGAAAGGGAAAATTCCAGCAGGGGAAATGGTGAGCATGGTAGGAATGGTAAAAATATGGCAGGCTCCACCCCTGATATCGACTGACTGCTGAATTTTATACAGAATCTCTTTATGTTCTGTGCAAGCCATTGGCCAAACACTTGGTGGGATTTGGTCAGGAGGGCAGGATGCTCAGAATAAGAAGGCAAGGAATCTTCACTTTGTAATATAACAAGGTGAAAAGGAGGACATTAAAATTTAGAGGTTCCTTCTGCTGAATACTGATTAAAAGATCTATGCAGGTGAGCAGTTAAGGAGGTTGAAAACAGTCATAATATGACTCATGTAATGCAGAGAGGTACAACTAAAGAAAAATCACCAACTACTTTGAGTATATGAGAGAAATCTTTGCCCATGAGCAGGAATGGGATTGGAGTAGGAATGGCCTGAAACAGGGAAAGGCTTTTGATAGTCAGTCCTGGATATCTAAAGAAAGTATTGGAGACTTAAGGGGTTCCTGAGACCATCAGAAGGTACATAAGGTTCATAAAGTTGAAGTATGTGACATTACAAGCTTCCCTAAGATAAATGAGTGATTTGGAGAGGGGACAGAAGTGGGGAAGGGGGTCATGCAGGTGTGCTCCAGCAGACCAGTCATTATTATAATAATAATGATGGCATTTGTTAAGCACTTACTATGTGCAAAGCACTGTTCTAAGCACTGGGGGGATACAAGGTGATCAGGTTGTCCCACGGGGGGCTCACAGTCTTAATCCCCATTTTACAGATGAGGTAACTGAGGCTCAGAGAAGTGAAGTGACTTGCCCAAGGTAACACAGCAGACATGTGGCGGGAGCTGGGATTAGAACCCATTACCTCTGACTCACTCCCAAGCCCGTGCTCTTTCCACTGAGACATACTGCTTCAATAATATTATTATTATTATTATTATTGATTTGTTAAGCACTTACCATGTGTCACTGTACTCCGCAAGAGAGAAGAAAAAGGCTGAAGAGGAGAAGAGGAGGAGAAAGGATGAGGCAGCCAGGAAGAAGCAAGAACAAGAAGCTGCTAAATTGGCCAAGATGAAGACCCCCCCCAAAATGAGCTGTTCCTGGCAGAGGGGGACAAGAACTCGATGTTCGACGAAAATGGTTTCCCCACCCACGACGCGGAGGGCAAGGAGCTGAGTAAGGGCCAGGCCAAGAAGCTGAGGAAGCAATATGAGCTGCAGGAGAAGCTCTATAAGGAATACCTGCAGATGGTCCAGAACGGAGGCCTGGTCTGAAGCCTGACTCCGCCCCAGGGCGCAGCCCCCCCCCTGCTCCTCGCTCGATGCCCCAATAAACTCGTTCTGAAGCCCGTCTGCTGCCTGTCCTTCCTCCCCACGAGCTGGCCAGCCGTGGGGGCGGCCTCCAAGCAGCCCCACCTGCGACGCTCGCCCCGTCCCCCTCCCCTGGGTCTGTGTACCTCTCAGAGTACCTGGCACCAAGTCTACCTTCTAGACTGTGAGCCCACTCTTGGGTAGGGACCATCTCTCTATGTTGCCAACTTGTACTTCCCAAGCGCTTAGTACAGTGCTCTGCACACAGTAAGTGCTCAATAAGTGCGATTGAATGAATGAATGTGTCAAGCAAGTTAATCAGGACAGACACAGTCCTGTCCCACAGTCTAAGTAGGTGTCCCAAGGTGACCCCGGGGTATCCACCATCCCAAGGTCAAAAGCTATCTCGTGACTCCTGAGCCAGCAGGGGGAACTCAGAAGTGTGGGTGGGATACCGGCCCCACAACCAAAACTGCTAGATCGACAGCCCAAGCCTGGAATACAGAAGGTGTCTCTCGCCTCTGTGCCAATCAAATTAGGTATGGAGGAGCAGGGAGGGCAGGGATTGGATAAACTGAGACCGGAAGCTGGAATGGCCTTCTGTGCAGCGGATCGAGTCTTCCAGCAGCTGGCTGCAGGTTCATTCATTCATTCATTCAATCGTATTTATTGAGTGCTTACTGTGTGCAGAGCACTGTACTATACAAGTTGGCAACATATAGAGATGGTCCCTACCCAACAGTGGGCTCACAGTCTAGAAGGGGGAGACAGACAACAAAACAAAACATACAACAAAACTTGCCTCTGCCCAGTGTGAGAAGCCCCCTCTGCCTTCACCAAGTGAGGCGCCATGGGTTGGCTGGTTGTCCCATCCTGCTGAACGCTTGTGGGGCTGGAAGCCAGGCGCTTCACCACGGGTGTGTAACACATAAATGGATTCCTCCCAAGAAGCACTCGTGGGTGAGAGCTAGGTGCTTCATCATGTGCAGGTAACACATAAGTGGATTCCTCCCAAGAGGGACGTGCTCGTGGGTGGGAGCTAGCCACCTCACCACGTGTGGAAAAAAACATAAGTGAATTCCTCCTGTGGGGGACCTGGGTGTTTTGTCATGTGCGAGTAACACATAAGTATATTTCTCCTATTAATGAAGCTCTAATATCATTAATAATCATATTCCTCCTGAAAGGGAAGTTCAATTCGCCGCGCCCAAAATAATCAAATAATTCAATTGGCCTCACGGAATAAATTTTGTACAAAACTCAGGCTTTCTGTTCCCAATCTCTCTCTCTCTCTCTCTCTCTCTCTCTCTCATTGCGCCAATTCCCAGATGAACCCATCCCTGGGTGATGGATGACAGTAGTGGGGTAGTGGGGAGAATGGTCATTGAATCTATTTTATAGATGAGTAAAATGAGGCATGGCAAGTTTAAGCAGCTTGCCCAAGGTCACACGGCAGGCAGCTGGAGGAGCCAGGATTAGAGCCCAGGTCCTCCAACTCCCAGGCCTGTGCTGCTCCTCTCCTATTCATTTGCCATAGACTCTTACCTGGGATCATGTAGTGCCTCCATAGACAGTCACATGTAATGAGAAGGGTGCCAGTTGGAGGCAGTATTATTCTATATGGATACCACAAGAGCAAAATGTCAGGTGCTGCTTCCCATTTTTTTGTTTTTTTTAAGGTATTTATTTATTAAGCAATTACTATGTGCCAGCCACTGTACTAAGTGCTGGGGTAGATACGAGGTAATCAGGTTGGACACAGTTCCTGTCCCACATGGAGCTCACAGTCTTCATCCCCATTTTAGAGATGAGGTAACTAAGGCACAGAGAAGTGAAGTGACTTCCCCAAGGTCACAGAGCAGATAAGTGGTGGAGGGGAAATTAGAACACAGGACCTTCTGACTCCCAGGCCTGTGCTCTATCAACTAGGCCATTCTGCTTCCAGTTGTAAGAAGAATATGAAAGGCTCTCAGGGCAAAGATGAAAAAAGAGAAATTCAGGATTATATAGCTGGTAGAGGCAAGTCCCTAGAAAGTGATTAATGAGCTAAAAAATCAAGAAAGATTTGGTAAAATATTATGATTCTCTTTTGGGGGAGGGGATGAGATGATGCCTAAGAAAATTGAAGGCCCCAATTGGAGCCATGGTGGTGTGGAAATGATCTCTTGAAAACAAGACTGAAAAAGCAGCTTTTAATCCTGATGATTTATATGTAAATGATATATGGACAGGGTCTTCCCATTTTAATCTGAGACTAAGTTGTAGATAGAGCTTAGAATTTTAGCCTAAACTGTATATCAAGTTGGCTTTCCTAGACAATAGAAACAGTATCAGCATGGCCTAGTGGAGAGAGCATGGGTCTGGGAACCTAATCCCGACTCCACCACTTGTCATTGAAGGACTCTCTGCTGTGTGACCTTGCGGAAATCACTAAACTTCTCTGGGCTTCAGTTACCTCATCTGTAAAATGGGTATTAAGATTGTGAACCTCACATGGGACATGGATTGGGTCCAAACTGAGTATCTTGGATCTACCTCAGCACTTAAAACAGTGCCTGACACAGAGTAAGCTCTTAACAAATGCAATAAAAAAGTATCAGAAACCACCTGCAGTAGTCCCTTTTTAATGCAGCTGAAGTAAATGATGTATGAGGCCACAGTTCATCAATTCCTTACAATTAAAAAGTTTTGTTAGTCAAAAGAATGTAGAAAAAATTGTGTAAATCTTTCTCATACATGTAATTTTTTTGATGCTCTAAAACCAAGTGTTCATGTATGAAGTCTCTGATCTAGAGATTAGCTTTTGTAAGTGACTACTGTGTATGTCTGTGTGTGCCTTTTGTGCATGGGCATATGCATAAAGAGTTGCTATTCATTACCTCTTTCTTTCTCACCTTCTTCTGCCTCCTGCTCCCTCTCCAGCCACCATAATCCACCCTCAGGTCCTCAACTCCTGAATCTGAGCTTTCTTCCATTCCATCTCTGATGTCTGAAATAAATTTCTGCTCCACATTCACCCAGCCACCCTTAATGTCCTTATTCAGTGAGTAAAACTGTTTTACTCACTGCCTTAAACTCAAGCTTTCCCTCTCACACTTTTCCTGCCTTCTTGCTGTCACTGAAACCTTTTGCTCCTGAGGAGACTCTTCAAGCTGCAGCACTTTCCAGCAGCTGGAGAGGCGCTGGCCTAAAATTGCACTCACCTTCTATTCATTTGATCCCAAATCAACCTCTTATTTCTGGGTGACAAAGTGTCATCGTGATAATACAGAGCAAAAATGAAAGATTTTCTTACACAATAAAAATGGAATATAAAAGTTCACATCAATACAACTCGAGCACATGTTCTGCTAGTGGTAGGGATAAATCACCAAAATGAAGGACGACTCTATAAAAAAAGATTACATCACTGTCCCCAAACTTCTAGCCAACTACCTGTTTGACTGTATTTTGGAAAATTTCAACTTGAAGAAATGAGTTACTAATCGTACAAATATAGCAAACCTTTAGGCTTGTGGCTTAGATCATCTGCATACTTAAAGCTGATAAAGGAATAGGTCCTTTGAGGATTCCTCTTCCCCACCATACACCACCCCCGTCTCTGCCTGCCTCTCTCCCTCTCTCTCTTTCTATCTCTCTCTCTCCCCTCTGTTTCCTGCCAAGTTTACACATCTGCTCCGGAACAATGCACATAGCTTGGATCTGTGCTCAAAACAAGGAGAAATGTTGCTCTAAGATTATGCAGCAGGTCCTTTCACAATATTAACATCTTTGTTCAGTATACAATTAGCAGCGAGATATGGATTTTAAAATTACTGCAACAATACCTAGTTTTAAGTAATTTAATATGAAAATTAGTCAAAACAGCATTTAAATACAGTGCAACAACATATTCTGGGTAATGGTCAAAAATTGTTCTAACCCAGTTTAAAGGGATAAGGGTTTTAGGGCTATCACAGATGAGACAGAACACACATTCTCTCTTCATCTTTCCATTCCATGTACAAAGAGACATTCCTCATTACTTATTGTTTGGATTCCCTTGTTCCTCTTGCTTTCCTCGGGCTCTATTCAGAGGAAGAGAGATGAACCCTGAGCTGCTTCCTCCACAGAGCCCCACACCCCCTCATTTGTAGTGCACGTCTCCCCTCAACCCAACTGATGCGCCAGAGCCCTAGCATCCCTGGGCTGCCATGGCAGTTTTCCTCCCTCCTTTCCATCCCGTCTCCCCACCCCTGCTCCAAACCGCGATCTGAGTTGAGCCCCAAACCACTTCGACAGCTCCACAGGACAGAGAAAGGGCTCCCATGGCATAGTGGATAGAGCACTGGCCTGGAAGTCAGAAGGTCATGGGTTCTAATCCCGACTCTACCACTTTTCTGCTGTGTGACCTTGGACAAGTCACTTCACTTCTCTGTGCCTGTTACCTCATCTGTAAACTGGGGATTGCGACTGTGAGCCCCATGTGTGACAGGGACTGTGTCCAACCCGATTTGCTTATATCCACCTCAGTGCTTAGTACAGTACCTGGCATGTAGTAAGCGCTTACCAAATACCATAATTATTATTATCCCAGCTGCATTGTCAGCCCCACAGCTCAGAAAGGGGGCTCTGAACTGCTTCCACTCTGAAGAAATGGGTTCAGCTGTGCTCTCTCCTGCTAGACTGTGGGTAGAGAATGTGTCTATCAACTCTGGTGTATTGTACTCTTTCAAGGGTTCTGCACATAGTAAGCACTCAATACATACAATTGATTGCTCTCCCCTACTGCTTTGGACAGGGAGTAGATCATCTGGGTGACAGTCTGTGAGTATTTGTCTCTCTCTGCCCAGGCCTACCTCTTCACACCTATGTCTCTGTCTCTCTATTGCTCTTAATGTCTCTGCTTTTGCCTCTCTCTCTTCCAGTTTCTTTCTGTGCATCTGTCTTTACTGCCTTTCTCTCCCCTAATCTTGGGCAACTGTTAACCCACCCCTTCCTTGGAAGCATTAAATGCCTAGTATTAAATTTGCAAGACATTAACAGAAATGATTCCACTGTCCAATTTCATATCCTTTTGTTCTCTTCTTTTCTTGCTCATGATTTTACAAGTCATTTAGTAGTACTTCACAAGTTTTTCCGAGAGTGGCCAAGGTGCAAGTGTTCACCCACATAAGCAGCCCATCTGTAGGAATGAGTTTGACATGGCTGAGCTATTGAATGGTGAGGGGCCATTTACAAACAGGAGGGTCATGGGGGTGGGGTCAGAATCACAGTTTTCAAGACATGGTGAAGTATAGACCCACCCAATGTGATATAGTAGTGGCCAACTGGGAGATCACCAGAGCACACTCACCAGCCTGAAGAGCGGCAATCTATCGACTACATTTATTGAGCGCTTACTGAGTGCAGATCACTGTACTAAGTACCAGGAGAATACAATATAACAGACTTGGTAGATGTGTTTCCTGTGCACAATGAACTTACAGTCTAGAGGGGGAGACAGACAGATGTTAGTATAAATAAATTAGAAATATATTACATAAGTGATGTGGGGCTGAGGGAGGGGTGAAAAAAAGGGTGCACATCCAAGTGCAAGGGTGACACAGAAGGGAGCAGGAGAAGAGGAAATGAGGGATTAGTCAGAGAAGGCCTCTTAGAGGAGCTGTGCTTTTAATAAGGTCTTTAAGGTGGGGAGAGTGACCAGGAGGGAGTTTGCTCTTCTGGAGCAGAGGCTTCAGGATGATTGAAATACCAAGAGGCAATTTTGAAAACAGCCATGGACCTTTCAAGTGGGAAATACATCAGCAAGGCAAGAAACTATCTTTGCACGAATGTATTGTGAAATGGATCGCTGGTTGCACATTTGTCATTTCAGCTACATCAGCCCATGTAGGTAGGATCTCACTGCCAGTAGTATCATCTTGGAAAATGAAGGACAACTATGTATATCATATATAGTTGGTTCTATTATTCCCTGCAATTGTTCCCTATGTAATGTGCTGCAAAATTCACAGCTGCTGAACAACGATGGGATTTCAAGGAGATTCTGAGAATGTATTGTTTGGAGCTAGTATAGAAGCCATCTTGAAGGAAATCTCACCTTCCTTCTTAAAGATTGTGGTACCTCTAAAATCAAAGTTCCACAGGTTAAGGAAAAGCTTATGCAAATGAATGAGCTCCTTGCTTACTTCCTCCTTGGTGTCATCCTCGACTCCGCTCTCTCATTCGCCCCTCACATCCAAGCCGTCACCAAAACCTGCCGGTCTCAGCTCCACAACATTGCCAAGATCCGCCCTTTCCTCTCCATCCAAACCGCTACCCTGCTAATTCAAGCTCTCATCCTATCCCGTCTGGACTACTGCACTAGCCTTCTCTCTGATCTCCCATCCTCGTGTCTCTCTCCACTTCAATCCATACTTCATGCTGCTGCCCGGATTATCTTTGTCCAGAAACGCTCTGGACATATTACTCCCCTCCTCAAAAACCTCCAATGGCTACCGATCAATCTGCGCATCAAGCAGAAACTCCTCACCCTGGGCTTCAAGGCCCTCCATCACCTCGCCCCCTCCTACCTCACCTCCCTTCTCTCCTTCTACTGCCCAGCCCGCACCCTCCGCTCCTCCACCACTAATCTCCTCACTGTACCTCGCTCTCACCTGTCCCGCCATCGACCCCTGGCCCACGTCATCCCCCGGGCCTGGAATGCCCTCCCTCTGCCCATCCGCCAAGCTAGCTCTCTTCCTCCCTTCAAGGCCCTGCTGAGAGCTCACCTCCTCCAGGAGGCCTTCCCAGACTGAGCCCCTTCTTTCCTCTCCCCTCGTCCCCCTCTCCATCCCCCCGTCTTACCTCCTTCCCTTCCCCACAGCACCTGTATATATGTATATATGGTTGTACATATTTATTGCTCTATTTATTTATTTATTTATTTTACTTGTACATTTCTATCCTACTTATTTTATTTTGCTGGTATGTTTGGTTCTGTTCTCTGTCTCCCCCTTTTAGACTGTGAGCCCACTGTTGGGTAGGGACTGTCTCTATGTGATGCCAATTTGTACTTCCCAAGCGCTTAGTACAGTGCTCTGCACATAGTAAGCGCTCAATAAATACGATTGATTGATTGATTCCTCCTTGCTTATGAATCTTGACATCAGATCTGGGAGTTTTACCATTCTTTGTGAGTCTTATCTGTAATAATAACAATGGCATTTATTAAGGGCTTACTATGTGCAAAGCACTGTTCTAAGCACTGGGGAGGTTACAAGGTGATCAGGTTGTCCCACTGAGGGCTCACAGTCTTAATCCCCATTTTACAGATGAGGTAACTGAGGCACAGAGAAGTTAAGTGACTTGCCCAAAGTCACACAGCTGACAATTGGCAGAGCTGGGATTTGAACCCATAACCTCTGACTCCAAAGCCCGGGCTCTTTCCACTGAGCCATGCTACTTCTCCTAGTCTCCTTTTCCTTTTCCTTGCATCTGCAGTGATGCTGTGATACTGTCTTCATATCTGTCATGTTCATATATCCCAAGTGCTGTTCTTTCTGGAAGGTGACGGTTCTCATTATCACATAGCGTCAAGTTTCACGACGTGATATTTATCTTCAACAAGCTATCATCAGCCTTGAAATTCCTAAACAATCATTCAAAACTTTCTCTATGTGGATGACTGTGCCCTGGAGGCAGACACCAAAAAAGGCATGCAGATGACTGTGAACTGCTTTATGGAGAGTCAGCCTGGCGTTATGGCCTAATCCCTGCCCCACCACTTGTCTGCTGTGTGACCTTGGGCAAGTCACTTCACTTCTCTGGGCCTCAGTTACCTCATCTGTAAAACTGGGATTGAGATTGTGAGCCCCACATGGGACAGGGACTGTGTCCAACCCAATTTGCTTGTATCCACCAGTGCTTAATACAGTGCCTGGCACACAGTAAGCACTTAACAAATACCACTATTCATTTATCATTATTAGAAATGAGCCTGAAGAAATCTAGTGCAATGTATAAGCCTGCCCCTCGAAAACACTACACACAACCAAAGATCATCAGAAATAAGCAACTAAATGCTATCACAAAAATCCATTACCTAGGCAGCACAATGTCCAATGATGCAATTAGACAAGGAAGTACAGTACCTGGCACAAAGTGTTTAACAAATACCATTATTATTAAGTAGAAAATCAAATCACAAAAACTAGCCCATTCTTTAGAGATTGTCAGGCAGAGTGTGGAAGCAAAATGGTATCAGGCTTCAGTACAAACTGAAAGTCTACCAAGATAAAGTGCTGTCCAACCTTCTAAATGGTTGTGAAATCTGGACCACATTGTCATCATTGAGCAGTTCCACTGGTATCCCTTCTGAGCCATGCTCAACATCGAGTCACAAGATGGGTTCATGAAGGCCCGGAACAACTAACCCACAGTCCTGGATCACCTCCATAATATGCTTCCTCCACTCCTGTGCTCGAGCTGTGGAGCACTGCTGGCGGAAGTCAAGACATCAGGACAACCTCATCCATTGCTAAATTAATCCTCAGCTGCTAAAATAGCTCTGCCATCTCCTCTGCCCAGCAACAATACCTCTTTCCTTATTGACTCCTATGTCCATTGTCCACACCAGCTTCAGACTTTTAACTCTCTCCTCAAACTCCCTGTCTCTTGCCCCTAATGAACTGGCCACATATTTCATTCATTCATTCAATCGTATTTATTGAGCGCTTACTGTGTGCACAGCACTGTACTAAGCACTTGGGAAGTACAAGTTGGCAACATATAGAGATGGTCCCTACCCAACTCATCCAATACAATTGAAACCATCAGGCATGATCGCCCCAAAATCTCCATCTCCTTTCAAAATCTACCCCCTTCACCTGTGTCTCTGGCCCCATCCCTTCACACCCTATTAAAACACTTGTTGATGCTGTGGTTGGGAGAGATTATTAGGTGGATAATCAATAGAAGAGAAAAGCAGCATGGCTTTGTGGAAATAGCTAAGACCTGGGAGTAGGAGGACTTGGGTTCTAATCCCAGTTCTGCCACTTGTCTGCTGTGTGATCTTGAGCACGTCACAAAGTCTCTGTGCCTCAGTTACCTTATCTGTAAAATGGGGACTGTCAGCCCCATGCATGGACAGATTATCTTGTATCTACCCCAGTGCTTACTGTAGTGCCTGACACATAGTAAGCGCTTAACAAATACTATTTAAAAAAATGTCTTTGATGTTTTAAGCAGTGTAGGGGTAACACATGCTCACATGCAGGATGTGTGTATGTGTTTACTCATGGAGCACCCCACTGCCTCATATGTAAAATGGGAGTTGAGACCATAAGCCCCAGGCAGGACAGGGACTATGTCCAACCCGATTTGCTTGATTCAACCCCAGTGCTTAGTATAGTGCCTTGCACATAGTAAGTGCTTGACAAATCAGGAAATGCCACTCAGTCATGGTAGGGGCCCTCCTGACTCTGAGCTCCTGCTCTCTCCTTCCCATCTCCTTCCTCTCCTTCCACCCCCAGAGAGAAGGCCTTCTGACCCCAGCTGCCATGGCTGTCCACAGCTCCCCACCTCCTAGTCCCCTTTACCACCAGACCTGTTGGACTTGAAATCTGGTCATTCATGTTGTTTCGTGGGTCTATGTTTTCCTCCTTTCCCATGTGTCTTGTACAAACCCGTCCCCTTATCATTATGCGACTGGGACTCCTTGGAGGGCCAGGGACCATATCTAATTCTCAAGTGTGTTTTTTCCCCCCAGTGCTTAGAATAGTGCCTTGCAAACTGCCTTGTCTTATGCTGTCGAGTCGTCTCCGACCCATAGCGAGAACACCCCAACTCCATCTGCAATCATCCTGGTAGTGTATCCAATTGAGCTTTCTTGGTAAATATTGGAAGTGGTTTACCACTGCCTTCTTCCATGCAGTAAACTTGAGCCTCTGCCCTTTACTCTCTCCCATGTCACTGCTGCCCAGCACAGGGGAGGTTTTGAGTTGTAGCAGCTTGCCTTCCACTTGCTAGCCACTGCCCAAGCTAGGAATGGAACAGGTATGTTTCTGCTTGACCCTCCCTCCCATAGCCGAAACTGGTAGAGTATTGGAAATCCTCCAGGTGCCATCTTGAGAGGGGCTTGCAAACTATGGGTCCTTACAATATACTATCACTACTACTACTATTACTGCTAGAGCAAATGCACCGATTATGGGAGTAGAGCACATGCTACATTTAAATACAGGTATCGGCAAATATTAACAGTTAACAGGTTAGACAAATTATAAATAGATAGAAAGGTGTATGATCTGGAGCACATGGCCTAGGGGAAAACAGTATGGGCCTGGGAGTCAGAGGACCTGGGTTCTAATCCCAGCTCCTCCACTTGCCTGCTGTGTGACCTTGGACAAGTCACTTAACTTCTCTGGGCTTCAGTTTCCTTAACTGTAAAATGGGGATTCAGTACCTGTTCCCCCTCCTACTTAGACTGTGAGCCCCAAGTGGGACAGGGACTGTGTCCAACCTGATTAACTTGTATCTACCTCAATGCTTAGAACAGATAGTAAGCACTTGAATACCATGATAACGATAATTTTTTAAAAATCAAACTTTTTTTCTAAAGACATCAGATTTCCAAGAGTATACATTTTATACACGGGCCCCTTGAATGTGCATTTTCTTATAGGTCAGAATTCCCAATAAGGTAACAGAAAAGAGCAAAATAAATCATTGAGGGAAAATATCTTGGTTTTATGTTTATAATAAATTGCAAAATTATTTGGTCAAATAATTTTTTGTGTAAATAGATAATTAAATTCTTGTAAGTTATTTAAGGGATAATTTCATACTGTCCTTGTTAAATCACTAGAGTCTACTGAATGACCCTGCCTTGGCAGCTAGAAACAGGCATTACAAATTAAAATATGATAGAAGTATTTGTTGTTCCAGAACTGGTGATCAGGTCGCCCGGGAGGTTCCGGCAGCAGAAAGCTGCCTAGATATTTGAGGCAGCAGTGCAATCCCAAAACCCATAAGTAAAGCAGAGTGAAAAACATACACCAGGACAAATTATTAAATTTATAGTTCATTCAGCTCCCTCTGGGACCTGTTAATTGCTGCTGAAGAGGACATGACCCACCCAAGCATTAACAGCCCAGGTCACCCCACCTGTCTAAACTAAGACCAACTGGGTCTTTTTTCACTGTTGTTGTTGTTTAAATGGTATTTTTTAAGCACTATGTGCCAGACACTATACTAAGCGCTGAGGCAGTTAGAAGCGAATCAGGTTGGACACAGTCCATGTCCCACATGGGGCTTACAGTCTTAATCCCCATTTTACAAATGAGGTAACTGAGGCCCAGAGAAGTGAAATGACTTTCCCAAGGTCATATAGCAGACAAGTGGAGGAGCCAGAATTAGAACCCAGATCCTCCTGACTCCAAGGCCCATGCTCTGTCCACTAGACCACGTTCCCATTCCACCATTCCCCTAAATTGAATTTGAAGAATGGGAAGAGTGCTGGCCTGTTGGATATGAATGGGGAGGAAGTTCTGGGTACGTGGGAGGGTGTAAGCAAGGGGTCGACGGCGAGACAGATAAGATGGAGGTACAGTAAGTAGGTTGGTGTTTGAAGAATGTGGTGCATGGGTGGAGTTGCAGAGGGACAGGAGTGAAGGAAGTTAAGAGGGAGAGAGCTGAATGAGTGCCTTTAATGGTGAGGATCATCACACTCTCCCCATCCTCAAAAGCCCTACACTAATCATAGATCCTCTAGGAAGCCAGTTCTGATTAAGGTCTCATCCTACTACCCAATTTTTCTTCTCTCTTACCTCACTCCCACCCCCTATATACTTAGGTTCTCACCCCACCTTCACCCCTATAAATTCACTGTGGGCAGGGAACACGCTAACCAGTCTCTTATTTTGTACTCTCCCAAGTGCTCTGAGCACAGTAAGCACACAGTAAATACGATTGATTGGGGAAGCAGTGATAGCCTCCTGGAAAGACAACAGACTTGGGAGTCCTAAGACCTGGGTTCTAATTCTCATTCAATCAATCAATCGTATTTATTGAGCACTTACTGCGTGCAGAGCACTGTACTAAGCACTTGGGAAGTACAAGTTGGAAAGATATGGAGACAGTCCCTACCCAACAGTGGGCTCACAGTGTAGAAGACTTCCATTCCACCACTTGTCTCCTATATGACCTTAGGCAAGTCACTTCACTTCTCTGTGCCTCAGTTACCTCATCTGTGAAATGGGGTTTGAATCCTCCTCTCTCCAACTTGAACTATAAGCCCCTGTGGGACAGGAACTGTGTCTGAATTAAGCAACCCCAGTGCTTAGTACAGTGCCAGGTACATAGTAAGCACTTAAATACCATTTTCAAAAAGTACATATCCTTATACTCAGTTACTTCCCTTAACTGTAATTTATTTTAGTGTCTGTCTCCCCCACTAGACTGCAAGCTCCTTGAGGGTATTGTATTGTACTCTCCCTAATACCTAATAGAGTGCTCTGCACACAGGAAGAGCTCAAGAAACACTACTGATTGACAAGACTGAAACATAAGCCTAATTAAGCCATTCCACTTCATTCCCCACTCCAGTCCATACTTCAGTCTGCTGTATGGATCATTTTTTCCTCAAAAAAAGTTAAGCCCACATCTCCCCACTCCTCAAAAACCTCCAGTGGTTGCCCATCCACTTCCTCATCAAAAAGAAACTCATTACCATAGGCTTTACAGCACTCAATCCCCTTGCCCCTTCCTATCTTACCTCTCTGATTTCCTATTACAACCCAGCACACTCACTTCATTCCTCTAACACTAACCCATTCACTGTATCGCAATCTCATCTATCTCACTGCCAACCCCTCACCCATGTCCTGCCTCTGATCTGGTACTTCCCCCTCCTTCAAGTCCAACAGACCACCACTCTCCCCACCTTCAAAGCCGTATTAAATTCACATCTCCTCCAAGAGGTGTTCCCCAACCAAGCCCTCATTTTTGCTACTTCCTCCCAAGTGCTTAGTACAGTGCTCTGCACACAGGAAGTGCTCAAGAAATATGATCGATTAATTGCCCACAGTCACATAGCAGACAAGTGGTTGAGCCAGGACTAGAACCCAGATTCTCTGAGTCCCAGGCCTTTCCACTAGGCCATGGTTTCTGGCCTTTGTTATATGGAGAAGCTCTAGGCAAACTTGGAAGGTCCTAATGGCTACTCTTTGTATTAGTAAAAAAAGTTTGCCTTTTTTTTGTGTGTCATCAGAATGCTTCTGACAACTGTTGGGATCCTCAGCTGTTCAGCTGTGAATAGTTAACACTAGTTTTTATTCCAAATGATCATTTAGGAAATGAAGCCAGGAATTGAGACTGTCCCTAAATATGCTTATCATCATGTTGATTTCTTAGCTCAATATGTATAAAATAGTAATTTGTGATGCATTATCATCACTCAAACTCTGAGTACTATGAGCCAAAGCTCTCCCAAAAAATTTGAGATAGTCCCTGTCCGGCAGTTTTCAATTGAAATAGACAGACCCATATTACATTACCCTAATAGAGGTACCATGTGTAATTAATCATTTTAAGACATGTCCAAATCCTATGTAAATTCCATGATGAAAGGAAGTGAAATTAAGGCAAACATCATTTGCATAATACATTCCATTCCAGCCCTGCCTTCTCAGCCAGTGTTTATTCTATCTGTTCCTATTTTGGATAATCGTGATGGTATTTTATGAAAGCCTTGGACTAAATCTTCTGGGGACACACAGAGAGTCAGTTTTAGCATGGCAGGAAAAACAAAATCAACCTCAAATTACATGCCTGACTTTTCGTTCCCTGCTGGTATTTCAGTAGCCCATTGGAGACATGGTTGCTCTGGCGGGGGGGGGGGGGGGGGGGGGGGGAAGGGGTGGGGGTGGAGGGGAGTTCATGGTCCCATTTCCCTCCCCCAGGAGCACCAGCTGCTTATCACAGGCCCAGACCCTTCCCTGCTCAAGCAAAAGGTGAATGAAGTAGGACCTTTGTAAAAATTTAAACCAATGGGATTTCTTTGTTACCGGACTGAGGGGAAGGGAAGGGAGATGGGACAGAAGCATTGATATGTTATTTTTAATGTTTAAATTGTTAGTTGTTTGTGAGTTTCTCTCTCTTTGATCCCAAATTGTAAATTCCTTGTGGGCGGGCACAGTGTACAACAAATGTTCTGTGTATCATCACAAGCTGTTCGTATATCACCATAAGGTTCAAGAGATGTCCAATAAATATGGGTAAAACTAATCAGTAGTTGAACTAGATGCTCCCTCATCCCTATTACCTAGGCTACCAATCTTGAGAGGAAAGGTAAAAAACAGACAGAATTAAGAATTCCAAACCAAGGGTAGATATAAGAAATGAAACTTGTTTTTGTTCATTTCTTTCAGGTGAGATTTTTCTTTTCCACTGCACATGTTTGATGAATCAACAGAGGCTTCCTGAGTGATAAACTGGATGGTGAAAATAACATCTGGGATTGAAATATAGTTAGTGGATCTACAAATTTAAGATTTCTAAGGGAGGTCTCTGTGATTAGATGGGTAGCTATTCAACCCAAATCCTCTAATGATTGGTCCAGGCTACTTCTCTTTATAGACTTTTAAACATAAAAGATATTTGTAGCAAAGCAATTGATATTCCTGAAAATATGGAGTAATCAGCAGTCTCAAACCTAAAAAATGAACAAATCAAGTTCCATGTCTCATTTTTAAGTATCAGTGCCGTCTATTTAGCAGGAGTTGTAAACTCCCCAGGGAAGGTGCTTGTCAGGAATATGAATAGATTTAGAATAAAAATAAGCTATCAAATCAGCCTTAATAAAACCTTTCAATAAATGATTTTTTCTTAATTTTTAAATTTTCAAGTATTAAAAGTCAATACACATCTTTGAAAAAAGACTCTAAAAATGTATTTACCTATAAAGGAAGAGACAAAATTAAAATTATCAATTCATGGTTTTAACCTTACTTCCTTGGGACTCATTCTGCTTAAATCATTTGCCCAATCAACATAAATCAGCACAAGGGGTAGCTAAACTAGTCACACAATAAAACTGGAGGGGAAATTCTGGCCCTCAAATTAAAAAAAAAAAAAACAAACCCAACTGTTTCCACTTGACTATGAGTTTCTGACCCAACCTGAATAATAACTGACACCCATGTAGCAAGTTTTTACCCTGAGTTAGGAACAGAGGCAGCAGTTGCAACTTGCAACAGTCTAGACTCCTAAAGTCACCAATCAAACCATCAGTGGTGTTTATTGATCACTAACTCTGTGCAGACCACTGTACTAAGTGCTTGAGAAAGTGCAATAGAGTTAGTAGACACAATCCCTGGCTTCAAAGAGTTTACAATCTAGCGGGACATTATACAACATTTCCTCTCAGTTTCCATCACCTGAGGTAGGCTCATGTAGAAAAAGTTCTCTGATAATTCAGGGTGGATTTCCAAATCTTCATTATCATTTTAAAAGGCAGAGCTACCCTTGAATATGGAGGCTGAAGCTGGTAGATGTTTCATTCTCCTCTGTAGGTGTACAAACTTCCACT
This sequence comes from Tachyglossus aculeatus, assembly GCF_015852505.1. Taxonomy (NCBI): domain Eukaryota; kingdom Metazoa; phylum Chordata; class Mammalia; order Monotremata; family Tachyglossidae; genus Tachyglossus; species Tachyglossus aculeatus. Next base: position 83,112,895 of record NC_052101.1, on the reverse strand, counting down.
TTCACCAAAACTTGTCTTTCTCTGGGTTCCTAGCTTCCCACTGTATGCTTGGATGCCACTGATCCCAACTAAAATTTCCACTCCTGTTAAATATACTGTTTGGCCACTGGTGAAGTTCCTTCTGCCTTCAGTGCAGCAGTGCTTATTGAGAGAGACATCTGTGAAACCAAATGGCCTCTCCTGGTCCCTTCCTCAGTCTCAACTTCTGCACTGGATGCCTAACCTTGCCAATCATGGCTTGTATTGTATGCACCTTTGCACTAGAGCATATGTGTTAATTATTCCAATGTGCAGTGAACCGGTTAGCTGCTCTGATGTGCGTCTAGCCTCAGTTGCAATGTTAAGGATCACAGCAGACTAATCCTCTGGCTCATGACTCTTGAATACATTTCGTCTATGAGGCACACAATTCTCAGTTTGGGATAGGCTGTTTTTGTGCTGCTGTGGCAACTCCTCTCACTTTGTTCATGCTACAAGTGAAGTTGCCTTAGCCTCCAAGATCAGGCATGGGGCTGTGAGCAAAGGTAATTACCACAGAGGTGTCAGTCACCAGAGAGAAGCGGTTGGAAAGGCTGCTTTTCTTCAGAGGCGGCACTAATTATTCAAGGAGACTTCCATCCTAAGAACTCTGATTTGCTAGCCTGTTTTACAAACAGTTCCTCAGGAGCAGAAGGCTGAATGGTTTCCTTAATTCAGCAAGCCCAGGGATTCTTGTGTGTCAGTTTTATTGGCCTGAAACTTACAATTGTGAATAAGGGTAAAGGGAGAGGAGGAAAGCATTCTTGAGAGGTTGACCTCAGCAGTTCTGGAGCTTAGCCCTACGGGAAACCTCACTGACAAATTCAGCTCAAGTTAAAACACCTATTTGGCTTGGTAACTCCCTGCCTTCCTTTTAAACAAATAAAATGGTTTCATTTTGCCTAGTCAGAGGCCTTTTGTAAAGAGATTTTATTTTTAGCAAATACTTTGAACTGACATTGAAGTTGAAATGGTGTCCGATGAGTGGTGCCGCCTGAAGCTAATGAGTAGCAAACAAATGTTATCATAGTCAATATATGGATTGCTTAACCAACAGTTGCCCTCTGAAAAGCTGGCTTAAGTATCTTTGGGAGACATGTAATGAATTTGATTCCATCAGCCAAGATGTATTAAGCTCTTCCATTTTTCTGCCTCATAATAATTCCAGTCATATGGAGAGAGTTGGCAGGGAGGTAGTGAGGGGCAAGGAAGGTGGGCTTTCCCTGAGGCACCTGCCCAACAGGAGACCATTTACAGGCTGCTCAGACATTAGAGAGCAATTATTTTCCACTCCTCTGGAAATAGAGCTCAAGAGATCAAACTTAACTGCCTTATGTGCTGAGAAGTGCTCTCCCCACCACTTCTTTCTCTAGGATAGCCTGATTCTATCCTTTTATTCACCACTGATTTTATGGGGCTGATTTTGGTAAATGAGACAAGGCTTTAGAGGACACTTTCTAGCGCAAGGTGACCAACTCACTGGAACTGAGCTTAGCTACCCTGGCCAAGTACTAAGACTGCCTGAGTTGGAATCTAAAGACAACTGAGAGCAATCATGGAACTTTCAGTCCCCCTTTGAGAAGTGGTTTTTAAGCTTTCCTAAAATTATTGTGGGGAAGGGAAGAAAAAAAAATAATCAAAGCCAGCTGTCCAGCCACCCTGAAATTCCAATTTTATTCAGGAGAAAAGTCACCTGGGGCCAGATGGTTGAGAGCTTTGAAGGCCAAAGTTAAGTAGGTCTGGTAGTTACTGGCTCTGTGCGTGAACCATGTGCAGCTACTGACACAGCTAGTTCCTAAGTTTTCTAAGGGCAAATAATCACTACTTTCATACGAAGCTGCTTTCTGCATTAATGTCATGAGCTCTGGGAGCCAACCCAAGATTACATTACTGTCGTGTGCTTTGGAAGACAACCCCAAGACTGCTTCTGTTTGTGATGACCTTAAGCAAATCAGGTCTGGAAACCATCAGTTCAAATCCAGCATCTGCAACAAGGTACCAGCTGAGTGGCCCTGGCCAGAATTCATTCATTCATTCATTCATTCAATCGTATTTATTGAGCGCTTACTGTGTGCAGAGCGTTGTACTAAGCATTTGAGAAGTACAAGTTGGCAACATATACAGACAGTCCCTACCCAACAACAGGCTCACAGTCTCGAAGGGATGTATGGGTCTCTCTGCCTCTGGGTACCCTCGAGGTACAAATGAAAATGTCAAAGAAGTACAGAATCTCAGAACTTGGAGAGATAAAAGTTATCAATTGCATCCCCTTTTCGACCAAACAAAACTGTTTCTAATGCCCCGGACTGATGAAAGTTTATCCTTGTCTATGAATTCCACACACCCTACTTCTGAAAGCCATTTTAATGTCGAACCCTTTCAGTCAGTCAATCCTCATTACTGAGCAGTTACTGTGTGCAGAGCACTGTACTAAGCTCTCGGGAGAGTACAACAATATAACAGACACATTCTCTGCCCAAAATGAGCTTACAGTTTAGAGTTTTGGCAGCCTGTTAAAACTTCCTCTTTCTAACCCCAAATGCTTCATGCTCCATGCAGTTTAGCTCCAGTTTTGCTTATTCTGCCTTAGTGGAAATGGACCATAACTGATCACCATCTTTTCCATATAATAACTCCTTATATGCTTGATGCTAAGAAATAGGTATTAATTTCCCTTATTTTTACAGTTTCCTAGGTACTCACTAATAGCTTCTATGTGAATGAGACAATTGGTTAAAGAAAAACACAGAGTGGGGATACAGGAGGAACAGAGTAAAGTCATCCAGCACATTTTTCTGAAAGATGAAACATGATCATGAATGCCCTGGTATGACAGGACCTTCTATTTCCACCTTCTGCCCCTGAAACTATTAGGAAAAGAAAGCTCAGATATCTTGACCTAGATAGAACCTTTCAGAGTGAGGTCAGGGAAATGCAGCCATGCAAATCCAATTAGCGTTTTGGTTGACCTCATGGTATTCAATTTGTTTATGCCTGAAAATTCAGCCCTGTGGAACACCACACTTTTGCTTTCCCCATATTGAATTGTTTTCAAAACCCTCCATATATAAAGGGATCCACAAGGAGCCCTGGCTGGTTTGCAGGGATCTCCCAGACTGGAAGTAACTTGGCCTAGTGGAAAGAGCTGTGTAACCTTGGGCAAATCACTTAACTTCTCTGAGCCTCAGTTTCCTCACTTGTAAAATGGGGATTCAGTATCTGCTCCTCCTTCTACTTAGATTGTGAGTCCCATATGGTGCAAAATGGGTATTTGACCTGATGATCTCATATCTATCCCAGAATTTAGTATAGTGCTTGGCACAAGGTAAGCCCTTAAGAAATTATTATTACACCAAAATAATAATAATGATAGTGTATTTGTTAAGCACTTACTATGTGCCCAAGCATTATTCTAAGCCCTGGGATAGCTACAAGGTATCAGGTTGCCCCACATGGGGCTCACAGCCTTATTCTCCATTTTACAGATAAGGTAACTGAGGCACAGAGAAGTTGAACAGCTTGCCCAAGCTCACATAGCAGACAAGTGGCGGAGCCATGATTAGAACCCATGCCCCCTGACTCCCAAGCCCATATTTCTTCCACTAAGCAAACATCCAGGATATAACAGTTGGTGGTGCCAGTTGTGGGAACCCTGTTGGCCCAAACTACAGGAGTGGGGCTCTTGCTTCTGTCTCTCATGCTTTGACAGTAGTGTTCTCATCACCAAGATCAGGTAGGTGCCAGAGGCAGCCAGGTGAATACTGTAGTACTGTGTCCATAAATACTCTGATAGTTTATGGATGTTGTCCCTGGACCCCACTTTCTCTTTTTCTACATCTCTCTGTTCATTTCCCCCATTGTCTGTCCTTCCTATGTGAGGGTGTCTCCACAGGTCCTGCTCCCAGTACCCTTTGAACTCCTCAAAGTAGTCCTTTTCTCCCGCTCCATTCCTATCCTTTCTGCCCTACTCCCCTCCTTCCCTATGCTCTGGTAATCCCCACCCTTTGCTTCCCTCTTCCTACCTGCTCTGCAGGACTCCAATCCCCACCCCTATCCCGTGCCTTTCTTACCTCTTCTCTCCATACTCCGGGCTTCCTAACCTCCTCTCCCCAATTAATAGCATTTGAGAAGCAGTGTGGCTTAGTGGAAAGAGCAGGGACTTGGGAGTCAGAGGACGTGGATTCTAATCCTGGCTCCTCCGCTAGTCTGCTGTGTGATCTTGGGCAAGTCACTTAACTTCTCTGTGCTCAGTTACCTCATCTTTAAAATGGGGACTTAGACCGTGAGCCCCATGTGGGACAACCTGATTACCTTGTACCTACCCCCAGCGCTTAGAACAGTGCTAACAAATACCATAAAAATTTCAGGGTCAGGAGCTCACTGGGCCTGGCTCAGACCATGTGACTTGTGAAGGATGTTTTAAGCCTATTAAATTCATATTGCTTTCTTCTTTAGTCCCATGATGCTGATTTTTTTAAAAAAAGACTTCACTGTCTAGATCATTTTAAAGGTGGCCCAGACCCTTAGTTTCATACTTCAAATGAAGAAAACCCCTGACAAACTTCGTAATGTCAATTGTCACTTACCACCACCACTAGCATTGTCTTGAAAAGGAAAGACTAGGCTATTCGGGTATAGGCATTCATCTAGTGTTAAGATTCATTCTTCTTGAGAATTGTACAGATTCAGCAAGATCAGCAGGTCTTATTAGCATTAGCAGTCAAAAATGTATTGCTCCACATTGTTCTTTCTGTATGGTACAGGTGGGAATAATTACTACAACTCCTTTGGAAGGACTCTTCTGGATGAAATTAACCACAGAAGCTCAGCACATCAGTGGTCTGTGCTTATGCTTTTGACACAATAAGGTAGAACAGATAGTCCCCACAGAGAGGACCACTTTACAGCCATAATGGTTGGTTTTGAAAGAGGGGCATGATGCAGATTGATAGTAAGTAGTCTGCATAAGGTCTTCATTACAATCCAGTGGCACTTTAATCAATCATATTTATTGAGCACTTACTGGGTGCAGAGCACTGTACTAAGAACTTGGGAGAGTACAATATAATAACAGAGTTGGTAAACACATTCCCTGCCCACAGGCTTACAGTCTAGAGGGGAAGACACATGTAAATAAATTCATTATGGATATGTACATAAGTGTTGGGGGGGCTGGGAAACAAATCAGGGGGATGTAATCAGACACCTAAGTGATAACAGGACCTCAATCAAGCAGCCATCACTTGTTATCCTAACACTGCTTTGTGTCATCCTCATAATGAGTTTGCTCTCCATTTTGGGTAAGATCCTAGCTGAAGAACTGCTAAACTAGCCACTGTCTCAGTTTCCTCATCCGTATAATGGGGATTCAATATCTGTTCTCCCTCCTAGCCTGTGAGCCCTATGTGGGATGGGGACAATTTCCGACCTCGCTAATTTGCATCTACCCCAGAACTTAGAATAGTGCTTGACACAAAGTAAGTGCTTAACAAATACCATAACTCTCATTATTGTCAACCACGCCTCTCGGAATTGCAATATAGTTTCAGACCATGATGGAGCACAACAGACATGATATTTGCTACTTGTCAGATACAGCAGGGGATCAATCAGTGGCTTTTAGTGATCACTTACTTTGCACAGAGCACTGTACTATGTATTTGGGAACAATATGAGTTAATAGACACTGATCCCTGCCCTCAATGATCGTACAATCCAGTGGAATAATATAAAGACCTCTATATAATGCTTACACATCATACAAAAGCATTTGACCATCAAACAGCATAGCCCAGTCAATAGAGCACAGACCTGGGAGTCAGAAGGACCTGGGTTCTAATCCTGGCTCCACCACTTGTCTGCTGTGTGACCTTGGGCAAGTCATTTCACATCTCTGGTTCTCAGTTACCTCACATATAAAATCAATCATAGTTATTGAGCACTTACTGTGTGCAGGGTACTGTACTAAGCATTTGGGAGAGTACAACACAACTTCATGACAGTCATATTTCCTGTCCACAGTGAGCTGGGGATTAAGACTGTGAGCCCCATGTGGGACAGGACTGTGTCCGACCTAACAAACTTGTATCTACCCCAGTGCTTAGTACAGTGTCTGGCATATAGTAAACACTTAACAAATGTCATATAAAGAGCCCTGGCCTCTGGCAACTACTAAAAAAGTTTGGTTGCCCTGTGAAATCTCTCAAGATCCTAAGATTACTTCAAGATGATATAGCTTGCTATATCAGCCCAGGGTTTAGAGGGCCTTATACAATCGTTTCCCCCATCCTAAATGAAAAACATGAGGCTGGGTATGTAGTCCAGTTTTGTTCAACCTAGTCTATGCAGTCATACTTGAGGACATGACAAGGAATAAGGAATCTAAAAATTTCATGTCAGAATAAGATTTTGATCCTCTGATCACTCAACAGATGGGGAGCACTGGTGGAACTCTTTAAACTCAAACAGCAGCCTCTATACAGATCAATCAATCATATTTATTGAGTGCTGTGTGTAGAACACTGCACTAAGAGCTTGGGAGAGTACACTGTAACAATATAGCAGACATATTCTCTGCCCACAGTGAGTTCACAGTCTAAAGGGGGAGAGAGACACTAATATAAGTAAATAGATTACAGATATGTACATAAGTGCTGAGGAGATGGGAGGGAGGGATGAATAAAGGGAACAAGTCATCCGGGCAATGCAGAAGGGAGTGGAAGAAAAGCAAAGAAGCCTCAGGCAGGGAAGGCCTCTTGGAGGAGACGTGCCTTCAATGAGGCTTTGAAGAGGGAGGGGGAAGGGAGAAGAGTAACTGTCGGATATAAAGAGGGAGGGCATTCCAGACCAGAGGCAGGACATGGGCGAGAGGTCAGCATTGAGATAGACAAGATCAAGGTACAGTGAATAGACTGACGTTAGAGGAGCTGAGTGTGTGAGAGCAGCAAGGTGAGGTAGGAGGGGGCAAGGTGATTGAGTGCTTTAAAGCCGATGGTAAGGAGCTTCTGTTCAATGAGGAGATGTTTACTCTCTAGAAGGGCATACACACATACTTACAAACGAGATGTGCGGAGGATTATGAACTTCTTTACAGCAAAGTTCTATTACTTAGTATGGTGCATTGTCCTTAGGAGGTGCTCAATCTCTCAAGCACTTAGTACAATTCTCTGCACACAGTAAGTGCTCAATGAATGAAATTGACTAATTGGTGAAAACCATTACTTCTTCTATGAATGGACAATTAGTCTGCAATCTACTATACATGTCTACAATCAGTCAATCAATGGCATTTATTGAGCACTTACTGTATGCAAAGTACTGTACTAAGTACTTGGGGGAGTACTACACAACAGTGTTGGTAGACACATTCCCTGCCCACAGTAAACTTACAGTCTAGAGGGGGAGGCAGACATTAATATAATTTATGATTTATAATTTATAGATATAATAACAATAATAAAAATGGTATTAAGAACTTACTCTGTGATAGGCACTGTTCTAAGCACTGGGGGAATACAAGCAAATCGGGTTGGACATTGTCTCTGTCCCACATGGGGCTTGCAGTCTCAGTCCTCATTTTCCAGATGAGGTAACTGAGGCACAGAGCAGTGAAGTGACTTACCCAAGGTCACACAGCAGGCAGGTTGGAGCCTCAGGATTAGAACCCATGACCCCCAGGCCCGTGCTCTATCCACTACTCCATGCTGCTTCTCTGCTACACCTGATAAACCCTATACACAGAGCCCAAAATCTCCATAGGAGACAAAGGTGACTATTATCCCTGCTACCTAGGCAGCACATTGTCTAAGAGCACAAGGTAGACTAGGAAATATAAAAATGAATCATCAAGTTAATTTTGCCCTTTGAGAGATTGCCAGAGTGTGGCACAATATAATTATCAAGGATCTGGCCAAGCTGAAGGTCTCTAGAGCAACTTTAAGCTGCTTCCCAACTGTAAAGTTTCTCAATGGTAAAATGGGGTTAAATACCTGTTCTCTTTCCCACTTAGACTGTGCCCAACCTGACTACCTTGTATCTACATGCTCAGCAAGTAGTAAGCACTTACCAAACAATCAATGGTACTTACTGAGTGCTTACTGTGTGGGCAGAGCATTCTACAAGGAGCTTGGGAGAGTACAAGAGAATTGGTAGACACATTCCCTGCCAACAAGTTCAAAAAAATATCATCATAATTAAAGGTTGGGCCAGAGTCTAATTCTAGTAAATACCTTCTATTTAACATTACAAGGAGCTTCTTGATTTTTGTTTATTGTCTGTTCACTGTGGAATGTCCTATGCTGATGTATAGGACACCAAAGGTGGCATCATTCATAGGTGCCAACTCCATGGTAATGATGGCAACCACTGTCCCACAAGTTTCCAGTTTTAGTGGTCAAGGCATGACTTTAGCCCTTACAGCTTTTGAGGCTAAACCCCAGGCTCGCTCACCTCAGGTTTCCCAAAAGGCTGCAGAGCTTCTGAGCATGGCTAAAAAGAGGTAGTGGCATCCAACTGGAGCTAAAAATCAGTAAAAAGCAGGTCTCTGGCCCAAATGTTCCCAAAGCCCACCTGCCACTTCCAAGCCCTATCCACTTGCTGCCCCCAAAAGCCCTGGTCCCGTTTTGTCCCCACATTCACAAAGAAGAGTTGATACTTCTTATCACCTTCTGCTATAAAAAACTCAGAATGTAAGATGCCTTAAGGTGACCAGGAGCTGAATATATGACCTTGACCTAGAAAAATTAGGGAACCAAACTGTGGACAAAGATGTCACAATATCTTCCATTAAAATTTATTCCATTTCTTAACATTTTCTATACTTTTCTGAACTCTTCATTTTCCAAGGCATTACCTTTCTTGGGATGACCCCCAATTGCAAGCCTGCTATATTATCAGTATTTGATCATGGAACATGATAGTTTTTTTTTATTTGTGCTTAAATGTTGAGGAAAAAAGATCCACCTCACCACCCGGCTAAGTACCCACCACCTGCTATATATCATTAAGAATCAATCAGCAGTATTTATTGAGTGCTTACTGTGTGCAGAGCACTGTACTAAGCACTGGGGAGAGTGCACTGCCACAGAATTGGTAGACACAATCCTTACCCTCAGGGGCTTACAATCTACTAGGAGAGAAAGACATTAATTATAGATAGGGAAAATAGGTGTATAAGGACAGTCATTCAATTGTATTTATTGAGTGGTTACTGTGTGCAGAGCACTGTACTAAAAGTGCTATGAGGCTGGGGATAGGTGTGAATATCAAGTTCTTAAGGGGTACACACCCAAGTGCACAGGTGATGCAGGAAGGAGAATGGAGTGGGGAAAGGAGAGTTTAGCAAAAGAAGGCTTCCTGGAGGAGATATGGTTTTAGCAGGGCTTTGACAATGGGGGAGTGGTAGTCTGTCAGATATAAAGGGGGGAAAAGTTCCAGGCCAGAGGGAGGACATGAGCAAGGGATCAGCGGCAAAGAAGGATGAGATCGAGGTACAGTGAGTAGGTTGGCGTTAGAAGAGTGAAGTGCGCAGGCTGGGTTGTAATAGGAAATCAGGGAGGTAAGGTATAAGGAGGAGAGCTGACTGAGTGCTTTAAAGCCGACGGTAAGGAGTTTCTGTTTGATGTGGAGGTGGAGAGGTAGCCACTGGAGTTTCTTGAGGAGGAGTTCAATATCTAAGTACATTTAGGAGAAGCAGTGTGGCTTTGTGGAAAGCGCACGGGCTTGGGAGTCAGAAGCTGTGGGTTCTAATCCTGACTCTGCCACTTGTCAGCTGTGTGACTTTGGGCAAGCCACTTTACAGCTAAAGATGTTTGTTTCTGTACTCTATTCCTTCTTGCTCTTCCTTTCTCCCAGGAGTAGGGGACAAACACATAAGGGAAAAGTATGTTTTCTCTTCACTAGATTTTGAGGCGATTTAAACAACATGAAATAGGGAAAAGAGCATTTTAGAGAGGAATATTTCTATCAAGCAGAATAAAAAACCCTATAATCTGAGGGCCAATACTACTCCAGGTAGTTCCAAGACGGCATGGCAAACTTCACTTCTGGTTGCAGCATGCCTGATGTGGTATCTCTCAAGAAGCAGCATTGCTCAGTGGAAAGAGCATGGGCTTGGGAGTCAGAGGTCATGTGTTCAAATCCCAGCTCTGCCAATTGTCAGCTTTGTGACTTTGGGCAAGTCACTTAACTTCTCTGTGCCTCAGTTACCTCATCTGTTAAATGGGGATTAAGACTGTGAGCCCCACGTGGGACAACCTGATTGCCTTGTATCTACCCCAGTGCTTAGAACAGTACTTGGCACATAGTAAGCACTTAAATACCATTATGATTATTTATAATTATAATCATATTCATTTTTATTAATGATGTATATATATATATTATTCTTTTTATTGATTAGAATGCTACTGATGCCTGTTTATTTTGATGTCTGTCTCCCCCCTTCTGCTGAGTCTGTTCTGGGCAGGGATTGTCTCTGTTGCTGAACTGTACTTCCCAAGCACTTAGTATAGTGCTCTGCACACAGTAAGCACTCAATAAATACCATTGAATTAATGCGTCGGAGCCATGACCTGGACAGCAGATTGAAGTGTGAACTGGAGTGGGAGAGAAAGGAGGCAGGGAGCTCAGCATGGAGGCTGATGCAGTTGTCAAGGCAGGATATAAATGCTTAGTTCAGCATGGTAGCAGTTTGGATAGAAAGGAAGGGGCAGATTCTAGAGATGTGACGACACTCCGCACAGTAAATACCACTGAGTAGAACCGACAAGATTTGGCGACAAACCGAATATGTGGGTCGAATGAGAGCGTTGAGTTGAGGATTACAGATTTGTGAGACAAGGAGGATAAAGGTGTTGTCTACAGTTACGGAAAAGTCTGGAGGAGGACAGGGTTTGGGTGGGATAATGAGGAGTTCTGTTTTGGACTTGTTAAGCCCATCCAAACCCTGTCCTCTCCCGGACTTCCCTGTCTCACAATCCCATAACCTTGGCATTATCCTTGACTCCTCTCTCTCATTCAACCCACATATTCAATCTGTTAAAAAATCCTGTCCATTCCACCTTCACAACATCGCTAAAATCTGCCCTTTCCATCCAAACTGCTACCTGCCTAGATTACTGCATCAGCCTCCTAGCTGACCTCCCAACCTCCTGCCTCTCCCCACTCCAGTCCATACTTGACTCAGCTGCCCGGATCATCTTTCTAGAGAAACGTTCACAACATGTCACCTCCTCAAAAATCTCCAGTGGTTGCCTATCCACCTCCATATCAGACAAAAACTAGTCACCATTGGCTTTAAAGCACTCCATCACCTTGCCCCCTCCTACCTCACCTAGCTTCTTTACTTCTACAACTCAGCTTGCATACTTCGCTTCTCTGGTGCTAACCTTCTCATGGTGACTCAATCTCGCCTGTCTGTGACCTCGTTTTGGGCAGGAATTGTCACTCATTATTCTTGTATTATACTTTCACAAGCGCTTAGTACAGTGCTCTGCACACAATAAGTGCTTAATAAATATGATTGAATGAATGAATGAAGTGTTTGATGTCAGTGGGATATCCAAATAGAGATGCCCTGAAGGCAGGAGGAAATGAATGCCTGCAGAGAAGGAGAGAGGTAGGGGCTGGAGGGGTAGATTTGGGAATCATCAGCCTTGAGATGATAGTTGAAACCATGGGAACAAATGAGTTCTCCAAGGGAGTGGGTGTAGATGGAAAATAAAGGGGGCACAGAACTGAGCCTTGCGGGACTCCCTCGGTGAGGGGGTGGGAGGCAAAGAAAGAATAAGTGAAAGACACTTAGAAGGATCAGCCAGAGAGATAGGAGGAGAACTAAGAGGACAGTGTCAGTGAAGCCAAGGTTATATAGAAGGTTAGATAGTGTTTCCAAGAGAAGGGGGTGGTCCACAGTGTTGAAGGCATTTAAGAGGTAGAGGAGTGTAAGGATGGGGTAAGAGGTCATAGGATTTGGCAAGGAGGAAGGACGGGGGCAAGTGTTTTAATAAGGTGCAATGGGATGGGGTTGGAGGCGCAAATGGAAGGGGTAGATTTTAAGAGGAGGCAAGAGACTGCAAGGAGAGAATTGGAAGAGAGGAAGTTGAGGAAACATGTGTAAACAACTCATTTGAGACAGTTAGAAAATAATGATAATAATAATAATAATAATGGCGTTTATTAAGCACTTGTTATGCGCAAAGCACTGCTCTAAGTGCTGGGGAGGTTACACGGTGATCAGGTTGTCCCACAGGAGGCTCACAGTCTTAATCCCCATTTTACAGATGAGATCCTACCTCACCTCCCTTCTCTCCTTCTACAGCCCAGCCCGCACCCTCCGCCGCTAATCTCCTCACCGTACCTCGTTCTCGCCTGTCCCGCCATCGACCCCCGGCCCACATCATCCCCCGGGCCTGGAATGCCCTCCCTCTGCCCATCCGCCAAGCTAGCTCTCTTCCTCCCTTCAAGGCCCTACTGAGAGCTCACCTCCTCCAGGAGGCCTTCCCAGACTGAGCCCCTTCCTTCCTCTCCCCCTCGTCCCCCTCTCCATCCCCCCCATCTTGCCTCCTTCCCTTCCCCACAGCACCTGTATATATGTATATATGTTTGTACATATTTATTACTCTATTTATTTTACTTGTACATAGCTATTCTATTTATTTTATTTTGTTAGTATGTTTGGTTTTGTTCTCTGTCTCCCCCTTTTAGACTGTGAGCCCAATGTTGGGTAGGTACTGTCTCTATATGTTGCCAATTTGTACTTCCCAAGTGCTTAGTACAGTGCTCTGCACATAGTAAGCGCTCAATAAATATGATTGATGATGATGAGGTAACTGAGGTCCAGAGAAGTTAAGTGATTTGCCCAAAGTCACACAGCTGGCAATTGGTGGAGCCGGGATTTGTACCCATGACCTCTGACTCCAAAGCCCATACTCTTTCCACTGAGCCACGTGGCTTCTCTAAGAATGGTAGGAGGGAGATGGGGCAATAACTGGAAGAGGCAGTGGGGCCTTTTTTTTTTGGTTAGGAAATGCATCCTAATAAGCTGAACTTGGAAGTTGGACCATCTCGTCAGAAAAGTGAAGCAAAGACCAAGCAGACTAATGTTTTCATCTGTGGACCATATTGAGAGCAGGACTTAATAAAATCAAGAACTTTCAGGTTAGTATAATCTTTCATGGGACTGTTTAATGACCCTCCTCACTTGAGCAGCCAAGAACAACATTTATCTGATAAACAAAGATTGTATAACATACTCAAAATTGCAATTTACACTGTCCAAGCATTTACCTATTGGACCTCACTCTTCCACCAGTTGCTGTTTTTGATAAAAATTAATGATCTAAGTTTCAGCTGGCTATATTTGTCCTGTTTTTATCAGATTCTCTTTTCTCTCCATTCCCTCTGGGGTCTTACAAAAAGATTTTTTTTGCACCTCAAATTTCTCTTTTGTCTACCACACAATTTTCCATTCCAGCTTTCCCCAATAAAGGAAATTTGGTATTTGGGGCCTCTCTGCCAGTGACTAGGGAGGCTGAGCTGGGAGTAGGAACAATTGGTTTCTTCCCTGAGAAACAATTCTGAGATGCAAGGATTGAATGTCAATTCAGAAGGTAAGATCTTAGGTGTTGTTTAAAATGTCAAGCACACAAGTAGGGAATGTGCAAAAAAGTGATTGAACTTAAAATAACTCAAACAGGAGGCGATGCTGTTCTTTCCAATCAATCAGCAACACTATTTACTGAGCACTATCCCACACACTTTAGAGTTTGAGAGGGCGAGCTAAAATCAGACTCTGCCTTAGGAAGATAATCAATCAAATGGGAAAGAGGGGAGACACAGAAGTAAAGATAAAGGATATGAGTGAGGAGGACTCCTCCCCACCTACTAACAAATAAAACCATGATTTCTATTAAGAGTTCTTGGTTGTTAAGTGGAAAGGGTAGTTCTCTAAGGCATTAGCTATTGGAGAGTTATGTTGACATTTTATTATGCGCTGAGCAATGAAGTAATAGGTGAATTGTGACTTCTGGAAGACACAATTACAATTGATTTATGCCACCCATACGCTTATTCTTCAAAATTAGCTGCATTGAACAGAAAATGGAATTTGCTTAGAATGGTTGGTTTGAAAGCAGCAGAGTTAAATTTGATCAACTGAAAAACAATTCTTGATCTGATCATATTCTGGCAGGACAGTGTCCTACAGAGTGAGAAGGGCAGAGAGTCAATTCAAGTTGTTTTTAGGGAAATCCTAATAGTAAAACATCCCATTTGGAAACACAAAAGAGTCCCAGAGGTTTAAGATATTGTATTTTTTTTTAATCACTAACAACGTAGGCCAATCTGGCCAGGATTGCACATACCTCCCCACACACAAATTCAGTATCTCAGCAACAGAGAGTCCAGGACACATAATGGATCCTAGAAATCATTTCTGAAAGGAAAAAGAGTCAAATACATGACAATATTGACAACTGGGGAACCAGAAACAAGAACAAAGAAATATATGAAGGGCCAAAGAATATCAGTTTGGGATTTCTTTGCCACAGCACAAATGCTTTCTAAATGATGTATAGGCATTGAAATGAGACATGGTCTTGAAGGGCAGCCTTCCTCATCTGAAGGAGAGGGATGTGCTGTTTTAATGCCTTGGATTTGACAACCAAAATGTGGCTTTGATATTAATTCTGTTCTACATCCTGTAGGACAGCTTTCCTGAAGGAAGAGCAGCTTAAAGGGGAAACATCAATATCTGATATCACTGCACATATTTAATCCTTTGCTCTATTTCCACAGATGGAAGACTTTGGGAGCTACTTGTATATTCTAAACCATCCCCTTGAACTGTTGCTGAGAGTACAACCTCTCAAGAGACACCTTTCTACAGGAAGGAGTGAAAAGGCCAACAAGGAACCAAAGCAGACCATCCTTTCAGAGTCAATCAAACTAAGTGGCCGCTAATTGGGAGCCAAGCAGCAAAGATGCAAATTTAAAATAATAATAAAAAAGCCCAATTACAGATTGATCAGGCAGAGGAAAGATATGGAATTTGTAAATCAATCTGATCATAATTAGATATATAGTTTGACAAACATGGAGCTTGAACGTGGTTCACACAACACACCAAGAAATGTTGCTTGACAGAAGCAAGTTGAGAGAATACATCCCTTTATATTTCAAAAACTTTGTATTTATTTGGAATTTCAACAACTATTTAATATTAGTCAGTACTGAATATCAGGCACCGAGCAGCCCGAGGGAATTAACTTATCTCGTTCTCGGCTAAAACTTCATAAGAAATTTCGGCATGCACAGTTAATGTACATTATAAAAGATTTGGACTGACAGCTCTCTAATTACCCATGGACACAACTGAGCTGAACTCTGAGAGAGTAATTATAGTTTATCATGGCAATGAGACACAGAGCACAGTTGCTTGGGTACTATTTAAGCCGTGTCTTGTGTTCCATGCAGTGGAGCCCCAAGTACACATCCAGGTGCATTTGGGCTTAATGCCCATTATGATCCTTTGCAGCAAATTACCCAAGATACAGCTTAAGCTCTTCCAGAAACAATCTTTAATGACTACAGGGTAATTCATAACAATTATGGAACCTGGTAAGCGCTTACCATGTGCCAAGCATTGCTCTAAATGCTGGGGTATTTGATGAATTACTCAGAAACAGGAGGGGCTGTTAACTACAAAGATCAGATTCTAAAATTTAAGGAAATTGGCAGCTTTGACATACTTATCTGCCACCTACATAGGACAATTATCCAGCTCCTGACATGCTCTCTCTGAAGTAGAACATGGATATAAGACTAGAATTTGGCCTGAAGTGCTGAACATATGGGCTAATGTACCAACAGAGACCATAAAAAGGAACAACATGAGATCTGAAGATAATCAGATGAGGAGGAGGATATTCGATCACCTCACAAGGGCATGCTATGGGGTTTCATGAAGAATAACTTGGAAAAAAATGGTTTGGGAACATGAAAAGCAGACAACCAGAAAACTTTAAAGCCTTCTGCCACTGTAACCTTAATGTCTACATGACGTTAATGAGATACCAAGGTTTACTGAATCCCATTAGAAGAATTGGCTTGCCATTCAAGAGACCAAAACGGGAGTGGGCAATTATTTGGACTCACAGGCAGCAGTTGCATTTACAGGGGGAAGTGGTTTGTAACTGGCTCTCAGCTTGGCCTCAGCAACCCATCTACACCGTGGTATCCACTCTGCCCAATGCCTCTGGAGGCTGTGGAATAGGGGGGAGGGCATCCAGAGCAGACCTGGAGTCACGTAGGAACTACTGGGGACAAAAGGGTAGCTTCTTCTGCTAATCAACTGGCAGTCCGGATCCATCCTGAGGGCTGCATTTTACCCACCCATGGGTTAAAACAACTGCACATCAATGGTAGGCACTATCAGTCCACTGCCATATCTTGCTGGCTTTTCCTCAGATCTCCCCCTCCCTCTCCACCCAAACTGTTACTACCCTGACACAGGCTCTGATATTGCCTTGACTAAAACTACTAGCCTCCTCGTCAGCTTCCCAGCCTCCAGCCTCTATGCATGCCAATCTATTTTACATGCCGCTGCACGGATCATCTTCCTGAAGCATTGCTTGACCCACATCTCACCTCTACCCAAAGCCCATCACTGGCTTCCTGGCTCTCCACCTCAAACACAAAGTCCTCACAGTCAGTTTCAAGCCTCCCCACCATCTGGCCCCTCCTTACTGATGGTCTCCTTTCAGCTGATATTCCCCAACTGACTACCATCATCCCCCCCCAGCTCCTCCCACCTTCTACCTGTATCTGGCTCTTAATTCTCCCTCCTCCATCCCCTCATACCTACTGTTCCTCCAGAATGGACTGCCCTCCTTCCCAACATCAAACTGACCACAGCTCTCCCCATATTCAGATCTCTTCTTAAATCTTGCCTCCTACAACAAGATTTTTTCCACTTAATTTCCCAGCACCCTCAGCCAACTCTAGTACTTACAAACTCATTTACAAATTCCTTAACACTTATGCACATATGTACACTCGATGTATTTTGACCACCCTAGCTGTAATTATGTTTGTCTCCCCCATTAGAGGGAATGCTCCATTATTCTGTATTTCTGTACTGTGCCTAGTACAGTGCCCCACACCAAGTGGGTGCTCATTAAATATTTACCAATGCCTCCCTTCCGCCACACTGATTCACCCTTTGCTTCCTACGCTACTGAGCTAAGAAAATAAAATTATCTGCCTGTAGTAAATACCCTCAAAGTTTATTCTTAGGTTAAAAGTCCCATGAAAACCAAACAAAATATAAGTAGAAAGAGGCAGAATTTAGGACACTGTTTTTAGACCAGTTGTCTGATTTCCATCCAGTTCCATTTCAATGAAAACTTGCAAGTACAAATGAACTCTTGATCTGTGAGCTTGAGTAATTCTTCCCAACTAATTCACCAAGTAAACTGCTGATCAGAATAATAAGATGCATATTTTCCTCAGGAGAAAGGAAAAAAACCAACAAAAAACATTTTTAGATTGGAAGATGTTTTCTTTCCTCTCATGATATGAGTCAGATTCTCTACAAGCTGAAGATATTCCCTGGTTCTAAGAGAAATGTCTTGGAACAGATGCATTAACTCTTTCAGAACTCAAGGAACTCTTCCTCGCAGGAAAAATGTTTCAACTTCCAGTAATATTTCCCTTCTCTACAAACTAACTAGACTCTAGAATGTAAACTTCATTGTGAGCAGGGAACGTTCTGCCAACTCTTTAGTATTTTACTCTCTCAGTGCTTAGTACAGTGCTCTGCACATAGTAGCACTTAATAAATACCATTGATGATGATGATGCTGTGTGACTCTGGGCAAGTCACTTCACTTCTCTGTGCCTCAGTTACCTCATCTGAAAATGGGGCTTAAGATTGTGAGTCCCACATGGGACAACCTGATTACCTTGTATCCTCCCCAGCGCTTAGAACAGTGCTTTGCACATAGTAAGCGCTTAACAAATACCAAAATTATTATTATTATTATTATGAAGTAGACAAAGGCTCCCCCTCAGACAGAGAGGATGAATGTGCAAGTGTGATATTCGAAAAGTATTATTTCCTCTCAGTTTTGAGAGGAAATATTCTTTGCATTTACATAAATACAAATAAATGAGGGGAATGCGTAACTAATGAAAACCTTGATGATGTATTTTTTGCTCCATGGTAATTGCAATAAACTGGAAACATTTTGGTAATTATTTCTACATCATTTTCTTGAACTGAATGTGGAGAAAAAGGGTCAGAACATTCTTTAGTGGATTCTAAATATAGGTAGACATGCTGTACAGAAAGTATTGATAGGATCTCCTGAAGTCTTTTCAGTCCCATAACTCCTTGGGGGCAGGGAATATGTCTACCAACTCTCCTCAAGCGCTTAGTACAGTATTCTGTATACAGGAAGCTAAGTGCTCAATAAATACCACTGATTGATGAATAGAAGTTTATGCAAGGTGTATGCCTTGTTCTTCTGTAAAAGCAACAGCAGCTTATTGATTATATACATTTATGGAACTATCACACTAATGACTTACAGTTTTGATTGTTCACACTAAAAAGAGCTCACATTTCACCAGTGAGGTGCATATTTTATATACTAATTGAAAAGTAGAATGGTATGACAATAATCCCCAGACCACTCACAAATAGGATTAGCTGCATATTTCCTATTTACTAAATGAACTGCCTATGAATAATAAGAGGCATAATTTCATTAGTCTATCATGGCACGCGCCGAGCAGTTCATTACACTCTGATGCCTGCTGATAGTTTCCTCCATTGATTCAATATGCATAAACAAAATTCAATCCACACTAAAGTGTTGTTAAACCCTAACACTTTTAATCACTATTAATTGCATTTGCCTTAAAAAGAAAAGCATGAAAAGGAAGTAATGGCTTATGTTAGTCATAATTTTCTACAAGTACAGATTTGACATCAGAGCCAACTGACTAACGATAAACTCAACCATTTTGAAAATTGCCTAGGATTTGAATTTTTCCCCATCACCAGGCAGGGTTCAAAGTTTGCTCATAGGAAATGTATCTGCCTCAATCAGAGAGGAGAGTCGAGTTGAACACAACAGCCAGCAATTTCATGCAAGCGTGAAAAATCATTCATGAATCAAAGCAACAAACCCAATTTCCCCTGGATCCAACTGGCCATTACCTTGTCACCTAAGGAACTCAATAGGAGGCCAGCAAAAAGTCTGAAAGTTGCTTTAAAGATATATCTGAGAGCCTGGAAGCCTGCAATAAGGATGCAAAATGCAGAGAGAAGCAGATAGGGAGATGTTTAAATGATAAGGAACCTGGGAGAAAAAAAAAAACCTCCAGCAAGAGAAAAATGTCTAAAGGAGGGTCCTCTCCACTCTAAAAATAAAACAGACTCCCAGAACGTCCTATGAGACAGGGGACTACAGATGTGAATAGAAAAAGAGGCAGATTAAGAAATGCACAATCAGATAACCCTGACAAAGACATCTTTTAAATCGTTTGTTCTTTTAGATAAAACTTTTTTTTTTTAAACTTTAAATTCACTATCCAATAGGCCTAAAAATCACTGATGATGGCACCACGCTTTAAGGTGCCCTATGCTCACTTGCACAAGTCCCTCTTTTCCAATTTGTGAGTCAGAGCTGTGCTAGGTGACATCTTCCATGAGCACTAACCAGCCCCTCCTCCGGGCATGGAGTTCCATTCCTTAACCTCCTGCCTACCCACCAGCCTGTTGCCTTGGTGCGTTGGTCTGGCACTGGGTTCTGCATCTCCTCAAAGACGGCCCCGTCTGTAGGATTTGATTGGAGGTGGAAACTCTGGGGCACCAGCTGGGGAGTTCACCTCTGATGGTTTTGATTTTGTGAAGAAAGTTGTTAGTAAGGTCATCAGGGGCAAGAGATGGAGGGAAGTGAGGGGGCACTAGGAGGTTAAGGGAGGAGTTATGTGGGAGCGGGCAGTGAGCATAGATGTCAATAAGGGAAAAGTAGCATTGCTGGACAGAGGAGAAAGCAGAGAGGGTGGGATGGTGCGAAGTTGGCATCAGGAGGCAAGAATTAGGCCAACTCCTCCCCCTTTCCCAGTTAGTCTGGAAGAGTGGGAGAAAGTGAGACTCCCCTTGAGGAGTGTGACAGGGCAATAGTGTCATCTGGAGTGAGTCAGGTTTCAGTGATGGCAGAGGAGGAGTAGCGACTGGGTTAAGAACAGGTTGAGGATGAAGGAGTGTCTGCAAATGCCAGAGCAGGAGTTCCAGTGGCTGAGTTAAGATGGGCTTGTGGGACTGGGTGGGGGTGAAGGGTAAGGATGGGGTGGGAGGGAGCTGACATGTTGGGATGCTCTGAATGGGGGTTCTCAGTGCAGCCCCCACCATAAGCTGCCCTTTAGCTAAATTGGGTGGCTCACACTTTCCCACCAATGACTCCCTGTCCTGTGGTGGAATCCTTCCCCTCCTTGCAACTCTGATCTGTTGCAGCCAGCATTTGGGAACCACTGCTGTAACCAATTTCTCTCATAAGCCCCCAACTCAGCTTCAGTAAATCAAGAAGGGGAGAAAGGGCCCAGCTCTGCAAAGAGAGAGAGAAGCAGGGGCAGAGGATCACCCCTTCATCTGTCCTCTCCACCCTTTCCCCAAATATCCTTGGCAGTGAGGGAGAAGATCCACATCAACCGTTACCCTGAGAAAGACCCTGGTAGCTAAACATACTAATAGCATGATTAGCAACTGTTCAAGAGAGCGTCAACTGGGGCAAACGCAAGAGCATTCAGTTCCTCCTGGGCTGGGAGATGTGTGCTAGGGAGCCAGTATGGGGAAGGCCCCTTGCTAGGCACTGATTCTGGAGAGCCCAGGACAAGCTGCCTTATTAGTGACTTTGTGATTCCACAAACAACAACAACAATGAACAGACTAGCGAAGCCACTGATGTGCTCTGAGATAGGTGATTGCTAGCCTGTGGGGGCAGAGCATGGAGGGAGGCGTGGCTTTATCTCCCTGTTCTACCCAGTAACAGGCCTGGACCAATCAATGACTGCTACGTAGAGCCATAGCTGTGATGCCTAAGGCAGATAAAAGGTGTTCGTTTTGAATTGCGAGGGGGAAGAAGCATGCAGAGAAGCAAGAAGGAAGCATGGTGAGAGCAGCAGATGCACCAGCAGCACAGCACTCAAAAGCAGAAGGCAGCAGCACTTGGAAGCAGAAAGAAGATGCATTGGCAGAACGGGCTCCTTTGACCACAGACTGGTATTGGACCCTTGGTGGAGTGAGTGAAAGTTTGTGTATGTGTTGCTCCCTTGCATGTTGGTACAACTAAGGAAAAAACTTTTCACAGTAACCTTGGTGATCAGAGGTGTGGTTTGAACTCTACTACATGTCACAGAGACTTCCCGGGTCCAGGAAGGTCCTGGTTGATACGAACCAGGGGCTAGTGACACTGATCAGTTAAACTGAAAAGACAGTTCCAATGTCATCATATACAGTGTGACATAGTAATGCCCCATGTCATGTAGGGGCCCTGACAAACTTCATTAGTCCCAGGCCAACGTGGAGATAAGCACAGCCCTGACTCCTGCAGTTGGAGGCATGAAGACAAACTAGCAAAGCTTCTGGATCTGATGACATGTGAGCTGAAAACTACAAGCAGGAAGGAGATATACTGATAATGTGCATGCACAAGCGCACCCTCAACCATGGAACACTTAGGATTTCAAAGATGCCACCATGACCACCATCTTTGAGAAGAAAGGGGAGAATGTTGACTGTGGAAATGAATCAGAAGACTTCACAACACTCGGGAGTTGGCAAGATCCCACTAAGAATTCTCCTGGACTGATGTTTACTAAAGTACAGTCTTAACCATACACCCCAAGAATTTCAGTAAAGCTACCAAAGGTGCCTTAAGAGCAGCTGTATTTAGGATATATGGAAGAGGGGGAAAACATGAGGTGGAAGGCCAGTAAGGAAGTTGTTACAGTTATCCAACTGGGAGAAGGTGAAGGTTTGAACTAGGGTGGTGGCCATAAGGATAGAGAGGAAGGGGAAGATCCATGAAATACTGTAGAGAAAAAACTGACCGGATTTAGAGATCATTGATGCGGGAGGAAAAAGAGGGAAAAAGTCAACTGTAAATTAAGATTACAAGCTTCTGGAGAAGGGAAAATGCTAAACCTGTTGACAGTGATGAAAACTTAGGAAGAGAAGAAGAATGAAGAGGAAAGACGAGGAGTTAAGTTGAGTTTAAGGTGTCAGTAGGAAATCCAAGTGAAGATGTCTTGAAAGCAAGAGGAGCTTTGAGATTGTAATGCAGCTGAGAGGTCATGGTTGAGGTAGGTTTGGGAGCCAGTCACATAAAGGTGGTAACTGAACCCAGCAAAGTGGTGAGCTCCTCAAGAGAGTGATGGAAGAGTGAGAATCATTCAATCAATGGTATTTGTGTGCACTGTGTGAGACGCTTGGGAGAGTACACTACAATAGAATAGGGAATCAATCATTTATTGAGTACAGTGTGTGCAGAGCACTGTACCAAATGCTTGGGAAGTGCAGAAGATCCAGAACCAAGTTATGCGGACCTCTGTTGTTAAAGGTTGAGGAATCATAGCTATAATTCTACTTGTTCTGACGATTGACACCTGTCTACATGTTTTGTTGTCTGTTTCCCCCTTCTAGACTGTGAGCCTGTTGTTGGGTAGGGACCGTCTCTATATGTTGCTGACTTGTACTTCCCAAGAGCTTAGTACAGTGCTCTGCACATAGTAAGCACTCAATGAATACGATTGAATGAATTAGACTCCAGCAAGGCTTTTTCCGTGGGTATTCAAAACTGGGACCACTTTGCTGTAGAGCCACAGTCAGCCATCCTGCATTGACTGCTACTAAAGGAAGTTACAGAATTAGGAAGTCCATCTACAGTATAGTTGAGAGATCTGTGCAGGCACCAGGGGCCATGACTGAACCAAACTCCCAAATGAGATAATGATCAAAATGGGGATTTAATTAGTAACACAAAAGGGAAAGGATCACAACCAAAAATACTAACATCAAGGTTATTAATCTTTACAGCCCTTGAGGTTTCAGACTTTTGGGACCAAACTGAGGACTTGATAGACTGCGAGCCTGCTGTTGGGCAGAGACCGTCTCTATGTTGCCAACTTGTACTTCCCAAACGCTTAGTACAGTGCTATGTACACAGTAAGTGCTCAATAAATACGATTGAATGAATGAACAGAAGTCAAATGTCAAGGGCTAGACCATACAGTGCAAGTGCTTAGTAAAGTGCTCGGCACACAGTAAGCACTCAAATACAATTGAATGGGAAGTGGAGTTCAATTTAAAATATTCCCAATTTAAAATAATAATCTAATTAACCTTCTTTTTACCCCAAGGGTAGGTTAAGTAGAGAGAAATGAATGACCAAATGAAGATCTCTTCTGGCTGGGTCTCAGGAAAAGGCAGGAACATGCACCACAGCCAACAACCAGCTCTGCCTTCAGGAGAGCTTAGCTCTACCTCCAGGGCGCATGTCCCAATATTGGAAGAAAAGTAACCCCCCCCCCCCCCAAACACACACACAATATTCCAAGTGACTTTATGTGGGGGAGGGAGAAGGTAGGGGCATTGCCTTTGAACTATGAAAGACAGCTATTCAAATACAAAAATAAAGTTTTGTAATTGACATGGACATTTCTATTGTACTTATGTCAAATTTGGGGTCCTCAAATGCAACCAAAAGCACCTCTTTTTCCTCTCTTCTTGATGGGCTGTCTAAAGAGGCATGCATGGATATGCTTTCAGAAATAGTCTGCATAACTCCAGTTGTTCTGAAACATAACCAACATCTAAGAGGGAAACCAGTCACAGATGGTGATTGTGTTCCTGCGAGGAACATGGAAAATAATTTCTGTCCCTGCAAAATACAAGTGATCCCAACTGGATGCCATCAAGTTCAGGATCCAATGCCAATGCATAGTCCTGGACCCCTACTGGAAAGAAAATAGTGGGACTGGAAGGAAATCTGGATCTTTGCATGGCAGGAAGAGCAGGGAGGGGGGAGGAACTTCAGGCCAGCCTTTCCCAATTAATTCCCCAAACAGTCGCCTTCTGCATTATGTATACCCGAGTTCTCCTATAACATAGTAGTGACATTCTTGACAAACCCCATGTTAAGGAAAAGCCATGTTACAGTGCACTCACCTTGACTGATGCTGCATTCATAATAATAGTAATAATAATGATGGTATTAAGCGCTTACTATGGGCCGAGCACTGTTCTAAGTGCTGGGGGAAGATACAAGGTCATCAGATTGTCCCACGTGGGACTCACAGTCTCAATCCCCATTTTACAGGTGAGGCAACTGAGGCCCAGAGAAGTGAAGTGACTTGCCCAAAGTCACACAGCTGACAAGTGGTGGAGTCGGCATTCGAACCCCTGAACTCTGACTCCCAAGCCCGGGCTCTTTCCACTAAGCCATGCTGTGGCTTCTGACATCGCATCACATTGCATTCTATCCAGATAACTGCATTGTCAGAAGAAGCTTTCCTAATTCCCTGACAGTGAAAACTAAGTCAATGTGAGGTCAATTACACCTTCAATTATTTATTCTGATATTTCATTCTGACATTTACACTAACCGGTTTTATCCATATTCTTCTTCTTGCCCCAGGATCAGTAAATAATTTTTGTCTGTCTCCCCGATTAGACTGTAAACTCTTTGGAGATAGGGAACCATGTGTTCTGCTTTTATTGTACTCTCCCAAGTCCTCAGTACAGTGCTCTGCATTCAGTAGGCACTCAATTAATACCAATGCTTGATTGAGACAGCTATCTGAAATTCAGTGACTATTAAATTCTAGCTTAGAATTAACTCAATCAATATTTGAGTGCTTATCATTTGCAGAGCACTGTACTAAGCACTTGAAACAGTACAATAACAAAATTGGTAGACACGTTCCCTGCCCAAAATGAGCTTACATCAAAACTTTATTTTATATTCTTTGGTCCGTGTGTTTGCATTTGGTGGAACTGTTTGCATGCTGTGTCTTGTATATGATATATTTTTCTACATTATTCCTAAATCCATAATTTACCTTTAGTTCTTTAGTAAAACCTCCCTTTTTGCAAAAGGAATACCTGCAAGTTGTGTTTGGTGGTATGGAGGAAGAGTCCATGTTCCTTTTATCTCCCCACTCAGTAGAAAAGGAAAAAAGTTTTGGGGGGTGTACAGGCTAGACAGGCTATACACAAACTTAAGTAAACCCCAATGAGTGTTTCAGCCAATTAACGATGGGGATAAAGGGCATGAACCATCACACTCTTCTTCAATCAGTGGTATTTATTAAGCACTTACTATGTGCTGGACACTATACTAAGTGCTTGAGAGAGTACAATACAGAATTCAGACACATTCTCAGCCCAAAACAAGCTTCTTCCACAAAAGAAAAAGATCAAGGTCCACGTGCCATTTCTAGTTCATGTTTAGTGACCTTTTTCTTCATGTTATGGGCAGGAAATGTCTGTTACATTGTACTCTCTCAAGCGCTTAGTACAGTCCTGTACACACAGTAAGTGCTCAGTAAGTACCATTTATTGATATCTTAGCCCTTCTCTCTACTGGAGATTACAGGGAAAACACTGCACTCCCAAAGGAGTTCCTTCCCTCTGAACTACAAATTCCATCTCAATGTACTCGATCCTCATACTGCTGAAAATGCATAAATAAACCCAAAAGGAATGCAACTAGAGCTGTTCGCAGGGCTAATTAGTGCTAATGGTTTCCTCTGAAGGGTCATTCTCAACTTGGAAGCAGAACTTTAAGAAAAGTAAGAAAAACTAACATAAGAGTGAGCGAATCCCTGGGCCTGGTTCCCATCTCTCCCACCATTGACCTATTGCTCGTGCCTGTCTCGCTGCTTGGAACTCCCTCCCCATTCACATCTGGCAGGCCACTGCTCTCCCCATCTTCAAAGCCCTTGTGAGATAACTAGTGGAAAGAGCACGGGCCTGGGAGTCAGAGGATCTAGGTTCTAATCCCAGCTCTGCCACCTATTTGCTGTGTGACCTTGGGCAAGTCACTTAACTTCTCTGTGCCTCAGTTACCTCATCTGTCAAATGGGGATTAAGACTAAGCCCCATGTGGGACAGGGACTATGTCCAACCTGACTATTTTGTATCTACCCCAGCTCTTAGAACAATGCCTGGCACATAGTAAAGTGCTTAACAAATACCATAAAAAGAGGCCTTCCCTGACTAATTTCTATCTTACCCAACCTGTATTCCACTAGCTGCCACTTCTGCATCACCTAAGCACTTAAGTACTCACTCCCGTGGCATTTAGGTATATACCTTTACAGCTTTGTCACTTCCTCCTAACTGTAATTCAGTTCAGTGTCTGTCTCCCCTGCTTCATTAAAAGACCCTGGGGGGCAGGGATAATGAATTCTAATTCTATTTTCATTCATTCAATCGTATTTATTGAGCACTTACTGTGTGCAGAGCACTGTAGTAAACACTTATTTTACTTCCATAAGTGCTTAGTACAGTGCCCTGAACATGGTAGCTGCTCAAACAAAAATCACTGATTGATTGAAGAATATTTAGCGTTTTTCTCTCCTGAATTTCCCAGAGAAAATATTTCCCTCTCAAACATGAGTCAACCATTTTGTTGATGAAATTACATTCTGTTTTCTCTGGGCTCTTCTTTCCCCCTCTATGATTAAGGCCCCATATTCTCTGCCTCTTTCCCTCTCCATACAATGACTTACGGCATGCTTATGTATGCACCCGTTTTGTTTGTTATTCACAAACATTGTAAATTAGAAAAGCTGAATTATAAAGTCTAGATTGGCATACCACAAATACAAGATTATAGATCTGATGAGCTAGAAGAGATCATAGGCCTTTGAGATAGCTTGGAAGCAACTGTCTACCACAATACATCCTTTTCTATAGTACAACACTTAAGAAAACAAGATAATATCCATAGCACAAAGCATATTTCTGTGTTATTTCAGAGAATTGTTTGGCTGAATTTCTAAAAGATATTAAACTCAAACAGGATTACCCCAAGCCAGGAGTCAATACTTGCCGAGTTGAAAACAGTTCTAAGGACTCTTCAGTTTTAAGATTAGCAAGCAGGAACCCTGCTATGACTATTTTCATTCCTTAGATTCACAACTTTATACTTTTCTTCATTGAATTACATGAGCCACTTTTCTGCCCATAAACCTAATCTACTCAAATCACTTTGATTTTGTTTTTCTCCATTCCATCCTCCTTGCCAGCACTTCATTTATGTGTATGGGCAATTTGTTTACAGACATTTTAATAACACTGTTTTCAAGCTTGTTTCCTTTCATATTATTCTCCATAAATCAGCAACATAACCTGTTGCTGGTCTGACTTTCATTTTTTTTCATCCTTTTGTTTTTATCCCCAGTCTTATGTGCATTTCATAGGTACTTTGTCCTCCCTCCACAGCGAAACTCTCCATCCACTCAGTCCCTCCAAAGTTCATTATCTGTGCCTGAGACGTGACCATCCTGCCAATTCACTCTCTAGCCACTCTACAAGTACAAGACAACATCCTTATATATACAAAGCTCAAACTGGTCAATACATACATATATATACACAAACTGGTCAGTCACCTCCATTTGGAATTTAGAACCTAAAAATTGTATTAGGAAAAAAATCAAATCCATAACAACCCCAGACCAAGCTACAGGAAGGCAACAAGCAGGGTAAGCCCTCCACTCTCTTTATGCTTTTTGTCTTGTTTTTTCCCCTCCAACCTCTTTGTCCTTCCAGGAAAAGGGGGCCTCCAAGGAAACGTGGATCCCCCTGCCCCATAACTCTAACATGAAAAATAGCTTGAACCAAGCTGTAGGCTGAGAGTAGGGATCATGGCTACTAACTCTACTGTACTCTCCCCAGCACTTCACAGTGCAGTTTCCTGCACCACATAAGTACTCAGTAAATGTTACTGATTGATTAAAGAGAGACGTTCTGTGTGCAACTCCTCATATCAATTTTATTTCTCTTTTCATTATGTACAATTCAGTCACTAGATCCCATCTCATTACCAACACCAATACGTCTGAAGTGAGAGCTTTTCATTCAGCAATAGCGAGCAAAATGCATTCAAGCTTCAGAAGGGCAGTAAGCAGGGCAAGTCATTTCTCTTTCATATGTTCTTCCACTAGCCTGACCCAGAAAGAAGGCTTTTGGGTCCTACTTAGACTGTGAGCCCTATGCGGGACAGGACAGGGTCCAGCATGATCAACTTCTATCCATCCCAGTGCTTAGAACAGTACTTGGCACACAGAAAATTCTTCAACAAGTATCTTAATTATTATTCTGGATTAGTGGGCTTCACCTGCTCTTGGTTTCCTGGCTGGTACAGTGAGAGTCTAGGCTTTCATCATTTTTAGGTTTTTCATTATTGTTTTTAATGATATTTATTAAGCACTTACTATGTGCCAGGCACTGTACTAACTTCTTGGGTAGATACAAGATAATCAGGTTGGACCCAATCAAGGTCCCACGTGGGGCTCACAGCATAATCCCCATTTTACAGATGAGGTAACTGAGGCACAGAGAAGTTAACTGACCTGCTCAAGGTCACACAGCAGACAAATGGTGGGGCTGGAATTAGATCCCAGGTCCTCTGACTCCAAGGCCCGGGCACTTTCCACTATGCCTCACAGTCTCAATCAACCAACTTATTTTCTATCCAACCCCTTCACTCTCTGCGCCACTTCCATATCACACCCCTTAAGACTGGGGCACTGATGAGAACAAGCATCACCTGGAAAGGATGACATCATGGTCACACATGAGCTGGCCAGACGTGGAGTCATTTTCACAACACTTGGCGATGTTGAAGGATGGTTGGTGGAGATGGGTGCTGGATGCTTCTTGGTGTGGAGATGTCTTTTCTCACTGGATCACTGGCCATCAGAATGTGGCTCCCTAGTTGTACAAATGCTTGGAACAGTCCTTCCAAATCTACCCAGAGGCAGGAGTGACTGGAAACAACCACCCTTGCCTGTAATTACTCCTGCCACTGTCTGGTTCTGATCTGCCTAGTTGTGCCAAAGAGAATATCATGGCCTAGTGGGAAGAGCATGGGACTGGGAGTCAGAGGACCTAGGTTTTAATCCCAGCTCCACCATGTATCTGCTGTGTGACCTTGGGCAAGTTGCTTAACATCTCTGTGCCTCAATTTTGCCTCATCTGCAAAATGGGGATTCAATACCTGTTCTCCCTCCTACTTGGACTGTGAGTCCCAAATAGGACTTGATTATTTTGCAGCTACCCCAGCACTTAGCATGGCTTAATGGAAAGAGCATGAGCTTGGGAGTCAGAGGATGTGGGTTCTAATTCCGTCTTTGCCACTTGTCTGCTCTGCAACTTCAGGCAAGCCACTTCACTTCTCTGTACATTTACAGCTCATCTGTAAAATGGGGATTAAGACTGTGAGCCCCACGTGGGACAACCTGATTACCTTGTATCTACCCCATTGCTTAAAACAGTGCTTGGAACATAGCGAGCGCTTAAAAAATATCATTATTATTTAGTACAGGGTTTGTCACATAGTAAGCACTTAAACACCACAATTATTATTACTATATTTTTTTCATTTCTTTTGAATGATGGAGAAAAAGATCTGCCAATCCTTACTTAGCCTCTCCGAGTATCATGCTCAAACATGGCTGACAAAACGGGGAAGGACACAACAGTGTCTGTTGCTGTTGAGGTCTCAGAGGTATTCTGTTCTGTGACCACGGACTGCACCCGTTCTCCCTACCAGCTGTCTCACAGTGTGTGCTGTTGGATATAGTGAGCCCACTGTTGGGTAGGGACCGTCTCTATATGTTGCCAACTTGTACTTCCGAAGTGCTTAGTACAGTACTCTGCACACAGTAAGTGCTCAAATACGATTGAATGAATGAATATAGGGATGGCTCTGTGCAAACCATCTCCACTAACTAAAAACTCATTCGAGCTCAGTCTTGTTGTCAGGAGGACATACCTTTCCCCTCTTAACCATCAGTGTCTGAGCAGTGCTCACCCAAATGGCAAGGAGTCAAAAAGAGTTGACTTTGGTATTTTCCTGGATATTAAATTCAAGTGTGCTAGAGATTTCTCAGTGTGACACCCACAAACACAATCCCACTGTCAGTAATGTCATCTTTGAACCTCAGGACAACTCTAGTCAGTCAGTCAATCATATCTATTGAGCATTCAGTGTGTGCAGAGCATTGAACTAAGCGTTCGGGAGAGTACAATAAAACAATATAACAGACACATTCCCCGCGCACACGAGCTTATGGTCTAGAGGGTAGTAGTAGTTCCATATCATATATAATCCAGCAACAAAAATGAACAAACTATTTTTGGGAATACAATGGATTTGTTCGTAAATGCCAACATTTCATTGGGTGGCAGGCAAGCTTCAAAGATCTAATGGATCAGAAAGACCCAGGCCTGGTCTTTCCATCTCCATTTGGGAAGTCTCTGTCCTGTTGGAGAGCTGGGATGAGAGAGCTTGGAACTCCAGCCCCAGGTGTTGGGGTGGGGGGGAGTGGTGGTGAAAACAATGGCTGACTCCCATTCCCAGCTCTAAACCCAAGAGGCAATGATCCCCATTATTCCCATCAAGTCAACATCTCCAGATATGCTCATTAAGGATAGCTACAAGGGCCTTAACAGGTTTCTTTCCAGGAAGGCATATTTGAGGATGCAAATGAATTGACTTGCTTCATTAAAAAGTGAAATGCTTGCTTTCCCCATGCAAATAACACTTATTAAAATTAACTTTAACATGACGTAGGACAAAGTACCATGAAAGCCCATCTTCGTAAAAAGCAACAAGATCTTAAATGGTGAGAGCGTTTAATGGAACTTGCAGATTCTATTAATGCAGACCAAATGAAACCTTTTAACTGAGGAGAGACAGTCAGCATCGTGTAAAGTCTCAGTCTGCTAGGGAAATACAATACCCAGTCAAGCATATCAAAAAGGATTGCTACTGCTATTCACTTTAGGAAATAAATTAATTTCCTCAGGTCACCTCATCCCATAACCTTAAACACTGACTGCTATACTGAATCCAATAGCATCTGTATTTATACTGAAGTCATAATTAAAACAGTGCAATGTACACACTATACAGATTTAGGATGAAATTTTGAAAACTGTCACTACAAAAAAAATCCTCAAATACCATTGAATGTAGAATCAATCAGGGCCACAATCAATAGCATTCAGTGAGCACTTACTGTGTGCAAAGCACTGTACTAAGCACTTGGGAAAGTACCATATAGTAGAGTAGGTAGACACAATCCCTTCCTACAAAGAGCTTTATTTCAAGAAATAACTTGAAAGCTTATTTAGCTGTTTTTCCATTCTTACAACACCCAATTCTGCTATAACACGTTTCCTTTACACAGTTAGGATATAACTGGATAGAAGAACTATGTAGAGATTATTTTTCTCATAACATAAATCAGCTCTGGATAGAATACCAGCCACATGTTGGCAGGAAGTAGATTTGCTGTAGGAAGAAATGATTGTGTGTTGCGTCAGTCAAAACATGATGCTGCTATACTTCCAAGCACCTGCCTCAACCTGACTGAACTGTACTGAACAGTAATTTTATTTTAGCCTCACTGTTTAATATGCTGGCTACTTGACTACTGCATCTATCTCCTCACTGATTTCTCAGCCTTCAGTTTCTCCCCTCTCCAGTCCATACTTCTTTTCTGCTGCCTGGATCATTTTTCTAAAATCTTTCTGCGCACACCTCTCTGCTCCTTAAAAACCTCCAATGGTTGCACGATTCCTCTCTGCATCAAGCAGAAACTCTTGACCACTGGCTTTAAAGCACTCAATCAGCTCTCACCCCCTTACTTACCTTTGCTCCTCTCCCACTACCGCCCAGCTCACATGCTTCATTCCTCTAAAGCCAACCTCCTCAATGGGCCTCATTCTCAGCTGCCCTGTTGTCGACCTTTTGCTCATACCATCCCTTGAGAAGCAGTATGGCCTAATGGAAAGAGCAAGGGCCTGGGAGTCTAAAGGACCTGGGTTCTAATCCCAGCTCCACCACTTGTCTGCTGTGTGACCGAGGACAAGTCACTTAACTTCTCTGGGCCTCAGTTACCTTATTTGTAAAATGGGGATTAAGAATGTGAACCCCATGTGGGAGGGACATGGACTATGTCCAATCTGATTAGCTTCTATCTACCCCAGTGCTTAGTACAGTGCCTGGAACATAGTAAGTACTTAAATACCACAATTATTATTATCATTATTTTGCTTGTCCCTCTCACTTCACACCTGACAGACCACTGTTCTCCCAATTTTCAAAGCCCTTCTGAAATCACACTTCCTCCAGGAGGCATTTTGGGAGACTGTCAGAGAGTGTGGTGTCAACATAGCATAAGGATTCAGGCCAATTAAATGTTTATAGAGTCTGTTTAGTGCTCAATCTCGTTATGGCCATGAGATCTGGACCTATTAAAAAATGCCACATTTAACATGAAGTGACAAGACAACGAGGTTCTGGAATGCAATCAGTCCACCACCACTGAAGCAATACTCATCATATTGCACCTTCACTGGGAGGAGCATATGAGGAGAACAGACAACAACCACTTTATGGGGCATTGAAATGGGGTAACTAAACAGAATGGATAGATGAAACACTTTAGAGACACAAATGAAGAAAAACCTCAAGCGATGTATCAATACATAGGGATAGTTGAATGACAGCAGCAGAAGACAGATCAGCCTGGCACACGGCAATCAGAAATGGAGTGAAAACCCTCAGTAAGACTGTGACACCAAGAGGGATAAATGATAATAGTATCAGGCTCTGTGAGAAACGAATGCACAGGAAAATTTATAGAATGCTTCTGTGTTCAGGTTGCAGAGTGCTGTTGGCAGAAATCCAAACACTAGGTCGACTTCAGCCACTTCAAATCCATCCGTTCTTGCCATAACTCTGCCTTTTCTTCCATTCAGCAACATTATTTCTCCTTCCTCATTGACTTCCTGGCCTACTGACCCCACTAATTATTCCAGACCTTTAAAACTACCTTCTGAAGTTCCCAGTGTCCCCACCTCCCCACTCCCTAACCTTCTGGTGGGGCAGGGAGGGCTCACGCCTTATGGTTTCAACTTTACCAAAGTCCTCTACTCCCTTCTCTCCCTATATCCACACTCTCATCCTTCCCAGTTATCTCTAAAGAGACCTCTCACCCACTTTCAAAATCTGCTCCCTGTACCTGTGCCTCTGAACCCACTCCCTCTCACCTTCTAAAAACACTTGCTCCTACTTGCCTTTCCTCCCCGACTGTCATCTTCAACTGCTCACTCTCTAATGGCTTCTTCCTTTCTGCCCTCAAAAATACTCAAGTCTTCCCAGCACAAAAATTTTTTTTTTAAAAAAATCTTCCTCTGCATCTCACTGCACCCTCCTGCTCCTGCCCCATATCTCTGCTCCCACCCATTCCTGTTCAAACTCCATGAACTGGTTGAATACATCATCTGCCTCCACTTCCTCTCCTTCAACACCTTTCACAACCCATTAAAATCCAGTTTCAACCCCCATACTTCCACTGATACCACA
Organism: Tachyglossus aculeatus; assembly: GCF_015852505.1. Classification (NCBI taxonomy): domain Eukaryota; kingdom Metazoa; phylum Chordata; class Mammalia; order Monotremata; family Tachyglossidae; genus Tachyglossus; species Tachyglossus aculeatus. The sequence goes on along the minus strand of NC_052101.1, from coordinate 83,079,203 downwards.
CTCTTCAAGGTCACCAATGGCCTCCTTCTTGCCAAATCTGTTAGGCTTTCTTCCTATACTAATCCTCCTTGACTTCTCTTTCATCTCACTCCCTGTGGCTTTCTCTCAAGGTTCTGTTCTGGGTCCCCTACTCCTCTGACTTTTTATTCACTCCCCTGGGGATCTCATGCATGCCTATGGCTTCAAGAAAAGCATGTGAGCTACTATCTTCTAAAATCACCAATAGGATACCCACAAGGGAGCCTTCTCATTTCAAATGGAGAGTTCATCAATAAAAAGCTTCATACTCATTCTCCACCTCATCTACCTCACCAAACTAACCTCCCAATAGAGACCAGTTATTTTATTGCTATAGGATTTTTTTTTCCCAAATCTCTACCCTTTCCCCAATCTTTCAGATCATGAAATAAGCAAAACTAATGCTCTATGACCCTGGGCTTTCACTGTTGTATGACAAATGCCAGGTCTTTTTCTTCCCTTTTCTTCCCTTCTCCCTCCCCTGGTTCGGAAGAGTCTGTTTCAGCCAGAATTAATCAGCTCTGTTGCCTGCTTCACAGCAGTAAATAACACAAGATGAAAAGGTTGCATTTGTAGGCTTCTGCTCTGCAATTTCTTCTGGATGCCATTTAGGGTTGCAATCAACTGTTTTAAAACCCCATATTACACATTGAAAGGACAAATTATGAGCTTGTGTCCTGGGTAATATAAGGAGGAACTTATCATAGTGACATAAATAAGCCCACAGAATCCACGTTTAATGACTGGGGTCCCAACCCTGTAGGATGGAGATGGAGGGTATAAAGGGGTATACTACTCTTTAATCGGTCTTACATGAAGCACCCAGGGCAAATTATATATATATATATATATATATATATATATAGCTATATCTACACACACACACACTCAGGTGTCCCTCGGGATCATGTGGGAGCAGTGTCTACAGTGCAAACTTCAGGATCCCAAAACATAACCCTAGTTTGTGCTTAAACTCACAAGCTCAATAAACAATAGATCCCATGATCCATACTTAATAAGCAACTGGAGATTAAAAAGGAAAATCCAATTTTAAAGGCTAGAATAAGAGGCAAGAGGAAGAGAGGGAAAGGGAAATGAGTGATTCTGGAACAACGTGTGACACTGGCATCAAGCTACCCATGCACCTAGAAGCTAGGCAAACTCCCTCTTTTCTCAGAGTGGTCATCACATCCTATTTGGTCGTGGCATTGCACATAAGTATTTAGTGGAGAATACTCCAGTACTTTTGTATTCTTCAGGGTGTTTAGGGTTAAGGAATAGGAAGAAATTCAAAGTCTTTCCTAGGGGGTTTGCGAAGAGATGTAAGCTAAAGCAGCAGGCACCACTGCCACCCCGCTACCCCAACCTCCCTTAGCCCTGTCCTTTGTATCTCTTTTCCCCAAAATTCCTGAATCACACAGAGTAGGAGCACAGCAAAGTACTGCAGACAGCAAATTGTGGGTCTCTGAAATTGTTTTAACATGCCTTCACAGAGGAATGCCCACCCAGAGAAGAAGAAATTGCGACGTTTGTCCTGGGGAATATATTTAGACTATAATGCTTGGCCCATCTATACCCTATGTCACAAATTATCTAGTGGAAAGCTGATATTGGACTACCCAAATGTGACATAACACAAACTCCCAAAGTCTGGGAAAGTCAAAATATTTGCCAGGAGCACTCCCCACTAACACCTTCACAAAGACTGTGTGGCTCAAATTTATGCACACATCTGTAATTTATTTATTTCTATTAATATCTGTCTCTCCCTCTAGACTGTGAGCTCGTTGTGAGCAGGAAGTGTATCTGTTTATTGTTGTATTGTATTCTCCCAAGTGCTTAGTACAGTGCTCTGCACATGTAACTGACTGATTGATGTACATTTGCAATGTGCTGTGCCTCTGTATGCTGCCTCACTAGCTAAACTTCTTACCCCAACAGGAACATGATTAGCCTAAATGAGAAAGTCCAAGTGGTGCTTCACAAGCCACTGGCACCATGGTTAATTCCTCTGCTCGGGTTCTCGGTTCTGAAGTCTCAGTATCGAGCCTCATCTGTCATTCCTGATGGGAGACTCCATCCTCATCATCATCCTCATCATGCCTCAAATACAAAACAGTGTCCCTTACCCAATTCCAAGTACCAGTTCACATCTCTAAACAGGTGTTGCACAATTTCTCCCAGTTTCATTATGCCCCTAAACGGCCCCTGCTTCCAGATAGTAAAGCGGCAATACTGTAGATTGAATGTCCCTCCAGCAGGTTTAGAAATCTTTTTTCCTGTCTTTGCAAGAAGCTGTTTCTGCTAATGGATAATGGGAGCCAACTGCATTAATAAAGACAGGGGACTGCCCTGGGTTCACCACTGACACTTTCATTTTCCCTTCCAAGCATTTAAATACAGGAAGAGGGTTTACAATTCCTTCTCCCGGGCAGCATTTCAAGAATAAAGTCCAGAGTGGGGTGAGCCTGGGCCATTGCCAAAGTCCATTTTAAAAGAACCGCACACCCAAAATTTGTTATGACCGCCAAATCAACACCCATCTTTATTAGGCATTCGGTGATAACTCTGCCACAGTGATTCTTAGGGAATAGAGAAAACACAAATTTCACTAATACCACCACTTTTCAGGTACAGGGTTTAAAGCAGAATCTATGTGTACACTGTACAACAAATACCAACATGTTGATGCTTCTCTGGCAGATCTAGGTCTTTGGCCAATTCTGTACCTTCTGGCAAATCAAATGCTATAACAAGAACCATCCCCACCGCAGAGAAGCGGCCAGCACTGGGAGGGGACTTTCTGCTCCTAACCACCCCCAACCTTGCTCAGCCTCATTTCTCTATATGGCTCAGCTCAGGCCCCTGCTCCTCTTCTTTGGGGGCAGGACAGGGCTTGGAGTCCCTGTGAGGCAATAGACAGTGGCAATGGAGGCTGCCTGGTCTCTGGTGACAAAAGTTACTAGGTCTTCCTCGCCGAACTGGTTTTCCAAGCCAGGCTGCTCTGAGGAGTTCTCTCCCTGTTAAAAGTGCTCACCTATACTGCACTAGACAGAATTAGCACACATTTTTAGAGGCCCAGCCCACCTCCCAAAAAGTGCCCACAGGGAAATTCTTTATTGTTCCAGTTTTTTTGGACAGGCAATTAGGAAGGGATCTAGTCACTGATTTCTCAGTCTCTTTTGCAGGCTCCTCCTCCCCCTCCCATCCCCTTACTGTGGGGGTTCCCCAAGGTTTAGTTCTCGATCTACACTCGCTCTCTTGGTGACCTCATTCGCTCCCACGGCTTCAACTACCATCTCTATGCTGATGACACCCAAATCTACATCTCTGCCCCTGCTCTCTCCCCCTCCCTCCAGGCTCGCATCTCCTCCTGCCTTCAGGACATCTCCATCTGGATGTCTGCCCATCACCTAAAACTCAACATGTCCAAGACTGAACTCCTTGTCTTCCCTCCCAAACCCTGCCCTCTCCCTGACTTTCCCATCTCTGTTGATGGCACTACCATCCTTCCCGTCTCACAAGCCCACAACCTTGGTGTCATCCTCGACTCCGCTCTCTCGTTCACCCCTCACATCCAAGCCATCACCAAAACCTGCCGGTCTCAGCTCTGCAACATTGCCAAGGTCCGCCTTTCCTCTCCATCCAAACCACTACCCTGCTCGTTCAAGCTCTCATCCTATCCCGTCTGGACTACTGCATCAGCCTCCTCTCTGATCTCCCATCCTCGTGTCTCTCCCCACTTCAATCCATACTTCACGCTGTTGCCCAGATTGTCTTTGTCCAGAAACGCTCTGGGCATGTTACTCCCCTCCTCAAAAATCTCCAGTGGCTACCAATCAATCTGCACATCAGGCAGAAACTCCTCACCCTCGGCTTCAAGGCTCTCCATCACCTCGCCCCCTCCTACCTCCCTCCCTTCTCTCCTTCTACAGCCCAGCCCATTCCCTCTGCTCCTCTGCCGCGAATCTCCTCACCGTGCCTCGTTCTTGCCTGTCCCGCCGTCGACCCCCGGCCCACGTCATCCCCATGGCCTGGAATGCCCTCCCTCCCAACATCCACCAAGCTAGCTCTCTTCCTCCCTTCAAGGCCCTACTGAGAGCTCACCTCCTCCAGGAGGCCTTCCCAGACTGAGCCCCCTCCTTTCTCTCCCACCTCTCCATCCCCCCATCTTACCTCCTTCCCTTCCCCACAGCACCTGTATATATGTTTGTACATATTTATTACTATATTTTACTTGTACATAGCTATTCTATTTTATTTTGTTAATATGTTTGGTTTTGTTCTCTGTCTCCCCCTTCTAGACTGTGAGCCCACTGTTGGGTAGGGACTGTCTCTATATTTTGCCAACTTGTACTTCCCAAGTGCTTAGTACAGTGCTCTGCACTCAGTAAGCACTCAATAAATACGATTGATTGATTGATTAATGAAGATGTTGAAACTCCTTCCTTTGGCTGTTTTGCAAAATTGTAGTCTGGGTCCAACATATTTACCAGGACCCAATGAAATGAACATAAAGGAGAATCCAAAACAAAGCAGAAGCCATAATCAATCAACCAATGGTATTCATGGAGCGCTTACTGTGTGCAGAGCGCTGTACTAAGCACTGGGGAGAATACAGTACAACAGAGGTGGCAGACATTGTCTCCCCACAGCGAATCTAAGGGAACCAAGTTAATTTCTCTTTATAAGATCAAATACATTTGTGGGTTGCCTTCTATACCAAAGTTGCATCTGCAGCAACAAGGCAGGAGGGATGACATTATTTCTTTGAACAAGTTTGAACATTTGCTCCCCCCCACCCCAATCTAAAATCCCCTATAGTCCCCAAACCTCATTCATTCATTCAATCATATTTATTGAGCGCTTACTGTGTGCAGAGCACTGTACTAAGCGCTTGGGAAGTCCAAGTTGGTAACATATAGGTACGGTCCCTACCCAACAGTGGGCTCACAGTCTCCATCTATGAGAAACACATTCGCAGGGGGGACGAGAAGGCGGGGAATGCCTGACACCGTCCATCGGTGCCGGGAGCGGCCGGCACACTCAGTAATAATAATAATAATGATAGCATTTGATAAGCGCTTACTATGTGCAAACCTCCCCACCAATCCTATGGCCCCCCAATCCCCATCCCTCAATCTGGTCTGATACTGAATAATGACAGTATCTGTTAAGCACTTACTATGTGCCGAGCACTGTACTAAATGCTGGGGTAGATGCAAGATAATCAAAATGACTTCCCCCCATAACCCTCTAAACATCACATTCCCTGCTCCTTCCACTTGGTGCATATCACACCCGACAGAATAACCCACCTTTATTACGTTGGCCATTAATCAAGCTGATTTTGATCCATTTGAATACAAGGTACTGCAAAGCAACAGCAAAAGGAACACAAGAGCTACACCAGCACTTCAGAGCCACTAACAGTGCAGACAGGCCTGCTTTCAGATATTTGGCCACCATGAGATAGGGGGCTTGAGGGAGAAGGATCAGTCACCCCCACCCCATTCCTTATGGTGTCATTAAGTTACACCGCGTGTGTCCACAATATGGCAAACTAATGCCATGTGCAACATTCTGCAAGACAGCACCTCTGTGCTGCCATCTCCGCTGACCCTGTGGCTGGGCACCCCGACTAACTTGTCTCCAAGACCCCAATTTACACCCAGCAAATGTATCACTTTCGTACTGCCACCATTTTTATTTTTGGCTACAGCCCCACCATCTTTGAGAGGACTTGTGAGGCTCCTATTTTTGAATAGAGTCCTAGGCCATCACAACCTTTGGGAGGTCCCAGGCTGCTGCCATCTTTTGGGGGGGTGCCACTCTCTGGCATGGTGCCTAAAGTGGTGGCTTATCTCCCTTACCACCTGACGCCAGCCTCGATTACAGAAATAACAAAGATTCTCCTGGCATTATGAAGCAGTCACTTTTATGAATAGGAGTCCTCCAGTTAAGAGGACTTATGTGGCTAAAACCATGAAAAATAAGTGGTCAGGGCATACGGACATTACAGGTAAGAGAAAAGCAATTTCCATTTCAGAGTCAGAAATAATGGTATTAAGTGCCGTTGCTTGAGGATATTAATTTAATCAACCAATCAATGGTATCTTTAGAGTACTTATTGTGTGCAGAGCACTGTACTGAGCACTTGGCACAGTACAATATAACAGTGTTGGTAGACACACTCGCTGCCCACAAGGAGCCTACAGTCTAGAGGGGGAGACAGACATTAATATCAATAAATTATGGATATGTGCCTAAGGGCTGAGGGTGGGATGAATAGAGGGTATAAATCCAAGCACAAGAGTGATGCAGAAGAGAGAGGGAGTAGGGAAAATGAGAGCTTAGTCGGGGAAGGCTTCTTGGAGGAGGTGTGATTTTAATAAGGATTTGATGATGGGGACAGTGATGATCTGTTGGCCTGGAAGGGGGAGGGTGTTCCAGACCAGAAGCAGGATGTAGGAGAGGGGGTGAGATAGACAGGATTGAGGTACAATGAGTAGGTTAGCTTTAGAGGCGTGAAGTTATGGCAGGAGACAAATACAAACAATTGAATACGCCATAGTTACGAACGAGGGGCCAACCCCCCCATTTTCCTGGTCACGCCACCCAACCTGTCACCTTAACATTCATATACATCTGTTAATTCTCTAATCATTTGTTTCTATGCTCTTGCTCTTTTACTTATTGCATATTTGGCAATTTGTTTCCTTGTGCCTTCCCTTTTAGACTGAGCCCCTCTCAGGGTCGCACCTGGAGTTTCCAGTACTCTGTCAGCCTTGTCTATGGGAGGGAGAGTCAATCAGAGGCATATCCATTCCATTCCAAGCTTGGGCAGTGGCCAGTGAGTGGAAAGCAACCTGCTACAAGTCAAAACTCACCGGTGCTGGGGAGTAGCCATGTGGGAGAGAGTCGAGAGTGGAGACTCAAGTTTACTGCATGGAAGGAGACAATGGTAAATCACTTCTGTACTTTTACCAAGAAAACTCTATGGATAAACTACCAGAAGGATCGCAGATGGAGGCGGGGCATTCTGGGAGAGATGTGTCCATAGCTATGCTATGGGTCAGAGATGGCTCGTCAGCATAAGACAATTAAATTGAAAGCCCTTAGAGGATTGCCTTTTTCTTCTACTGCATCTTCCTTTGTGCCTTGTATAGGCTGCTACATACAGTAGCCATTCATAAATGCTGTTGATCGTGATGATGATAAACAGGTACGAGTGAATAAGTCAATAAATACACAGGTGCATACATGAATGCTAGGTGACTGGTGGACTGGCAGGACCGGAAAGTTGGGGGATTGATTCACCAGGGTATGGCGATTTTTAAGAGGCCTTTATAAGAGGGAGAAAGATATGGTTTGGAGCAGTTGTGCAGGGAAAAGGTGTGAGCAATGAGTCAGAGGCAGGAGGGTGAGGAATGAGCAGATCAGTATGAAGGAACCAGCTGACAGATGGCCCTGAAGCCAACAGTCAGGAGTAATTCTTTTCTATAAGGAACAATATGGGGGTAATGAAGAATTTTGAAAAAGTGGGTGATTGCCCACTCAGTATGGAAATTTTCTTGCAAATGCAACATTAGGACAACCTCTTGCTACCTCGATGGCAATCCAGGGCCAGACTAATACTCTGGATGGGCAAGGACAGAAGACGACCAGTGAAGCCCTCAGACCCGAGTTTGCCTCTAGACCATAAACTCATTGCGGGCAGGGAATGTGTTGGTCATATTGTTGCGTTGTACTCTCTCAAGCACTTAGTAAAGTGACCCGCACACAGCAAGTGCTCAGTAAATACGATCGATTGATTTGCCTCCCCTTCCACCTTCCCTGGAGTGCATACATACTCCATTCTCTGACATGGCCGGGACTATTTTTAGTCCAGCAGCTGTTGCAGCCAAGTTAAAACTAGTGTGTGTGTTTGGGGAGGAGGGGAGGGAAGCTGGGAAGGTAGCACCTGCTGGGAGGCTGAGGGCGGGGGGCACCCTAAGGGTGGTGGGTCTGAGGCAGCTGCCCCTTTGGCCCAATGGTTAAAGCAGCCTTGAGGCAACAAGGGAGCTTCAGCCATATGAGTTAGTTCTTTGTGCTCTGGTTCAAGATTGTGAATCAGAATCTAAAATGAGCTTACAACTGCTGCATAGTCATTAATTAGACACTGAGTCCACAGGCACAGTTTCACATCCATACACTTAATCTTCTTTAGACACCCGCCAATTGTGTACAGATTTCCACATTAAGCACAGACCTGCAAAAAAGTCATTACCTGAAATTAGGAGCTGTAAAGATGTTCTAGGAGTTACAGGCAAGGGTGGCACGTTCAGAGGCAATACCATATTACCACCCAGGAAGCTTAGAAAAATTCATTAGATTACAAAAATTCCCACTTGAACTTCACAGTGTGCTAAGGTCAAGGCCCCACACCAACACATTTTGCTATAAGAAATATCTTAGGAACATGTTAAATAACCCACAACTGGAGGGGAAAAAGTGGTAAACAACATTCATCACCCTGCAGCATATTACAGAACAAATTTTCCTGAAAAGGATTATTCCATTGGAATAGGCTTCTAAAGCTAGCCAATCGAAAAACGATTGAAAAAAATTCTCTCCGATGACAAGAAAAATGAAGCATGCTACTGAAGCCTCCAGCACAGTTTCATCATTCCCCATTTTTTGTCTGCTCCTGATATTTGGTTTCCCCTCAAACTGCAATGACATCTTCCCTCTTTCAACTTCCTTTCAGCTCCTATGAGTTGCTGGCAGTACGGTGTCCCAGCAGGGAAGGGAATGCTTGCTACCAGCACTGTCAATCGTATTTATTGAGCGCTTACTGTGTGCAGAGCACTGTACTAAGCGCTTGGGAAGTACAAGTTGGCAAAATATAGAGACAGTCCCTACCCAACAGTGGGCTCACAGTCTAAAAGGGGGAGACAAAGAACAAAACCAAACATATTAACAAAATAAAATAGAATAGATATGTACAAGTAAAATAAATAGAGTAATAAATATGTACAAACATTTGTGATAAACCTCAGAGCTTGTATCTCCACAGGCAGGTATGTTGTAAGGCCCCTAAAGTGCTGATGCAAAGTAGAATTTTGCACCTTCAGTGCAACTATTGATCATCCAGCCAAGTACTAATAGTCCGAGAAGATTTTCCGATAAGCGTTCTGCTGAATGGTGGCTTCCTTCCTTCCGTAAACAAATTGAATTTCTACATCCTCTCCCCAGACACTGTGGAGTTTGGGATTAAATGCACAGTACAACCATTTACAGAGCTTTAGAACAGAAGGGAAAAATATTTTAAGGGCAGAAATAATGGCCAACAGAGAGGACACAGATTCCTGAGTTCCTGATGGCTTAGCCCTAGAAACCAACCCAACATAAATCTACCAACAAATGCTGCCTTTTTCTCTCACCACTACCATAAATTGTGAAAACCTCTTTGAAAGAGTTTACTTTGAAAAAGGCTACCCTGGATCAACATACCCTGAGCATTTGGCATATGAACAAAGCTTCCAGTGGTCCAATCTGATTTCCTCCCATGCTCCTGTGCCCAGCAGAGGTAAGGGATGGCAACGGGATGGGAGGAAGGGGAAGGCTGCTGTTGCCATGGCCACAGGGATCTTCCTGAGGGTGGTGAGCTCTCCTGATGGCCAGGATGGGGAAAGGGCAGGGGACCATGTGGTCCTGAGTGGAGACCTGGGAGATCCAGAATCCTTTGGGTAGTTGAAAGGGTAGGAGACCAAATCAAGGCAGTAAACACATTCTTGGGAGATTCAAACCATGTTACTGATTTAGCATCAGGCTGCAGACCCAGTGCTCAATTTGTAATGAAACAGGTGCTGGGTGCAAGTGATTATGCCATTTTACATTTTCAATGCACAATGGTCTGAGCTGTGAGGTGCCTGAAATCCTGCTGCTCCTTTCCTGTTTCTGGACTTCCTCTTTTTTGTCTTTTTGTTTGCCTTTCCTTATTTGTCCTTTGCTAATCCCCCTCCTCCCCTCTTCATTCTTAGACTGTAAGCCCCTTGAAGGTCAGGAACGGTGGCTATTCCTCACCCGTGTATTTCTTTCCCAGCAGTTATTACAGAACTTTGCACAAAGTGTTTACTAAATAGTATTACTAGTGGCCTCAATACTGCCACAGTTATGACTTGCCAATTCCAGAAATGTCAGGGATGAGTCCTGACAAGTCCCAGGACAATTAGGCTAGTTCACACCAGAATATATTATTTATTTATTTTATTTTGTTAGTATGTTTGGTTTTGTTCTCTGTCTCCCCCTTTTAGACTGTGAGCCCACTGTTGGGTAGGGACTGTCTCTATATGTTGCCAATTTGTACTTCCCAAGCGCTTAGTACAGTGCTCTGCACATAGTAAGCGCTCAATAAATACGATTGATGATGATGATGATGATGATATAGCCTATAGAACGGTAGCAGCGTGGCCTAGTGGAAAGATCACGTACCTGAGCAACAGAGGAGCTGGGTTTTAATCCTGGCTTGGCCAAGTGCTTGCTGTGTGACCTTGGGTGAGTCACTTAACTTCTCTGGGCCTCAGTTCTCCTATTCTCCCTCTTTCTTAGACTGTGAGTTCCATGTGGGACAGGGACTGTGTCCAACCTAATTGATCTGTATCTACCCCAGCACTTAGAACAGTGTTTGACACATAGTAAGTGTTTAAATACCATTTTTAAAAATGCTTCTCTTTGGCTACAACAGCTGGACTCATTCCAGTCCTCCCCCCACCCCACCAGCTTCTATAGTGGTTTCATCTGCTTGCCATATTTAACATCAAATGGGCCAAAAGATCACAAAAAGTGTGGATCTGGAATATGATCAGCCCACCTATTTGGAAGCAATACTCCTCGTGTCACATCATCTCAGAAGGGGCCAAATGAGGAGAATGGATAACAAAGGCTCCTATGTGGAAGCAAACATGTGAGGGGAAGTTATGATAATAATTGTGGTACTTGCCAAGCCCTGTGCTAAGCCCTTGGGTGGAGAGAGATGATACAATCAGATCAGATATAGTCTCTGTCTCCCACAGGGCTCCCCAATCTAAGTGGGAGGGAAAGCAGGCATTCAATCCCTATTTTACAGGTGAGGAAGCTGAGGCAGAGAGGAGTCGAGTGTCTTGTCCAAGGTCATCCAGCAGTGGCAAAACCCAGATCTCCTCACTCCCAGGCCTGCACTCTTTCCACTAGGTCACACTGCTAGGGAGGGGAGGGAAAGAGGACCAAAGAAATGATTTAAGGATACGATGAAGCCAAACCTCAAATGATTTGACAGAGCCGGTGGCAGCTGGGAGACAGCTGCAGACAGAGGAGGCTGGCAGGCGGCAAACAGAAGCAGGGTGCCTCTCTTAGAACAGAAGCTTCAAGAAGATTGGGACATCAAGAGGCAGAACTACAAACATCCTGCCTATAGCAAGTATGAGTGCAGCTAGACAAACTTTCCAAACCCCTGATGTGGACGGGCTTTTTGGTCACACATGGGTCTTATCAGCGACACACAGATGGATCGAGTCGCACCATCAGCAATGCCATCTTCAGACTGAGCAGAACAAACAGATATTCATATGCACATATTTGCATGCTTGCCTAATTCCTGGACTGGCTTAAACATTCAGTTTTTCACTATGATTGTGTCTCTTTTAGTATTTGAATAATAAAAGGCTGGGGAAAATTCACAGTCTAAAGGGGAAGCTTACTAGACTGTAATTTCCCCTTTAGACTATAAACTTGTTGTGGGCAGGGAACTTGTCTACCAACTCTGTTATACTGTACTCTCCCAAGAGCTTAATACAGTGCTCTGCACACAGTAAGTGCTTAATAAATACCATTGATTGATTGGTGATGCTAGCCCTGTTTGAGCTCTGTTCCTATAAAATATATATTATACATCTATATACTGATATATCAATATAGATAAATAAAATCTGCTGTTATTTCAGTAGAAAAAGCACTGCTCTGGGAATGGAGAGACCTGGATTCTAGTCTGCCTCTGCCTACTGGAGCGTTATTTTCTGGAGTGAGGGCTTCTGACATAAGAACCACCTAGGACATTCCTCAAAGTGGACAAGCCCAGCAGGAATCTTGAAAAACGCCTGGACAAGAAAGACTGCAGCGGCCACCCAGGCAACCACCATCCAGGACTTGGCACCACGGCTCAGCTTCTGCATAACACGATGGTTGCTTCAGCCACTGATGGGTCCTCTGTGGAAAAATCCTTTTGTGGGCACTTTGCAAGGGACTGCATCCCTGCCTGCCTACTCACTCGATGCACTCTTGCTCCCAGCAGGAACATGGTTGGCAAGGAAGGGAGAGTTTGAGTGTCTTTGCACAAGCCCCTCACATTCCAAACCTTTTGCATAGGTTCTCAGTCCTGAAATAGTAGTATTTATGAAGCACTTTGTGTTGCCCTGACTTGATCCCTTTATTCCTCCCCACTCCCAGCCCCTCAGTATTTATGTACAGGTCTGTTATTTATTTATATTAATGTCCATCTCCCCCTCTAGACTTGTAAGCTCATTGTGGGCAGGGAACGCACCTGCTTGTTATATTATACTCTCCCGAGCACTTAGTACAGTGCTCTGCACACAGTAAGCGCTCAGTAAATACCATTGACTGACCAACTGCAGGTAGACCACTGTACTAAGCACTGAGAAAGAATATACAGTTGGGAATTAAACATGGTCCCTGTCCCTCAGTAGGACTCACACACAGAAAGCTCCTTGTAGGAGGGCATGTGTCTACCAACTCTGTTGTACTGTGCTCTCCCAAGCAGTTAGTACAGTGCTATGCACACTGTAAGCACTCAATAAATATCATTGATTGAGTGATTGTTAGACTCCCTTAGTTTTAAGGGCTTGAAGCAAACTGATCTGAGAAAGGTCGTCCCCAGGCTGAATCCTAATTCCTAGCGCGTTGTTGGGTAAGGATTGTCTCTATCTGTTGCTGAATTGTACTTTACAAGCGCTTAGTACAGTGCTCTGCGCACAATAAGCACTCAGTAAATACGATTGAATGAATGAATGAATAATTAATGCAGACCTAGCCCAACAGGCTTACCAGGAGGAATGGAGGGAGAAGGCCAAGAAGCAGGCCCGCTTGGAGGAGCGATGGGTAGCATACTTAGCAACAGCATGTAGGACTCGGAGAAGTGCAGCATGAAAGGCAGTCAGATCTCCCATGGCTCAGTGGAAAGAGCCCAGGCTTGGGAGTCAGAGGTCATGGGTTCTAATCTTGGCTCTGCCACTTGTCAGCTGTGTGACTTTGGGCAAGTCACTTAACTTCTCTGTGCCTCAGTTACCTCATCTGTAAAATGGGGATGAAGACTGTGAGCCCCACGTGGGGCAACCTGATTACCTTGTATCTACCCCAGCGCTTAGAACAGTGCTTGGCACATAGTAAGCGCTTAACAAATACCAACATTATTATTATCTCCAAACTTAGACTCAGGGTTGGGATGCAGGCCAGAAAGGAGAGATATTTGAGTCCTGATCTTGGCAATGTCATTGACCTGCTTGTGGCCTCAGGCCTTTCTGAGGCTCAACTAGCAGGTATCTACTTCTTCAAATATTGTTGATCTGCCACCCCTAGGAAGAGAAATACCACAAAAATCTTCCAGCTGAAATGCTCAATGCCCTATCATAGCCTTGGCAGAGAGGGGCAAATAAATCTGCAAAAGCAGACATTTTTTTCAGGGTCTGTGTCAATCCCCTTCTGCAGCGTACTGCGGAAGTGAGGAAGGAGGTGAAGTAAGGGGACCCACAGCCCACTACTGTTTTCCCCACGGGCAGCCAAATTTCTCGTTAATTCTTGCTGATTGGCTGAAAAGCCAATTTCCATGGTTGTGCAGACTCTCACAATTCCACACTTGGTGACGGTAGGACTACATCCAAACGTCATCAGCACGCTGAGCTAATTGGTCTGACTAAACCTTAACTAAGTCTGCATTAGCATTAGGCAGGCTGTATTTTTCCCCACTGCTGCTAATGCTCGGAACCCATGCACTGGCTCAGAATTGCCAGGAAAGAGGGTCTTGATGGCTGCTTTTTTCTCTCCTTTAATGACTCTTCACAGAGGATTCCAAACGAGATCTTATTTCCACATCCATCTTCTCTCATCTTTAAATCCTTAATGATATTATGCTGGCAGATTTCTGATGAAATGCCTTATCAAAAACCTGCAACACTTTCTTTGGAACAGCCACAATGGAACCTACATTCATCTTGAGGATCCCAGCAGGGTTTCCAACATTGTAGGTTTTGCTGCATGAAAAAGTGATTAGCTCGCCTCCTTATAAAGAACATGAAAATTATCACTGACAATTTACACACACACCCCCCCCCCCAACCTACCCACCATACTCTGGGCTAGAAAGACCCAGCTATCAATGCCAATTATTTTCCCCTTCATCACTCCTCAAGTCTAATATCAGAAATACATATAGTCCCATAAGCTAGGCTTCCATACCAGACACATTTGACTACTGTTGCTTTCTTAGAGAGAAGTGGTACTTTCTGGGAGTTATCACCAATTTACACCTCACTAAGGTTCCTCAGCTCCCACATATACCACTTTATTTTACTCTTTCCAGGGGCTCTGACCCAACAAGAGACTATGACTAATCGCAAGTGATCATCTTAATAAGCACTCCATTGGCTTATTTGAAGGAGGTTAATTTCCTGACCTACTGAATTTGCCCATTTGAGCCAGGGGGTAGATATTGGTTTGCTCTGACTTGGAGCCTCTGTGGATCACATGAACCCCTTCAACAGTGTAGGCTGATTTGCAAGGTAAGCATGCTATTCTGCTGGATTAGTCCTTGCCATTCTGTTTGTCTTTCCCAGAGAAAAAGAAAACATTCCCACCAATAAAGCCCCAATTTCACCTTTGTGTATAAGTGCACCCCATGTTACAGAAGCTGTTGTAAATTCCTTACTTTAATCTTACTTGCCCATCTGCTTAATGCCCTCCCGGGGTGAAAATAAAAGACCATCTCTCTTAGCAATGCATTGAATATAAAATACAGTATTTTCAAATTAATGATAACATGCACAGATGGTAAATAGATATTACCCGGCCCTAGAACAGGGCGCTGATGGCTTACGATGAAAACTGCGATGCTGTTGATTAAGGGAAGAGGTAGTGTGGGGTGGGAAGAGGGAAAAATACAGAGACAAATGACCTTGAGTTGGTTGCCGGTCACATAGGACTTGAGTCCCAAGCCCACATTCATGAACTTCAAATCCAGTCAAGACCCAAGGAAGCCTGCAGTTCCCAGCTCCAGGACAAAAAACTTCAACCTATTGCTAAAGTCCAAACTAAAAAGCCAATGAACAAACCCAAGGTCCCTCACACACCTCTCTCTTCCTTGCTCCAGTGCCCATCAGCTTCTCCGTCTTTGTCCATTAGATTCCACCATTGTTTGAAGTAAGCCAACCCAGGAATGACTTGGTACAGTAACCAGCATGGGACCATACATAGGAGGAGGAGATTAGTAAATGCTGCCCAAAGGTGAGGGCAATAACTGTTCAGAGAAGCAGAAAAATTACAGGAATTTTAACTCTGATAAGAGTAATATTAAGGATATGTTAAGCTCTTACTCTGTGCCAAGCACTGCACTAGGTGCTGGGGGAGATACAAGATAATTGTACTTCTTGTTTACAGGGCTTTCTGGTTTCCTACCTGCAGCTAAAAAACTCAAGCCTATGGCTCAAGCTAAATCATAATAATTGTGTGTTTTTTCTTAAGCACTTACTGTGTGCCAAACACTGTATTAAGCTCCAGGGAAGATACAAGATAATCAGGTCCCTCATGGCTGCTCACAGGGAGGGAGAATAGGTATTGAATCCCCAATTATGCAAATGAGGGAACCGGGGCAAAAGCTAAACTAACACTAACAGTGGTCCTCCTGGGAGAGCAGCTCGTTTTCTCCAGAAGGAGGGGTTGGAGTTCCATAGAGATCACCCCTTCTCCCCGCACAACTCTATGGCCCAGTTAAAACTCAGTCCCCTGCCTCATCACATCCAGGCTGAAACCTCACTATCCTGAGTCCCCTTCTATTCTCCATCTACACCCACTCCTTTGGAAAACTCATTCACTCCCACCTTTGGAAAACTTATTCACTCCCACGGCTTCAACTACCATCTCTACCCTGCTCATTCAAGCTCTCATCCTATCCCGTCTGGACTACTGCATCAGCCTTCTCTCTGATCTCCCATCCTCGTGTCTCTCTCCACTTCAATCCATACTTCATGCTGCTGCCCGGATTATCTTTGTCCAGAAACGCTCTGGGCATATTACTCCCCTCCTCAAAAACCTCCAATGGCTACCAATCAATCTGCGCAACAGGCAGAAACTCACCCTGGGCTTCAAGGCTGTCCATCACCTCGCCCCCTCCTACCTCACCTCCCTTCTCTCCTTCTACTGCCCAGCCCGCACCCTCCGCTCCTCCACCGCTAATCTCCTCACTGTACCTCGTTCTCGCCTGTCCCACCATCGACCCCCGGCCCACATCATCCCCCGGGCCTGGAATGCCCTCCCTCTGCCCATCCGCCAAGCTAGCTCTCTTCCTCCCTTCAAGGCCCTACTGAGAGCTCACCTCCTCCAGGAGGCCTTCCCAGACTGAGCCCCTTCCTTCCTCTCCTCCTCGTCCCCCTCTCCATCCCCCATCTTACCTCCTTCCCTTCCCCACAGCACCTGTATATATGTATATATGGTTGTACATATTTATTACTCTATTTATTTTGCTTGTACATTTCTATCCTATTTATTTTATTTTGTTGGTATGTTTTGTTTTGTTCTCTGTCTCCCCCTTTTAGACTGTGAGCCCACTGTTGGGTAGGGACTGTCTCTATGTATTGCCAATTTGTACTTCCCAAGCGCTTAGTACAGTGCTCTGCACATAGTAAGCGCTCAATAAATACGATTGATTGATTGATTGATCTCTATGCAGATGATTCCCAAATCTACATCTCCAGCCCTGATCTCTCTCCTTCTCTGCAGTCACACATTTCCTTCTGCCTTCAACACATCTCTACCTGGATGTCTCACCAACACCTCTAACATATCCAAAATAGAACTCCTGATCTTCCCACCCAAACCCTGTCCTTCTCCTGTCTTCACTGTCACTGTAGACAGCATTACCATCCTCCCTGTCCACAAGCTCAAAACCTTTGTGTTATCCTCAACTCAACTTTCTCATCCAACCCACATATTCAATCTGTCACTAAATCCTGTCATTAAAACCACCCTTTTCTCTACATCCAAACTGCCACATTAATTCAAGCATTCAACCTATCCCACCTTGATTACTGCATCAGCCTCCTTGCTGACCTCCCTATCTCCTGTATCGCCCCACTCCAGTCCATTCTTCACCCTGCTGCCCCGATCATTTTTCTACAAAAACGTTCAATCCATGTTTCCCCACTCCTCAAGAACCTCCAATGGATGCCCATTTACCTCAGCATCAAACAGAAACCTTGCCCACTCCTACTTTACCTCTCTGCTTTTCTACTACAACCCAGTCCACACACTTCACTCTTCAAATGCCAACCTGCTCACTGTACCTTGATCTCATCTATCTCGTCCCCGACCTCTTACCTGCATCCTGCCTCTGGCCTGGAACACCCTCCCTCTTCATAGATGACAGACAATCAACCCTCCCCATCTTCAAAGCCTTATTGAAGGCATGTCTCCTCCAAGAGGCCTTCCTTGACTTTGCCCTCATTTTCTCTTCTCCCATTCCCTTCTGCATCACCCTTGCACTTGGATTTGCACCATTTATTCACCCCTCCCTCAGCCCCACAGCACTTATAAATTATGTATAAATAATAATTTATTTCTATTAATGTCTGTCTCCTCCTCTAGCCTGTGAGTTCATTGGAACCTGTCTATTAACTCTGTTACACTGTATTCTCCCAAGCACTTAGTACTGTGCTCTGCACACAGTAAATGCTAAATAAATACAAATGATTGATTGAATGCTTGCTTAGTCTTCTTGGCCAGTTACTTAGTTTCCTCTGGCAAGTCAGGGACAGAGGGGAGAAAAAAAAAGTTGGAAAAAAGCCCCTCTCACCTCTTTTTCAGTTCTGGACCAGCTTCTGTAGCAACTGGAGTCAGGCCCAGCAATATAAGTGCTTGGCAATATGGCAGACCAAATACCAAGGCCGGAGCACCCAGCTTGAAATCCAAAGATCTGAGCTGCAGAACCATTTTTGGTGGAGATACCCTTCGTCTTCCTCATGCACAGCTAAGTGACCCTGCAACCCAGGGCAGAGAGACGAAGCATGATGTTCCCTGACCTTTGACCAGACAGACCCACTGACTAGCACATTTGATGGTCTCTGCAGGAGACTTCAGCAAGGTGGGCCTTGGCTACTTTCTCCAAGTTAAAAATAACCAAGTAAATAGCCTCCAAAAGCCTTGTGGCCACTGACACAGGACTGAATGCCAATTCCTGAGGTGAAAGAACAATGAAAGATTAGCAGGTGCCCACTGTAGATGGATCCCTGCAGCTGGCAAACTTCCTCAGGATGCCAAGAATGAAATGGCAAAGATAATGTGGAGCCCTATCAATCACAACCCCCAAGCAGGAAACCTAGAGTCATGCCATGTGTGCTGCACAAATTCTAGCTTTAATAATAATAATAATAATATTCATTCATTCAATTGTATTTATTGAGCGCTTACTGTGTGCAGAGCACTGTACTAAGCATTTGGAAAGTACAATTTGGCAACAGATACAGTCCCTACCCAACAATGGGCTCACAGTCTAGAAGGGGGAGACAGACAACAAAACAAGTCAAGTAGACAGCCATCAATAGCATCAAAATAAATAGAATTATAGATACATACAGTCCATTCTAGACTGTGAGCCCATTGTTGGGTAGGGACCGTCTCTATATGTTGCTGACTTGTACTTCCCAAGTGCTTAGTATAGTGCTCTGCACACAGTAAGCACTCAATACAATTGAATGAATATATACACATAATTAATAAAATAAATAGAATAATAAATATGTACAAACATACACAAGTGCTCTGGAGTGGGGAAGGGGGTAGAGTGGAGGGAGAAAGTAGGGGCAATGGAGAGGGGAGGAGGAGCAGAGGAAAAGGGGGGCTCAATCTGGAAAGGCCTTCTGGAGGAGGTGAGCTCTCAGTAGGGCTTTGAAAAAGGGAAGATAGCTAGTTTGGTGGATGTGAGGAGGGAGGGCATTCCAGGCCAGGGGTAGGATGTGGGCCAGGGGTCGATGGCAGGACGGATGAGAACGAGGCTCAGTGAGGAGGTTAGCGGCAGAGGAGCGGAGTGTGCGGGATGGGCTGTAGGAGGGGGCGAGGAGATGGAAAGCTTTGAAGCCAAGTGAGGAGCTTTAGCTTCATGTGAAGGTTGATAGGCAACCACTGGAGATTTTTGAGGCGGAGGGGGGGGGGGGGGCGGTGACATGCCCAGAGCGTTTCTGTAGAAAGATAATCCAGGCAGCAGAGTGAAATATAGACTGAAGCGGGGAAAGGCAGGAGGATGGGAGATCAGAAAGTAGGCTGATGCAGTAATCCAGTCGGGATAGGATGAGAGATTGTACCAACAAGGTAGCAGTTTGGATGGAGAGGAAAGGGAGGATCTTGGCGATATTGTGAGGGTGAGACCGGCAGGTTTTGGTGACGGATTGGATGTGTGGGGTGAACGAGAGAGCAGAGTCAAGGATGACACCAAGGTTATGGACTTGTGAGACGGGAAGGATGGTAGTGCTGTCCACAGTGACGGGAAAGTCAGGGAGAGGACAGGGTTTGGGAGGGAAGATAAGGAGCTCAGTCTTGGACATGCTGAGTTTTAGGTGGTGGGGGTCATCCAGGTGGAGACGTCTTGAAGGCAGGAGGAGATACGAGCCCGGAGGGAGGGAGAACAGGGGGGAGGAGATGTAGATTTGGTTGTCATCTGCATAGAGATGATAGTTGAAGCTGTGGGAGCGAATGAGTTCACCAAGCGAGTGAGTATAGATAGAGAACAGAAGGGGATCAAGAACTGACCCTTGAGGAACCCCTATATTTAGGGGATGGGAGGGGGAGGAGGAGCCCACGAAGGAGACTGAGAATGAATGGCCAGAGAGATAAGAGGAGGACCAGGAGAGGACGGGGTCCGTGAAGCCAAGGTTAGATAATGTGCTGAGGAGAAGGGGGTGGTTGACAATGTCAAAGGCAGCTGAAAGGTCGAGGAGGATTAGGATAGAGTAGGAGCCATTGGATTTGGCAAGAAGGAGGTCATTGGTGACCTTTGAGAGGGCAGTTTCAGTGGAGTGGAGGGGACAGAAGCCAGATTGGAAGGGGTCCAGGAGAGAGTTGGAGGAGAGGAATTTGAGGCAGCGAGTGTAGACGACTCACTCTAGGAGTTTGGAAAGGAAGGGTAGGAGGGAGATGGGGCAGTGGGGTCAAGAGAGGAGATTTTTTAGGATGGGGGAAGACGTGGGCATGTTTGAAGGCAGAGGGGAAGAAGCCGTTGGAGAGTGAACAGTTGAAGATGGAAGTTAAGGAGGGGAGAAGGGAAGGGGAGAGAGTTTTTATAAGGTGAGAGGGAATGGGTTCTGAAGCACAGGTGGAGGGGGTGGCACTTTAGAGGCGGGAGGAGATCGCCTCTGAAGATACTGCTGGAAAGGATGGGAGAGTAGAGCAGGGGGTTGAGAGTGGGGGGGATGGAGAAGTGGGAGGGATGACTTTGGGGAGCTCAGACCTGATAGTGTTAATTTTCCTAATGAAGTAGGTGGCCAGATCTTTGGGGGTGAGGGATGGAGGAGGGGGAGGAACAGGGGACCTATGGAGGGAGTTAAATGTCCGCAACAGCTGATGGGTGTCAATAAGGGAAGAAAAATAGTTTTGCCTGGCAGAGGAGAGGGCAGAGTAAAGGCAGGAAAGGATAAATTTAAAGCGAACAAGGTTGGCCTGGTGTTGAGACTTTCGCCAGCAGTATTCAGCAGCTCAAGCATAAGAGCGAAGGAGGCAGACAGTAATAATAATAAAAACCTCCCCAACAGTTTTATGAAATAAGCAACTTAAGTAAGCCTCTACTACCTTCTGCTTCTCTCTTTCCTCTGTCAATAAATCACTGTAATGAAATAACAGCTTCAGACATGTTATTGTTATACATATTTCTTTTTTCTAGAGGAAGGGGGACTGTGTCACCCTTGCTCAGGAGGAGATCACACAAATCATTTCTAAAGGCCATGTGGAACCTTGGTTAGGCAACAGATGGAAAAACCAAATCTCTTCTTTTCTTACACATTAGGATGGATGTCAAGGGGGGCAACCAATACACGGTTGTTCCAAGCATACCGCTGCCACTGTGGAAGACAGAATGCTGGTCTGGCTATCCTAACCCCTGGCTGGTCCCCAAATAATAGCAGTGCTGTCGGGCCCTATCAATCAATGCTATTGGAGCGCTTGCTTTTTTTTTTTTTTAAATGATATGTGTTAAGCATTTACTATGTGTCAAACCCCGCTCTAAGTGCTGGGGTAGATAAAGTTAATTAGATCAGACACAGTCCCCGTCCCCCATGGGGTTTACAGTCTATGTAAAAGGGAGAACAGGCGTTTAATCCCTGTTTTAAAGTTGGGGCACAGAGAAGTTAAATTACTTGCCCAAGCTCACACAGCAAGCAAAAGGCAGAGCTGGGAGTAGAACCCAGGTCCTCTGACTCCCAAGCCAATGTTTCTTTCACTAGGCCATGCTGCTCTATGTGCAGAGCACTGTACTAAGCACTTGGGAAAGGACAGTTTGACAGAGTTGGTAGACACAGTCCCTGACCTCCACTAAATTGAAAGCTCCTCGAGGAGTTTACAAGTCGACAAATAGCATTTATTGGATGCTCAATTGTGTGTGGAGCATCATCTCTGCTACTAGAAAAACAACTCAGGAACATATCCTAATTGAGTAGTGGAATACGACCATCTTACTCTAAATCAAAGACCTAAGCAAATAGGAAGAAGGGAAATTTTAATCGCTGAAGAGTCAACCAGGGCATTCAGAAACATTCAAGTGGCTATTTGGTAGCTCTAAGCACTTAAAAAAAAAACCCTAGAGGTTATTTGTGAAAAATAAATTAAAGAATGTAGAGGGTAGGCCAAAGGAGTGTCATATTCCATAATGTGGAGGGTGAGGAATTGGCAAAGGGGTAGCCAATATTTTCCAGCCCCAGCCATCTTATTCTCAAACCAGCTGCCTCCTCCTTCACTCTTTCATCTGCCCGTTACAGACTCCCAAACATAGCAAGCACTTAAATATCATATATAAATAAAACAAAAACAAAAAAACTGCATGGGTGTAAATTAAGGGATGAGAATCAGCAACAGCAGACTCCACAGCTTGTAGTGGAAACACCCAATCCATTGTAGAAATGACTCAGCTCTTATTTACCATGTCTTATTAGAACACGAAGAAATCGGATTTTTCAATGGCTAAACACTACCACTGCAAGACAGTGAAAACAATGTTCTCTACCAGAGATACCTGATAGAGGAGGGTGAGAGCAACCAGAAAAGCAGGCCCTAGCCTCTATACCTATGGCCTATATTTAAAAAGAAATCGGAGTGGGAGTAATGGAAGTCAAGCAATGTAATTTGTTTTACATCTCCTTTCCATTCCTTTTTATTTAATTTTTGTGAGAATCTGTGTCTGGGGAATTTTGAGTGTTGCTGTGTAGGCTGGGACTCTCAGAGCCTAGTGGGAATGGGAAGAAGGAAGAAGAGGCGAAAAAACAGGAAACGTGGGTGGGGGAAATTGGTCGGTCAGGCTGTTGCCCACCCTTCCTACTGATTTCCCCAAACTCCCTGCACAGTGGCCCAAACCACTTTATCCTAATGGGCCTTGGGCCGATTTGAAGCATGAATAGAACACTATCTAAATAGCTCTGTAAGTAATACTCACAAACTTCTCAATTATTTTACAGCTGAGAAGTAACCCGACAGGAGTGCTGTCTTGATGATGGACTTTATTAGTGTTTGCCTTGACAGATTGATGTTCAACATCAACTCTTCTCAGGGGAGGGAGGGAAGGAAGGAGCATTAGGGGAAAACAGGGCAGGCTACTAGCCAAATTACTCCTTTTCCCTCCCTACAAGCCAGTTCTATCCAGAGTTCTTAGAAGCGGGGAAAATACATATATATATATATATATATATATATATATATATATATATATATATATATATAATATCAAAAGACTAGCTGCCTGCCAGTAAAAATATACTGACTCTTCATTCACTAAAGTGCTGATTAGCTTTTGCTATGATGTCAAAATCTGCTTTCTAAGTTGGAGGATACGGAGATGATACAAAACATTTCTTGAGAATCAACTGCTTGCCCCTTTAGGAGGCGACATAGGCTCCATTCCTCACCTAGACAGTCTCCCCAAACTCCAAAAAAACCCAAACCATGTTAAATGAGTGTTTTATTGCCCAACAGTAAAGTCTCCTTATGATAATCACAAAACATTTGACACAAAGGAGAATCTAGCTCTAACGTTGACTCCCAGAACTTGTCCCTGTAATAACCCCATTCATAGCCTGGTCCCAGAGAGCTGCCTACAGGAAGTCAGCTATAAAGGTTTGTTTTTTGTACATCACTAGGCTAAAACATTCTTAATTCTCAATCACTTTACAACTTGACATCTCGAGTCTATTGTATTTCGTAACTCTCTTCCTATATTTCCTAGGACAAAAAGTTGCCATAATCTTCTTATTTATGCCTTTTCTTCCACCTTGAGCTACCCCCATCCTCACCATGAATATAACTTTCAGTCGGCTGTTAACTTGGTGCCAGGGAAAAGGGAGGGATACACGTCATGAAGAGTACATGAGATCATCAGGGTCAGAATCCTTCCCCTCCCTCAATGCTGAGAGTTCTGGCATTTTGTTTTTTCCTCCTGCCATTCATTACAAAAGGTATGACATTCTGATAAAGGTGATCCACAAAAAGAACAGCCATTTTGTGCTGTTTCTCTTAAGTTAGGCAACAAAAGAGTCTGGATGCAAATACAAAATAGCAAAATGTTAGAAATGGAACAATTATGCTGAAAAAGAACTAAGAATAAAACAATTTCAGCTTCTGAGTAAAAGACATTAACACATGGCTATTCCCACAAGACAGCATCTGTATACTTAGTGCCTAATAAAATCAAGAATGGCACTCAAATTAAATTATCTAAGAATAATCAGTTTGCAGCTAAAATAACTGCCTGGAGACCTGTGCACCATGGCCATAAGCAGAAACAATGGCCGATTTGCAAGTTTCAACAGTGCATTGATTAGCAATTTCTTAAGTCCTATGTCAAGTATTATCCAAAGGAATTTAAAATGGCATGAGCATGGAGGGTTTAAAATAAAAAAAGGATTTAATGCAACTTCCCTCTCCCCCGCCTATTATGAGGCCTGAGGTCATTTTGGTGATGCAGTCACACCGCAAGTGTCTCCAGCTGGGAGACAGTTCCCTCGGTGAGAGGATTAAGGCTAACAACAAAAAATTTTCATCTTTCTGCTCCAACTAGGCTTTCTTGTACAAATAATAGGGATGGATAGATGGGGAACAAAGGGCATAGAGTTATCTTAAGAGGATAACAAAAAAAGTAATCTTGAACTAGTAATAACTTCATGAAGTATCACATACATTTCTTGGGTTTATGGATTTGCCTTCCCTCCACAACTTTTGAAGCTTGCTCTAGGCTTTCCTATCCCCCCTCCCTGCATTCTAACGCCCCCACCCCGCCATTATCTATCCCCTGTCCTCATGGTTCCCACCCAGGCCTCCTTCTACTCTACCTAGCCTCAGTTGGCCCAGTAAAGAAGAGTTGCAAGCCAAGGGAGGGAAACAGAATAAAAATGTGACTGGGGGAAGAAGAGCGACAAAAAAAAAAAAAAAAGAGCCAGTTATGGGTGCTGGATCGGTCTGGTAGGAAGAGTAAGAAGGGAGCTCCACTTTAGGGGGGATGAAATCCCTACTCTTTAAAATGATTCAATTTCTGATGGCCACTTGGAGAAATTTGTCGGAGCAGTGATTCCACCCCTTATTCTCCAGCCCCGCCTATCCAGGCCTTCGAGGTCACGTGGTTAGACCCCACCCTTCTTAACGGAATTCAGCAGCCTCCGGCTCTAGGGAAGGCAGCGTGGTACAGTGGTTTAAGGGCGCCGGTCAAGAAGCCGGAGGACCCGGGTTCGAGTCCGCGACCCGCCACTCGTGAGCTGTGTGACCGTGGGCGAGTCACTTAACCTTTCTTTACCTCAGTTTCTCCATCTGAAAAATGGGGATAATAATACCTGCCACAGGGGCTGCTAAAGGGGTGTGCTGAGGCACAGGTGTGGGAGCACAAGCAGCCCCTAAGGTATTATTATTGTACTTTTTTTTCCCCTGCCGGTTTTCCTCCTATAAACCTGTTCTCTTGCCTCCCCAGTAACCCAAGGCAGCTTTTAAATACATTTTGGTAGAGGAAGAGCCGGCCCCATGCCTCATCCCCCGCTCCCGAGGACAGCGGTTCTTTTTCCACCATCACTACTCTCTTTTCCTTTTACCCCATTTCTGACAGCTCTGAATAGTAATAATAATAATAATGGCATGTGTTAAGTGCTTACTATGTGCAAAGCACTGTTCTAAGCACTGGGGGCATACAAGGTGATCAAGCTGTCCCACGTGGGGCTCACAGTCCTAATCCCCATTTTACAGATGAGGAAACAGGTTCAGAGAAGTTAAGTGACTTGCCCAAGGTCACACAGTAAGGTGGCAGAGTTGGGATTAGAACCCATGAACTCTGACTCCCAAGCCCATGCTCTTTCCATTGAGCCATGCTGCTTCCCCCAAGAATCTGGACTGGTGACAGTAAACACCGGGATGAACGTGTAGGGGCAAAGAGGGTGGAGTACATACAGGGTTAGAACCAGGTCTAGTGGCTTCTCCGGGTAAATAAAAGCAGGGAGACCACGCTTGGTGGCTTACAGTGGGATTTACCTTGTCAGACTGTTGTGCACAGCAAAATTGTTGTGCTGTTGGGTACCGCTCAGTGGTTTGGGGGAGGTCCTATGTAAAATGGCCAGCATTTTCCTCCCACACAACCAGAGCAGCACTATAGCCCTCTCTTACCATTGCCCCTTCTTCACCCTGCTTTGGTTTGCAATTACACGTTTCAGCTGCGTCTGTACTCAGATAACTACATTTTCCCTGCTCCTGTGCTGCTTGTCCTGAAGCTCTTTTCTCCAGATCTTCCCTAACAGCAGTCCTGCCCCAGAGTCTTTAAACTCCCCCTTCCCTCACCTTAATAGTGTAAAGAGGTGAGGGTCGAGGTATTTAGAGTGGGAGTTTTCAGGGGCTGTAGCTCTAAAGACTAAATTTAACTGACAAGATTCTAATTCTCTAATCAGTTCATATTAACGTCTGTCTTCCACTCTAGACTGTAAACTCATTATAGGTAAGGGAATGTGATAAATACTTAGTATAGTGCTCTGCACACAGTAAGTGCTCAAATACCATTGATTGAGCAATCACCTCTATTTTTGTTAGGTAATCAGTTCCTCTCCTCCCCCTGATTTTCCCATCACTATAGACAGCACCACCATCCTTCCCATCTCACAAGCCTGTAATTTTGGCATTATCCTTGATTCCTCTCTCTCGTTCAACTCATATTTAATCCATCACTAAATCCTTTTGGTTCCACCTTAACAACATTGCTAAAATCCACCCTTTCCTCTCCATCCTAACTGCTACCACGTTAATGCAATCACTTATCCTATCCCACCTGGGTTACTGCATCAGCCTCCTTGCTGGCCTCCCAGACTCCTGTCTCTCTCCAGTCCAGTCCACTCTGCTGCCTGGATCATTTTTCTTCAAAAACATTAAGGACAAGTCTCCCCACTCCTCAAAAGATTCCAGTGGTTGCCCATCCACTTCTGCATCAAACAAAAACTCCTCGCTATTGTCTTAAAAGCAGTCAATTACCTTGCCCCCTCCTACCTCACCTCCCTGCTCTCCTACTACAACCCAGCCCACACACTTCACTCCTCTAGTGCTTACCTTTTCACTGTGCCTAGATCTTGTCTATCTCACCACCGACTCCTCACCCACATCCTGCCTCCGATCTGGAACATCCTCCCTCCTTAAATCTGACAGATAATTACTTTTCCCCACCCCCCTGTTCAAAGCCATCTCCTCCAAGAGGCCTTCCCTGGCTAAGTCCCTCCTTTCCTCTTCTCCCACCCCCTTCTACGTCACCCTGATTTGCTCCCTTTGTTCTTCCCCCTCCCAGTCCCACCGCACTTATGTATAAATCTGTAATGTATTTATATTAATGTCTGACCCTCCCCCCAGACTATAAACTCACTGTAGGCAGGGAATGTCTCTGTTTATTGTTGTATCATACTCTCCCAAGTGCTTTATATAGTGCTCAGCACACAATAAACACTCAAATACAATTGAATGAATGAACAAGATGATCTAAAAAGCACTTTGCAATTGTCACTTCTTTGAGCATCTGAGGTTGCAATCATTTAAAACACCTGGCCCAAGTCACCTAATGGACCAATGTCACTGCCTCTAATCTGACCTTTCTAACTCCTGCATCATTACCACATAAAACAATGCTTCTTTCCACATCAGGCATCTAGAAATTCCACCACTCATCCCACAGCAGAACAGCTAACTGGAAATAGATGATATTTTGAGAGAAAAGTACAATTTTCCCCATAAGCCATAAAACTCTAGAACAGGATCTGAATGACTTCAGACAACTTTGGAGGAAAAATGAGCTATATAAAATAAACAAAGCACAGAAGTGATATTTCTTAAACTTCCCCTTATCCTTCCTGTGTGTATTTACATACACAAATGAGTCTTAAGAGTTCTCTCCAAGGAGACTTCGGCTCACCATTCTTAGCTCAGTCAACCCCTCAATTGTTTGCAGATGAACCCAATTTGTAAATCATAACTATACTATGGCACTCTGGGAAAGCTTTCCTACTAAGTTAATTTTCAAAGATCTTAGAAAGGTTAAATCAAAGTGACTGGAAAGCTCATGGATTATCTGGGAACTTTGACCAACATAAAGCAGACCATCTTGATCACTGAGGTCAAAACATCACTTTCCTGCCATATTCTCCCCAACCCCTTCATTAGCAGGTTTTTTTTTTCCTGAGTTATTTGGGTAAGTGCCTCCATTCTCCATATTCCTTTGCCTATGTAAGACATATAACTTGCCTTTTTTAACTTTTTCAGGAAAAAGAAAACAGGTCAAACACATATTTCAGAATTCAAGATTTTGATAAATTAACATTTCAAGAATTCGGCATTTCATTAATCAGTTCACAAATGTGGTGGCTATTAGATTTTCCTCCAGCTTTAAGCAATATTACAGCTAAAGATGTTTGTTTCTGTACTCCATGCCTTCTTGCTCTTCCTTTCTCCCAGGAGTGGGGGACAAACACATAAGGGAAAAGGATGTTTTCTCTTCACTAGATTTTGAGGTGATTTAAACAACATGAAATAGGGAAAAGAGCATTTTACGGAGGAATATTTCTATCAAGCAAAAAAAAAACCAACCTATAATCTGAGGGCCAATACTACTCCAGGTAGTTCCAAGACAGCATGGCAAACCACTTCTGGTTGCAGCATGCTTGATGTGGTATCTCTAGAGAAGCAGCATGGCTCAGTGGAAAGACCACGGGCTTGGAAGTCAGAGGTCATGGGTTCAAATCGCAGCTCTGCCAATTGTCAGCTTTGTGACTTTGGGCAAGTCGCTTAACTTCACTGTGCCTCAGTTACCTCATCTGGAAAATGGGGATTAAGACTGTGAGCCCCACGTGAGACAACCTGATCACCTTGTACCCTCCCCAGCGCTTAGAACAGTGCTTTATTTTATCCCTTCTAGACTGAGCCCATTGTTGGGTAGGGACCATCTCTATATGTTGCCCATTTGTACTTCCCAAGCACTTAGTACAGTACTCTGCACACAGTAAGCACTCAATAAATACAATTGAATGAATGAATGAATGAATGAATCTCTCATGTTTAGTCCAGCCCACAACTCCTGTTGACCATGTAAGCCCTGTCCACTCCATGAGTTTTTAAATCTCCACCCCTGCAGTGACCCTGCTTACTCTTGCCCCCTTCAATCCCCCAACTGGGCCAGCCCTGTGCCCATATCTGAAATAGATCTCTCTCTTTTAAAAAAAAATATGTCCCCCACTGTCAAAGAGATAAAACCCAACTGGCTGGAGGAGGAATTCTAGAAGGAAGAAAACAAGTATAGCAGGGCAAGTGTAAAAAAATTACATAAAAAGCAATAAATTCCAGATGGGTCATCTAAAGGCACAGGGCTGGCCCAACACAGAGGGCTAAGGAGGCACAGGGGGATTGTGGAGTTGGAGGTTTAAAAAGCCATGGAGAAGACCAGACAAGTTAGGACAGGGGATAGGTCAGGGTGGGGTTGATGTGATTGAAAGTAGGGGATATCTAATATGTTTTGTCTGGAGGTGAAATTTGCCAAAGAGATGTCTGTACAGCAACAGAAATGTTTCCATTTTCAATTCTAATTATTAGCTCTCATAAACTTGCCAGCAACCTGATCCATTGTTTTCCTCTATCATTTTTCAATCAGTTGTATTTACTGAGTGCTTACTGAGTGCAGAGCACTGTACTAAGCACTTGGAAGCATACAATATAGCAGAGTTGGTAGGCATAGTCCCTGCCCACAAGGAGTATTATTTTTGCATCAGAAGGGTAATCCCAGATCTGCCACTTGTCTGCCGTTACTTAACTTCTCTGTGCCTCAGTTACCTCCTCTGTAAAATAGGGATTAAGACTGTGAGCCCTCCTTGGGACAGGGACTGTATCCACCCTGATTATCTTGTATCGACCTCAGCACTTAGTATAGTGCCTAGCACATAGTAAGTGCTTAACAATACCACTATTATTATTATTAGTAGTAGTAATGATAATAATGATGGAAGATGGTAATGTTGTGAGACATATCTGCTTAGGGAGGATTTTTTTCAAGCCAACAAGGGTTTCCTGCCTGTAACAGTCTGTCTCTAGAGCAAAATTTTACATGGGGAGACAAATGGATTAATTGGGCCAAGTAGTGCCTTAATCACAAACCTGACAGCCATGATTTGTGAGGTGATTTAATTCATTCCAGTTTTCCACCTCAACCAGCAAGCTCAGAAAGGTCAATGGTTTGAGGACACATGTAGGAGATTAATTCCAAAATACTGTAAACTCCTTGAGGGTTGGGGATGTGTGTCTTGCATCTGTTGTACTCTCCCAATCATCTTGTCCAGTGTTTTACACTCAGAAAGTGCTCAATAAATAGAATTGCACTCCCCGACAACCTCTTTCCTGTGTCCTGCCTCTGTCAATCAATCAATCAATCAATTGTATTTATTGAGCACTTACTGTGTGCAGAGCATTGTACTAAGCACTTGGGAAGTACAGGTTGGCAATGTATAGAGACAGTCCCTACCCAACAGTGGGCTCACAGTCTAGAAGGGGGAGACAGAGAACAAAACCAAACATATTAACAAAATAAAATAAATAGAATAGATATGTACCAGTAAAATAAATGAATAAATAGAGTAATAAATATGTACAAACATATATACATATATACAGGTGCAGTGGGGAAGGGAAGGAGGTAAGGTGGGGGGAATGGAGAGGGGGAGGAGGGGGAGAGGAAGGAGGGGGCTCAGTCTGGGAAGGCCTCCTGGAAGAGGTGAGCTCTCAGTAGGGCCTTGAAGGGAGGAAGAGAGCTAGCTTGGCGGATGTGGGGAGGGAGGGCATTCCAGGCCTGGGGGATGATGTGGGCTGGGGGTCAACAGCGGGACAGGCGAGAACGAGGCACAGTAAGGAGATTAGTGGCAGAGGAGCGGAGGGTGCGGGCTGGGATGTAGAAGGAGAGAAGGGAGGTGAGGTAGGAGGGGGCAAGGTGATGGAGAGCCTTGAAGCCGGGGGTGAGGAGTTTCTGCCTGATGCATAGGTTGATTGGTAGCCACTGGAGATTTTTGAGGAGGGGAGTAACATGTCCAGAGCGTTTCTGGACAAAGACAATCCAGGCAGCGGCGTGAAGTATGGATTGAAGTGGGGAGAGACAAGAGGATGGGAGATCAGAGAGGAGGCTGATACAGTAGTCGAGACGGGATAGGATGAGAGCTTGAACAAGCAGAGTAGCGGTTTGGATGGAGAGGAAAGGGCAGATCTTGGCAATGTTGCGGAGCTGAGACCGGCAGGTTTTGGTGACGGCTTGGATGTGAGGGGTGAATGAGAGAGCGGAGTTGAGGGTGACACCAAGGTTGCGGGCCTGTGAGACGGGAAGGATGGTAGTGCCATCAACAGTGATGGGATAGTCAGGGAAAGGGCAGGGTTTGGGAGGGAAGACAAGGAGTTCAGTCTTGGACATGCTGAGTTTTAGGTGGTGGCAGATATCCAGATGGAGATGTCCTGAAGGCAGGAGGAGATGCGAGCCTGGAGGGAGGGGGAGAGAGCAGGGGCAGAAATGTAGATTTGGGTGTCATCAGCGTAGAGATGGTAGTTGAAGCCGTGGGAGCGAGGTCACCAAGGGAGTGAGTGTAGATCGAGAACAGAAGGGGACCAAGAACTGAACCTTGAGGCACTCCCACAGTAAGGGAATGGGAGGGGGAGGAGAAGCCTGCAAAAGAGACTGAGAATGAATGACCAGAGAGATAAGAGAAGAACCAGGAATGCCTGGTTCTGTCCTGGAATACCTGTCCTGGAATGCCCTCCCTCTTCATATCCAACAGACAATTACTCTACCCACCTTCATAGCCTTATTGGAGGCACATCTCCTCCAAAAGGCCTTCCCTGACTAAGTCCTCATTTCCCCTTCTCCTACTCCCCTCTGCATCACCCTGATTTGCTTCCTTTATTTGTCCCTCCCTCAACCCCACAGCACTTATGTACATATCCGTATTTTTTTTATTTCTATTAATGTCTGTCTCCCCTTCTAGACTGTAAGTTCACTGGGGGCAGGGAATGTGTCTACCAACTCTGTTATATTGCACTCCCCCAAGGGCTTAGTAAAGTGTTCTGCACACAGTAAGTGCTCAAATACGACTGATTGATTTTGACAGAGGGAAGTTAATGAGCTTAGGTGTCTTTAAAAGTCTCCTTTTAAAGGTGACTTTTAAAGTCTCCTTTAAAACATTCTTCATTTCACATGTTTCAATTTATCCTTTATTCCTATTTTTAAGCTGCCATCCCTCAAGTTGGGGTTTCAGGATCTCATCAAAATCATGCAGCAGTGCACACTGCATGCAGGAGGAAGGAGAAAGGGCATGTTTGTGGAAGACAGGGTGAAGGTATGACACTTCACTTCTGGCTTCACTCTTTTTTTCCAGATTCTTTCTGACAATAGATTTGATGAATTCACAATACTCTACAACTGTTAATATTTCACATGGTAAAAGTCCAGAAAAGCCCCACAGTTATGGTGAGACTCTTAGACTATTCATCCATTTGAATACAGAGAGCAAAAAGCTCTTCCTATAGAGGATAAAATGGGAGGTATGGTGATCTTGTAATTTGTCTAACTTTCAAAATAGTCTTCCAATAGAAATGGTTTTTCTGTCCATGGAACACTGCTACAATCCTTGGCTCCTTCAGGCTCACTCATAAAGGGCTAGAGATAAAGGAAACAAGGTCTAGAATGCCTTGGAGCCAAAGTCAGAAACCCAAGTCAATTAGGTGCTCAATACACCTGGAAATTTGGCAGCGGGAATCAATGACACCCCAGGGCCTTAATGCAGCTGGCTAAAATAGAGTGTAAAATAATAGGACCTACACCTAGCAACTTCAGAGCTCCTTTTATCCAACTCTCTCCAAGCATTCTGCAAATATTAATTAAGCACTTCTTGGAACGTCCCTAGGAGGTGGCTAAGAATAACTTTTCTCATTTTACAGATGGATAGATGGATGCAGTGTGGGACCTTGAAGGGACATGTCCAAGGATACAAGCTAAGACGGCAGCCCAGTCCTGAAACACACCATTCTAACCCCCCATGTGCTGTTCAATTTATCCCTGTACAGAGTCTATCAGAAAGATCCCAAAAAACAGGCAAAGTAGACTTAGGGTATAAAATTGGGCTTTCTGAATAACCAGTCACATGTCGAAATGGAGCTCAAAAATTCTAGCTTTCTGACACTCCCAAATGGGGCTTATTGCATGAAAAAGATAAGGGCATTCATTTGTACCTTCTTATAGCTTGATTTGCTTTATTCCCCTGTAAAGGAGAAGCTACTAAAGCCTACTCCCAAGAGTGATTATCAGGAATGATAAAAAAACGAAGGTGATACACTGTACAAATACAAAATGTTACATAAATTAATACTGAAATTACTGGATCTGTAGAAACTGATCTATGCCATTCAGTTTCAAGGACTTTTTAATAGACCCCTATAAGAGTTACCTAGATAGGATCATTGCAATGATGCCAAGAATCCAACCATCTGATTAACACGGGGCATTTCTACCCATGAGGGGTAGCAATGCCCAAATACGATGCAATGCCTTTTTAATCAACCAGAATTGGAGAGGTAAATAAGAGCATCCTACTCAGGGATAATAATAATAATGGCATTTATTTATTCATTCATTCATTCAATCGTATTTATTGAGCGCTTACTGTGTGCAGAGCACTGTACTAAGCGCTTGGGAAGTCCAAGTTGCCAACATATAGAGACGGTCCCTACCCAACAGCGGGCTCACAGTCTAGAAGGGGGAGACAGAGAACAAAACAAAACATATCAACAAAATAAAATAAATAGAATAAATATGTACAAATAAAATAGAGTAATAAATATGTACAAACATATATACATATATACTAGAAGCACATCATGCTACATGCACATCATTAACAAAATAAATAGAATAGTAAATACGTACAAGTAAAATAAATAGTGTAATCAATCTGTACAAATGTATATACAAGTGCTGTGGGGAGGGGAAGGATTTATTAAGTACTTACTATGTGCAAAGCACTGTTCTAAGTGCTGGGGAGGTTACAAGGTGATCAGGTTGTCCCACGGGGGGCTCACAGTCTTAATCCCCATTTTACAGATGAGGTAACTGAGGCACAGAGAAGTTAAGTGACTTGCGCAAAGTCACACAGCTGACAATTGGCAGAGCTGGAATTTGAACCCGTGTCCTCTGACTCCAAAGCCCAGGCTCTTTCCATTGAGCCACGCTGCAGCCAAACAATCAGTTTGTAATACCCAACACACTCACTCCCCTTCCAAATTAGATAAAGGCATCATGGAGACAGTCAAGGCCTAAACTATATCATAATCTCCTTGATTATCCTGTTATCGAACAGTGGAACCTGGAAATACCTAGAGGTCACTACTGCAGTAAGAGGTGCCAAGTGCTGAACAAACCGTCGTCTGATACACGTGCTCCAAACCTGAGCTAATAATAATCGTAGCATTTGAGCCCTTTCTCTGGCCATCGACTATAAAGATCTGCATTTCCATATTCTACCTGCCTGGACATGTGAAAAGTTGCAGGTTGATTACCTTCTCTACTTCAAAGCCTTATTGAGGGCACATCTCCTGGAGGCCTTCCCTGACTAGGCCCTCCTTTCCTCTTCTTCCACTCCCTCTGCATCACCCTGACTTGCTCCCTTTGTTCATCCCCCTTCCCAGCCCCACAGCAATTATGTACATATCTGTAAATTCATTTATTTATATTAATGTCTGTCTCCCCTGCCTTCTAGACTGCAAGTTCATTGTGGGCAGGGAATATGTCTGTTTATTGGTGAATTGTACTCCTCCAAGTGCTTAGTACAGTACTCTGCACACAGTAAGCACTCAAAAATACTATTGAATGAATGAATGAATGAACAATTAGCATTAGAAAGCAGGGAGGGTCAGTTGGTGCTGAACTGAATGAATGGTCACTCTCAGGATGTCTAGGGTAAGTATTGACCAAGACTCTGCCACAGCCCATCCTGAGGCTGCTTTGTGGCTTTACCTCTCCCTCCCTCATTATTTCCCCCCACTTTGGCCCCACCTCCCCCTACCTTCTCCTGCTTCAGCCACCATCGCCCTGCCCCGGGGGTGGGGGAGGAAGGGGGAAGAAAGCAGGATGGGCAGGATGGCTGTCTAAGTAACCTTCTGCTGGTACCTAGACGGTTGCCCTGTACCTGCAAAAAAGTCTCTTTATCTAGCCTGTCTCACAGGTATCTGAAGATATCAGCAACCAAATTGCAGGTGAGGATTTTTCTTTTCCTGGTCTCAGTTGCATATGGGTAGGTGGTCTGTGGGTGTGGGGAGGATATGGGTCATAAATTGAGTACTGGCAATATAACCAATGTACACAAGAGCAGTATTCAAGACACTGACAGCTCAATAAATATGTCAACTTCCTGAAGAATGAAAATATCTACAAGGCCTTCTATGACAACATCGCAGCAGCTTTATTGGCACGAGGAATCCCGACTACAGGTACCAACATAAATAATGGATGGGTGCTTATCCAAGATCGTGTCTACCCGGTAATCATCAATATATTGGATAAGCCAAGGCAACATCACCAAGATTGGTTCAGTGAAAACTACTCTGATTGAAACATTACTTGCAGGAGCACAAGAAATACAACATCAACACCTTGCAGCTCCTTATGATCACAACAGAAGGAAGGCAGACAAAAGCCTACAACATGACATGCAGATCCAGGTAAGGAACATGTACAACTAGGGTCAAAGCTGAAGAGATCCAAGGCTGGACTGACCACCATCAAAGCACGGATTTTTACTCTTTATTAAAGAAGCTGTATGGCAACATACACACTATCACAGCCCTGTTGAAGGGTGCAGATGACTCAAGGAGGGTCACGGGTCCTCAGACTTTGTGCCTGTTCTTACAAACTAAATGTATTACAGATAAACCCTGCCACTTCAAATGTATTATATCAAATGCTATTGGTCAGAGCATATTGTAATCAGACTCTGTTAGAAACCGACTGTAAAATCAATAGGAGTGAAAATGTCACACAAAGAATCTATAACGGCATTTGAGATCCATTCAGAAATAGAGATGTTTGAACTTCTATAGGTTTGGGAACCTTTCCACAGATTTTGAAGTAGTGAATTTTTCTTACAGCTCTATGTGCTTAGAAATTAATCCTACACTCAGTCATATGCATCTGTGAAAAATCCAGACACAAGAGATCTGCCTTCAAACTGTAGCCCTAGATGTCTGTTCTGTGATACAGACATCATGTGTGTCCAAAGCTCCTAAAACAAAGTATATTAAGTGAAAGCAAGGGTTGCTCTCTTTGCTACTACTTGGCAGTTCAAAGGATCTATATTATATTTTTAAAGGATCTAGAACTACTGCAGCATGACTTTGTAGACAAAATCAGTTTTACAAATGTATGATAAAGTATGCAACTTAATTTTCTTAGCAGTAAAACACACTCCTACTTGCCTTCTTTTGGGGGGACAATCCCAAATTTAAGCTGAAAATGAGGTCCTTGCCTTCCTCAATCCCTAGCAGACATCATTCCCTAGAAGCCAATGCTTGGAACAGGAAAGTCAAACTCATTATGTTTCCTGTTCAATACAGTAAACATAAAATGGGAGATACAGATGTGAGGTCTTGAAGGCCACCATGTTGGCAACCAGGGACCTGTTCACGGGAAAAGGAGAAGGAAAGACACTGAGGCAGAGGTTGAGGGGATCGCTTATTTGGTGATGTTTTCTCAACAAAAGCTTTGTTTCAATAGCACAATGAAATTTCCTAGGCACCAGCTTTCTCATTCCAGGGAAGGAGATCTTGAATTTTTCCCACTGTCCTCTCCCTTTCCCATCTGCATTCTTCTTTTCTGTAAAAATTTACCAGATCTACCATTGAATTTCTCCTAGTCTATCATCTATGGAATTCACACAGCCTGTGTACACATAAACTTATAAAACATACAGTAAAAATGATCATATCCTTAACAGAGTTTAGCAAAATGACAAAATGAGAAGCAATAAAGCATATGGTGCATTCTCACAGTGACTCAATCACAACATTCCTTCTCCTCCTTACTGGGGTTTTGGATCTACAGCATCTGCTGGAAACTGAAACTTCTGGGTACAGTTACATTCTAGAACACTAGGCACAGTGCCTACAATTCATGGATTTCAAGGCCAGTAAATACTGCTTCATTAAATTTGGAAAATTTTGTGACTGGAACCTTATTTAGTCCACCCTGTGTTGCCTTGTACCTCTTTCAAACATGTTTATACCATATTCCATGATGTTTAGACTTCCACAGACAGCTTTTTGTCTCAGCCATGAGGTTCTATAAGGTGTTGATGATGCAATGCTTGTTCGGCCAAAAGCAGTTCTTTGATCTCTGAGTCATCCTCTCTACACTGTAAGCTCCTTCTTGTCGGCAGGGAAGTGTCTACCAACTCTGTTTATTGTACTCTCCCAAGTGATTAGTATGGTGCTCTGCACACAGTAATCCCTCAATAAATACCATTGACTGATTGATTCTCATCAACCCAACCTCAGTGTTTTCTGGCAGCTCAGTCTTAAAAGGGGCCTAGTTGAAAGTATCTTATTCATTGGTCATATTGATAGAGGCAAATGGGGTTGTTTTAGAGTGGCTTTGAAGATACTGCACATGTTGTCTTTCCCCAGGAGTTTGAAATTCAGTTCTCTAGATGGTTTGGGTGCCATTTTTCAATAAGTGGGTTTTATTATTAGGGACGGTTAGGCACAGAGCAGGATACTGTCTCACACTCAGCACCACATAGAGTAGTGCTAATATGAGCATCCTCTGAGTCTCTTGATCAGACAGATATGGTCAAAAAGAACCAATTCTTATATCTTGGATATCCCCAAGATGCCTCTCTATTGCTCAAGAAGCAAAATACTTCATTGGTGACTACATATGGATATCTAGTATATTCACTGAGCAGGAAGTCGTTGCTCATTAGCTTTCCATTCCAGGCAGTCCAATTATTTTTCTCCATGTCCCCACATCACTGATATTGAAATGCTCTGTGCTAATCAGCAGTTGAGATGAGCCTATCTAGAATAGTAGTAGCCATAATGCGGCAAGTGAGCCATACACAGCTCTGCTTTGCTTGCTATACTGCTTGTGGTGTATTGTTTACATGGGCCCAGGCTGTCTTGCTTGCTGCCCCCTTCTAGACTGTGAGCCCATTGTTGG
This sequence comes from Tachyglossus aculeatus, assembly GCF_015852505.1. Lineage (NCBI taxonomy): Eukaryota > Metazoa > Chordata > Mammalia > Monotremata > Tachyglossidae > Tachyglossus > Tachyglossus aculeatus. The sequence goes on along the minus strand of NC_052101.1, from coordinate 83,040,964 downwards.
GTAGGGACCGTCTTTATATGTTGCCAATTTATACTTCCCAAGTGCCTAGTACAGTGCTCTGCACACAGTAAGCACTCAATAAATACAATTGAATGAATGAATGCATGAATGCCACTCCCCCATACCCATAAAACACCTGCCACCCTCACCCCTGATATCTGAAACACTTTTGCGCCACCCCTCACTGCCACCCTCCTATGCCAGCTGGCATACCTTCTCCCTGCTAATTTTCGGGGTGGGGGGGGGGGTTCTTTTCTTTTTTGGATCTGTGGCTCTGGCCCATATTATGGTTTAGGATTGCACCTCTTCAATTCATAAGGCTTGGCCACTGCTGATCTAGACCTTTATTAGCCTCCTTCTCCATGCTGTCAGGAAGAAGGCATATTCACTGATGATTGTAGCATAGCATTTCTGCTTTAATGGCAGGAGAAGGTAATTAGATGTTCACTGACTACTCTGATTGGAATAGCTATGCCTGCAATCTTCATTCAGAAGAAGGTATATCCAGCACCTATTTCCATGAACTGCCCTTCATTAAGGCTGCAGTGTTGACTATCTGGCTAGTTTAGATGCAACACCTTAGGTTCCCCCTGCTGGATGCCTGCTGGTGGCAGCCAGATCTTCCACAGTTCACTTGCGATTTTCTTTGTATCTGCTTTGCTTCTGTTTGTTTCTGAATATTCACTGTCATGTAAAGCCCCATCAGTTACAATCCTCTAGTGAACCTGATTTGACAATGCTATTTATTTGATTGAGGCAAGCAATTTTTAGGAACACCTTTTCTAGTTCCCCTCGTCTTTCAGGGTGAGCACTAAATTACTAAATAGGGCTGCTCAGATACCCAGGGGATCAGCAAAACATGAGGCTCTTTTCACTTGTCTGCTGTCTGCCATTTGTCTGCTGTGACACCTTGGGCAAGTCACTTCACTTCTCTGAGCCTCAATTACCTCATCTGTAAAATGGGGATTAAAACTGTCTCCATGTGGGACAAGCGTTGTGTCCAATCCAATTACCTTGTATCAACCCCAGTGCTTAGTGTCTGGCACATAGTATGTGCTTAACAAATACCACAGTCATCATCTCTTAAACAACAGAGTGACCAATATCCAGTACTTTTGTTTCCAGTCCCCTCTAGACTGTAAGCTCCTGGTGGGCAGGGAACGTGTCTACCAATGCTGTTGTAGTGCACTCTCCCAAGTGCTTAGTCCAGCGCTCTGCACACAGTAAGTGCTCCATAAATACCACTGATTGATTAGTTTTCCTACTATCAACAGGGCATGTGCTGAGTTGTATTTGCAGTAGGAGTGATGGGTTGCACCAGAGAAGCAGCATGGCTTAGTGGAAAGAGCACGGCCTTGGGTGTCAGAGGTTGTGGGTTCTAATCCCGGCTCCACCATTGTCAGCTGTGTGACTTTGGGCAAATCACTTAATTTCTCTATGCCTCAGTTACCTCATCTGTAAAAGAGGGATTAAGACTGTGAGCCCCACATGGGGCAACCTGATTACCTTGTATCTACCCCACTGCTTAGAACAGTGCTTGGCACACAGTAAGTGCTTAACAAATACCATAATCATCATCATCATCATCACCTATTATGAAAAAGCCATCTGGGTGTGGAGTGTAGCTTGTGGCCATAGACAGAACGTGTCTGTGTGTGCCCTCATCTACTTTTTATGTCATTATTGAGTGTGGCTTAGGAGCAATAGGTCCCTGCTCTGTTTTGTTCCTGTATGGTCCCCTGTTTCTCTGGAAGTGCACAGAGGGATCCATCCTCATCTCAGCAAAGGAGGGAATCTTAAAAGAGATGGCAGCATCCCTTCCACCACTGAGGATATCACTCGATGAAAATACTTAACATTTAATGAAATGACCACTGTGGTCAGAAACATGAAGAACAGCAGTGTTCTAGGATCTGATGATCTACCTGCCCCAATCTATAGGCATAGAGGGAATAGTCTGTTGAGACACCTGCACAGAGGCTTCCTCAACATATGGAATACTGAGGAAACGTTACAGCATTTTAAGAACGCCACTATTACCTTCATTTTCATGGAAAAAGATGAGAGAGCTGTCTGTAGACACTATTTGGGATCGTATCGCTCCCTACTCATGGTAAGATCCTGGTCCAACTCCTCCTGGACCAGCTATGGAAAACTTCTCTAACCCTCCTCTCCCAGAATCACAATGGGGCTTCAGGGCACAGAAAGCCAAAATAGACATGATCTTTGCTGCACCATAACTTTAGGAGAAGTGCAGAGAACAACATCAAGACTAAGACTAGGTTATGTCCCTTGAAAACGAGACTTTATTGTGAATGGTTGTTGGGTGGGGTATGCTTTCACATAGACCTGCACAGTATAACTTCGGATCCATTTTGGAAAAGTCCAATGAAATTTCCTTACAAGCTATTTAACTAATAATAGACACCACTAAACTATCCTTATTAGATTGATTCAGAGCATAACGCCACAGTATTGACTAAATGAGGAGTTTAATATGATTGTGAGGCTGCAGAAATAGAAGCTCATTCCATTGACTGTGATAGCAGTTTTCAAATTAAGAGAAGAATTTGCCCAACTTGGTTTGAACAACAGTCTCCTTCTACCCTCCCTACCAACCCCCTCCTCCTTGTGGCTTTTAAACTGTACTGTATATGTGCAATATCCTTTTCATTCAGCCCAGCTGCCACCCCCAACCTGGTACCTCCCCGCTTTTTAAACTTTAAGTTTACACTTAGGAGCAGCCTTAGGGGCTAAACTAGGGTGGGATAGGGGAGGGTTGGGGGAGGGGGCAGCAGCAATGGTGGAGGTCTGGTAGGGGACCACCACCCTCTCATCGCACCCGGGTCTGGCCCCATCCCTGTGGCTTTGGCTGGGGTTGGGGGAACAGACTGCAAAGCAAGAAAGGGGAAGATTGAGGGCAGTGGGAGTGCCATGGGAAGTGCAGGCTGCCTCTAAGTTTAAAATTAAAGTTGAAAAGAAAAAGAAAAGAGATGGGCTAGTTACAGAGGCTGAGCTGGCCCCATGGAGGCAGGGAGCAAGTTCAGGATGTGGGACAGGGAGAGAGCAGGATAGCTGCAGGGTACAGGGGAGGGGAGGGGAGGGAAAGGGGTGGAACAAGGGAGGATGTGAGGAGGGGGTGGGGGAGGAATTTACTTACCTGCGCTGTTCAGCTGTAACGTTGGGGCCAGGTGGGCGTAAGTTGGGGTAAGTCACCAAACAGTACAGGTCGTATCCCCCGGATGGTTGTTTTGCGGGGTGGTTGTAACCTGGGGTACGCCTGTACAAAAGCATTTCACACCATCAGTAGGCCTGGTCTCTGCAACTACTAAAATAGCTTGGCTCCTCAATAGTATGTATGGCCATTTCATAACTGGAGAAGCCATATCTAATTCTTGCCCCAATTCCAATGGAGTAAAGCAGGGTTGTGTACTGGGCTCAGTGCTATTCAACCTATTCTATGCAGTGATATGCAAGGACCCAACCAAAAGACTAGTAACCAATGACCTTCTTCTTGCCAAATCTGACAATTAGCCCGTTTCTAGACTGTGAACCCATTGTTCATTCATTCAATTGTATTTATTGAGCTCTTACTGTGTGCAGAGCACTGTACTAAGCGCTTGGGAAGTACAAGTTGGCAACATATAGAGACAGTTCCTGTATGTTCCCGATTTGTACTTCCCGAGCGCTTAGTACAGTGCTCTGCACACAGTAAGCGCTCAATAAATACGATTGAATGAATGAATGAATGAATGAATGACAACCTCTACTCCATCCTCATTCTCCTAGACCGCTCAGCAGCCCTTGACACCGGGGACCACCCCCTTCTCCTTGAAACTTTATCCGAACTTGGCTTCACTGACATTGTCCTCTCTCAGTTCTCCTCTCTGACTGCTCATTCTCAGTCTCTTTTGAAGGCTCCTCCTCTTTCTCCTACCCTCTGACAGTGGAGATCCCTCAAGGCTCAGTTCTAGGTCCCTTTCTTTTCTCCCTCTCCACCCATTCCCTTGGAGGACTCATTCACTCCCATGGCTTCAACTACTATCTTTATACAGATGATTTCCAAATCTACACCTCCAGCCCTGACCTCTCTCCTTCTCTGCAGTATCACACTTCCTCCTACTTTCAGGACATCTTTACCCACCAGTACCTCAGAGTAAATATGGCCAAACCAGAACTCCTTATCTTTACACCCAAACTCTGCTCTTCCCCTCTCTTTCCCATCACCGCAGACAATACAACTATACTCTCTACCTCACAAGCCAGTAACTTTGGCATTATCCTCAACTTATCTCTCTCTTTCGACCCACATATTCAATCTGCGAAGCAGCGTGGCTCAGTGGAAAGAGCCCCGGCTTGGGAGCCAGAGGTCATGGGTTCTAATCCCGGCTCCACCACTTGTCAGCTGTGTGACTTTGGGCAAGTCACTTAACTTCTCTGGGCCTCAGTTACCTCATCCGTAAAATGGGGATTAAGACTGTGAGCCCCACGTGGGACAATCTGATCACCTTGTATTCCCCCCCGCCAGCGCTTAGAACAGTGCTTCACACATAGTAAGCGCTTAACAAATAATATCATTATTATTATTATTATTATCTGTCATCAAATCCTGTCAGTTCTACCTTCACAACATTGCTAAATCCGCCCTTTCCTCTCCATCCACACTACTACTACGCTGATCCAAGCACTTATTCTATCCCCTATTCTATCCCACCTTAACTTCTACATCAGCCTCCTCACTGACCTCCCTGCCTCCTGTCTCTCCCCACTCCAGTCCATATGGCACTCCACTGTACAGATCATTTTTCTAAAAAAAGTTCAGTCCATGTCTCTCCACTCCTCAAGAACCTCCAGTGGTTGTCCATCCACCTCCCCATCAAACATTACTTTGTCATTCTCTTTAAAGCACTCGATCAAGTTGCCCCATCCTACCTTACGTTACCCTTCTCGTTCAAGCTCTCATCATATCCCATCTGGACTACTGCATCAGCCTTCTCTCTGATCTCCCATCCTCGTGTCTCTCCCCACTTCAATCCATACTTCATGCTGCTGCCCGGATTGTCTTTGTCCAGAAACGCTCTGGGCATGTTACTCCCCTCCTCAAAAATCTCCAGTGGCTACCAATCAATCTGCGCATCAGGCAGAAACTCCTCACCCTGGGCTTCAAGGATCTCCATCACCTCGCCCCCTCCTACCTCACCTCCCTTCTCTCCTTCTACAGCCCAGCCCACACCCTCCGCTCCTCTGCCGCTAATCTCCTCACCGTACCTCGTTCTCGCCTGTCCCGCCATCGACCCCTGGCCCACGTCATCCCCCGGGCCTGGAATGCCCTCCCTCTGCCCATCCGCCAAGCTAGCTCTCTTCCTCCCCTTCAAGGCCCTACTGAGAGCTCACCTCCTCCAGGAGGCCTTCCCAGACTGAGCCCCTTCCTTCCTCTCTCCCTCGTCCCCCTCTCCATCCCCACCATCTTACCTCCTTCCCTTCCCCACTGCACCTGTATATATGTATATATGTTTGTACATATTTGTTACTCTATTTATTTATTTATTTATTTTACTTGTACATATCTATTCTATTTATTTTATTTTATTAGTATGTTTGGTTTTGTTCTCTGTCTCCTCCTTTTAGACTGTGAGCCCACTGTTGGGTAGGGACTGTCTCTATATGTTGCCAACTTGTACTTCCCAAGTGCTTAGTACAGTGCTCTGCACACAGTAAGCGCTCAATAAATACGATTGATGATGATGATGATGATACCTCACTGGTCTTCTACTACAGCCCAAACTCCTCTAGCACCAGCTTACTCGCCGTGCCCTGATCTCATCTATCTTGCTGCTGACCCCTCTCCACATCCTCCCTCTGGTCTGGAATTCCCTCCCCCTCCATATTTGCCAGACCACCACTCTCTCCACCTTCAAAGCCTTATTAAGGTCACGTCTCCTCCAAGAGGCCTTCCCTAATTAAACCTTCTTTTCCCCAGCTCCCTCCCACTTCTGCATCATCTATGCACTTGGATCTGTGACCTTTGGACATTTGGTATTCACCCCACCCTCAGCCCCACAGCAGTTAAGTACATATATAAAAATTTTATATTATAAATTCTTTATTTATATCAATGTCTGTCTCCCCCTCTAGACTGTAAGCTTACTGTGGGCAAGGAATGTGGCTACCGACTCTATTGTACTATACTCTCCCAAGCACTTAGAACAGTGCTTGAGTACATGGTAAGCACTCAATAAATACCTCTGATGGATTGATTGTTTCAGAATACAATTCCAGTCCTCTGGGAAACTCTTTCAACTCAACAGGATAAGAGTATCATTCAGTGCCTATGGATCTCTTGTTCAGATGTTTCTCTGACTGTGCTTTAGAAGCATACAGACACACACACACACACACAAGATGACGTACATATGATTATGAACCGTATTTCAGAATCAGGAAAGCATTATGACAGCTTGAAAAAAATGCACAGCCAAGGACTATTAGCAGCAGCTCAGAGTTGAATTATGCTACCTAGGCAACACATTCACCAATGATAGACAAAGAGGTAGAAAATGGCTAGTACATCATTTGGGAGACTGCTAAATAGATCTGGAGCATCAAGATTCAAAGCTCTCTTTGGATCTATGTAAGCTTTTTGAGACTTTTTTATGCAATTTTAGCAAGTACAGATTGATTTTCACTCTCTGATATATTTGCGAACCAGGCTTTTCTTATTTATAAGCAACGCTCCTACCTAAAAGTAAACTATAGCATATATATCTGTACATGTATTCATCTAGATATATAATAGTCCTCATCTCTGCTACATCATTTGAGGTTTCACACAAACATTCCTCTGTCGTCCCCTGTTTAAGTTTTTCCTGTTATGTTTCCCCTATTTCAGCCACCGTATAGCAGGTGTTGGGGAATCTCAGTGCTTTTCATTCTCCCCTCTTGACCTGTCCAGCAAAGGTGTGGTGATTTGTGTTCCAGGACCTGATGGTTGGTGATCCTCTCTTACCATTTGATCAGTTGAGTTTGACTAAAAAGTTATGTATACAGAATTGTTTTAGAAATCAGATGCATCAGCTAGAGCAAATGCAGGTGTCAAAGACACTAGAATTGCTCTATAGACTTCTAGTTAGCTTTAAATCTTGTGGAGCCTCTGAGCATTGAAAGAGATAAAAGTTAGGGGAGGCGAGCTCATTGGAAAATAAAGTACTTAAAAAAAAAGCAGTATTTGTTGAGGTCTCCAAGGTACAGAGAACTGTAGTAAATACTTGGTGAAATCTTAATTATTAGGTATGGTGCAGGCCCTTAAGGAATTTAGAGTCTAAAAGGAGAAGCAAGCAAGACTAACCTAGGATCATCATAAATATGAACAGACAAATATAATAAGACTACAGGACTAAGTCTATATTATCATTTAAAACAAATATTCCTGGAAGCAGAGACTGCTGTTTTTTGTAACTTCATATAGTGCCTCTTGCAGAGCTATGTCCACCCAAGAGCTCAATAAATAATGATGATGCCAGTGAGTTCAAGTCCGCCAGAAGATTTACCAACGGATCGCCCTCTATCCTAGTTCCATCCTCAGCCACTGAACCTCTACTGAGGCACCAGTTTGTTTTTTTGCTGTCTAAATTAAATCTCTCCAGGTAGCAGTCTGGTTCCCTCCATACCAGGATGTGACTAGGGTTTGGGGGGAAAGAATAGGAAGGTGGTGAGAAGGTGCTGCCAGATGGCCCTTCCTTGCAGTCCCCCCCCACCCACCGCCCAATTCTCCCTTGAATATATTACCCACCTTCCAAATTTGCACTGGCTCCATACACCCCGCCCCTGCAAAACTGAAGATGGCAGTCTTGCCATCTGCCCCCTTCCAGTCACATACCCCTTTCCTCCTCCTGCTCCCCAACTAACTCACGAATCTAAGAGAACATAATTTCTGTGAATGGGTTCAGAATTTCATGGGAGCTTGTGTTTGGGAGGGAAGTGAAACCAAACCAAAGGGAACAGAAAGGAGGGGTAGCCCTTACAGGGTGCTCATGTTAGTGTTTTTATCTACCCTGATCCATTCCATCAGGTGGTATGCAACCAGGGCAGTGTGCACCTTGGAAGGAACATGAAGGAAAGGAATGGGCATGAGAGGGGAAGGAATGAGGTTTCAGTGTGCCCTTCCTGCACATTCCTTCCCATTCCTTCCTAGGGGAGAGCCAGAAACAGAGACCATTCCCTGTCAGGCTGCTACTGCAATGCAGCTTCAGCTAAAGGCCTGAAGCAGCTTCAACCCAGGCCTTAGGAGGCTCAACTTTAATAGGCCTTTTAAATCTACTAAATTTTGGAGAGGAAAAACTGCAGCAGCAAGCATGTCAGCTTAACCACTACCCTTACGCATGAGGTCATAAAGCTCAAATATATTCTTCAGCCCAATTAGCACAAACCAACCCAATATATTTGGATTACTCCCCTTTATGTTGTTCAATTCCTTCATCAACAATATATGCAGTTTGTATTCTGAGCCAATGCTACCTGAGAGGGTAGAGCAGCAATTACTGCCAGCTCATTTTCCTGCACCCAGTGTGTACAGCAATCAGTGGTGAGAAAGCCTAGGTTTCATTTATGATGGCTCCATGAATCCAACTAATTAGTGAGTCTACCTTGCACCAAACACATTCACACACTGGATTGTATCAATAAAACTGCTACTCCCCTAATGCACACCAGGACAAGAACCTTTGGAAAAGGATAACTGGGAACCAAATACCCAAACTCCACATTATAAAGCAGTTGAACACCCTGCTCTTCCACCCCACTGGGTTTTCTGAGACAGTGGCTTATACGGTATCAGAGTGCTACTGCGCTCCAATTAGAACAAAAAACAAACAAGCAAGTGTACAGAAAGAGCATGAGAAACACACAGACAGGATCAGTGGAGACAGGACCCCCCAAGAGGTTACAGGGGAGAGGCTCAACAAGTGAAAATGGGTTAAGGGGGTGAAACTGAAAACCATAACCTCTCTCTATCTCAGTACCCAGAAGAATCCTGGACCTCCTTCCCCATTAGAAGGACCTTTCATTTGCTCCGGAAAGGGCTTCAAAGGCAATGTGTTAATAGTGATCAATTCTTGCATTGGGGAAGGTAGAAATACACTCGGTTTGGTTGCAGGGCATGTTTTCAAAACTTGTGTTTGTTAGAACATTGCTAAGGAATTAGGGAACGTTGTACTGACAATCTAAACCTGTCCAGATTAGAGTATGCTGCTTTGTCAAAAGAAAGTACTTGTGTGCATGCAGTTGGCATCGGAACGGGTGAGTACTTCGGTGCAGGTTTTCCTTAATCGAGCAAGCGAGCAATGGCATGTATGGAGTGTTGACTGGGTTCAGAACACCTTGCCAGGCACCCGGGAAAGTAGGATACGATAGAGCTGGGAGACATGATTCCTGCCCTCAAGGAGCTTACAGAATGTAAAGTTTTGCCTTATAGAAGTGGATGACGCAGTCTTTCGGAACTGAACTCTTTCCTGCTCTAAAGAGCTAAAGAGACAGGAGGCCACTCAAAACTCTCAGCACCCCAAGTTGGAGAAGATGAACAGATGACTGAAATTGCTGAGAAAACAAGATGCCTCAAATTAATTGACGAGCACAATGAAGAGAAAGGTTGGTCTTATAAATCAATCAATTCATTGTATTAATTGAGGGCTTGGGAGAGTACAAAATAACAGAGTTGGTAGACACATTCCCTGTCCCACATAGGGCTCACAGAGAAGTGAAGGGACTTGCTCCAGGTCACGCAGCAGACAAGTGGCAGAGCTGGGATTAGAACCGAGTTCCTTCTGACTCCCAGGCCTGGGCTCCATGCATTTGTCCATGCTGCTTCTTGGTATTTGTTAAGCGCTTACTATGTCAAGCGCTGTACTAAGTGCTGGGGCTCGTAGACTAAGAAGGAGGGAATGCCCATTTTGCAGATGAGTCGCAGAAAAGTTAAGTGACTTGCCCAAGGTCACATCTAATAAACACCCCACCCCCCAATTCTTCCATCTAGTGGAACACAGATACTGTGCCGATGGCCCCACAAAGGCGGGTTTTTAACATCCACTCGGTTAAGGACAGTCACAGCTGGCAGGAGTGGTGGGGCTGTTCACGGCACACTTTTTAATGTAACTAAAAGGGATGCTTCTCTCTGCTGGCAGGCCCTACCCCCGCCCAGCAGCTAGCTCTGGCCGACTCTCCTCTGGCTCCATCCTGGCTGCTCTCCAGAGTTGCCAAGGTGAAGTCAGAGGCTGGAAGGAAAAGAGCTGGGATTCAAAAAATTAAGTGATTCCAAAGGGTGAAAGATTGCTGGGATAGGGGCAGGGAGGGAAAAGGATTTATTCTTGCCTTGGGAACAAGCAGAGATCAACATGTGAATGCCCAGACCACGATGGCAGGGGACTTAGCGTGCTAAATACCACCCATTGAAAATTTAAAGAGAGGGCCATGAAAGCAAGAGCTGTGATCGATCGCATTGGCAGAATAAACCTAGTGGAGACTAATGCATGAGACTAATGAAACTACGGATTAGAAAAGGTGGCTCATTTCTAATGGAGAAAACTTTAGTTGGGCTTCCCCGACACACTCTGATTGGAGGTTTTCAATCCTAGAAAGAGCAACCAGACTCTCAAGAGGTGGAAAATGTTTGAGGAGTCCTTTTACAGTTTATCCAGCTCACAAGGTAAGGGACTTGTATTTTCAAGGATCTGATTTGAAAAACTCACTTGGAAGGCCACAGAGTGTGCCTTTTCTAAGACTACAGAAGGTCGAAGAGCTGAGTGTTCCCTGCTAAGACAGGAGATAAGGTTGTCATTTCAGGGTGTCTGGTTTAATAAATCATCCACCAGGTGATGTTGATCATGCACTCTGGTACCTTTAGACCACAAAATCCAATCATCTTACCCAAGGGACTTTCTATCTTTTACATTTCCCTAAAGGAATGAGTGGTAAAATGAAGGTGGTTAGTCATCTATTCTTTTCTAATAGGTGTGGAGTCACTGATAAGATGAGGATTCAGTCTTAACAGTCTTAACAATCAGTCTCAACAACAGGCTTGACAGAAAAACTGTCACAGTCTTCCACTATCAACCTTCCCAGCCCCAAAACCTTCATCTACTTCTTTTTTCACTGCTGTTCAGTTGAAAGGCAAACAAGTGGATAAATGGCTAAAGATTAGATTATATCCATAGGCCTCCATCTAGCTGCACACATGCACCTTCATTTAAAAGAATTAGTTCCCAGAACTATTCCTATTCATTTGTTTTGGATAAATCTTTCCCAAGTCTCTTGGGTACTGCTGTGGGGTTTGTTTTGTTTTGTTTTGTTTTAATGACAGACGTCACCCATGCATTTATAATCCAAGAAACAGTGGATCACTAGCACCTATGGAAGGTCTATTGTTGCATTAATCAATGATAGTCTAGACCAATTCATTTCCAGGCATCAAATAGCACTCTGAGAACAAACATGCAGTTCTTATAAAGTACCCTGGCCCTACAAATCCTTAAAGTTAAAAAACACAGGTATTTTACAATATTAGTCCATAATAACTACCTGTGCTGCATTGTTAACCACAAACATGACAAGTTTTCATCTGTGAACAAACAATTCTCCTTTATTCCCCATCTGCAACTCTTGCCAGAAGTGACAAGAATATCTTACTGTTCCCAGTAAATCAAGACATTATTCCCAATCCCCCCCCAAGCAAAAACAAACCAGCACTGCATTGTATAAAAACACATTACTATAACACAAAGAGGTTCTCATTGTGCTCAAGAGCTTTCAAATGGCTATTTTTATGCTGGCAGCACTTAAGTTGCAGATCTACATAGCAAATTCAAATATTTTACCCTACACAGTGTTATATTAAACATTAAAAAAATCAGTGCTGAGCCAAGTGTTATAGTTATATTATAGTTGACTATAATATCCACAGCTCTTGCCAGTATTTTTTTTTTGGTCATTTATCATCATCAGTCTGAAATTTGCAATCATTACTGTCAGACATTTGGCATAAAAAAACCCTCTAGTCATACCGATAGAGTTTGGCCTAAACAACACTGAATTGAGATATATATATATATATATAGAGAGAGAGAGAGAGAGAGAGAGAGAGAGAGAGAGAGAGAGAAAGAGAGAGAGAGAGATGTAGGGGACCTTTGTTTGTTTTTGGCTGGAGCCATTAGTGATGATCACCAACTGTCAGAACTTGCAGAAAAAGAAAATGTCCTTGAACAGTTTTCCATTATGGCAAAAATAACAAATATTTAATACATGACAAAACATTCCAAACTTCGTTTTCACTGAGCTTTCAAAACAAAGGATTTCTACATGTAAGTATGTGAAAGACAAAGCACACATACCTAAAATCCATGAGGGATAATAAAAGATGAGTAACTAGCTAAGGCAATGAGAGGTTAACACATGTTAAGTTTGGTGTAAGTTTAGTAAAGAATATGCTGGGAGAAAAGAAAAGCCAGCCAGCCAACCAGGTCTATCTAAAGCTCAGAGCTCTCATAAATAAATAAATAATAATAATGATGGCATTTATTAAGCACCTACTATGTGCAAAGCACTGTTCTCATGATTGTCTTTCCTGAATTGCACTAATGGAGTCAATGTCTAGCACAGCTGTGCCCCCCTCACCATGGGATAGAGGACCTACCTGCTTATTTGGGAATAGAGAGCACACCATGAGTCCCCGGAAATGAAGCAGAACAAAACCCCTAAAATAGTATTTTGTGAAGCTGCTATGCTGGAATGTGTCCCTGGAAGTCAGAGGGGGACTGAGCCAGTTGCCAGGAGATTTCCTACTGGCATGACTGGACCGTTATGGTGGCTTGAAAGTATCCTAGGTTCATCAAGGTGGTTGAGGGCTACTCCATTCTGGACCGGGCATGACTTCCAGGGCAGGAACTTTTAGGAGGAGGCTGTAGGCAGGGGTGGTTCTGGGCAAGATGCGGGGAGTGGAGGCAGGGAGTTAGAAAAGATGCAATCCTGGACGAGTCTTGACCAAACCCAAATTTTTGGCTCTCCACTCACTGAGGAGCCATCGCAGTTCTATGGGAGATCCCCAAATCAGGAGCCTACATGCACCCACAGAATACCCTAATCAATCACCCAACCAATTGTATTAATTGAGCACTTACTGTATGCAGAGCACTGTACTAAGCACTTGGGAGAGTACAATATAACAGAAATAGCAGACACATTCCCTGCCCACAACAGGCTTACAGTCTAGAGCACTGTAAGCTAGGCATCCCTAAGCTCCCATGGCTCAGGGTGGCAAGCATTATGGCTCTCTGAAACCTGTATTTTGCATCTCCGGGAAAGGGGTTTGATCACCATCTCCTGGATCTGAACCAAGTGATAAAAGTGCAATGAAACTGGTAAAAACATCACCAACATCATACAGTGCCTTTGGTAGGACTTAAAGAAAGAGAGTTTACTTGCACACCAATTAATCTCCAGGGAAATGTTTTGAGGAGAAGGACAGAAGGAGAACTGTGGTCATGCAGCCTGCAGGCAGGCAAACACACGTCAATAGCATCACTTGAAAAAGACTAGATTTCAGCTGCAGCCTTGGAAAAGGATGGTATGAAATTATGGAAAACTGCTGGACACACTGAAGAAGTATTTCCTGGTTCATTCTGAGACTGCCTGTTGGAAATAATGCTCCAGTCAGAATAGCCCAATAACGTTTGGTCAATACAGCCAGATTTGCATTGAAGGGCAGGGAGTCTCTTAGATGTACAATCTTATGCCATCATTACCATACTCCTCATCATTACTGACAGCACTGACTGGGCACCTATGGGGGGTAGAATTCTGTAATGAGTCCTTGGGTGCATGCAAGAGAAATAGAAAACATAATCTCCATCTTCAAGGAGCTTGTAATCTAACAGAGGAGACAAGTGGACACAAATTTCCAAATGGTGATGATGGAGTCTTCCATTGGAAACAATGGACAAGCCTTGATTTTGAGGCTTCAGGACTGAGAATCTGTGCATATGAATTAATTGTAGTGATAGTGGTTTGTGCAACCCCACTCTCACACTCTCTTCCTTGCCTTGCAGGTTACTGCTGGGGCACAGAGCAAAATGAGCAAGTAGGCAGGTGAAGTGCACACAAAGATTAATCAACTACAGAACCCATTTATGATCAATCAATCAATCAGTGGCATTTAATGAGCAATGTAAAAAGGGGATTAAGACCCTGAGCCCCATGTGGGACATGGACTGTGTCCAACCTGATTATCTTGTATCCACCCCAATGCTTAGTACAGTGCCTGGCACATAGTAAGCGCTTAACAAATACCATTTTAAAAAGTACAAAACTGTACTAAGTGCTTGGGAGAGTATAATACAGTAGAGTGGGTAGACATGTTCCAGGCCTGCAGGGAGGCCAATGAGGAGGCTGATGCAAGTAATCAAGGTGGGCTAGGATAAATGCATGGATTAATGTGGTAGCGGTGTGGTTGGAGAGGAAAGGGTGGATTTTAACAATGTTGTGAAGGTAGAATCGACAGCATTTGGTGACAGATTGAATATGTGGGTTGAATGAGAGAGATGAGGCAAGGACAATGCCAAGGTAATGGGCTTGAGAGACAGGGGGGATAGTGGTGTTGTCTACAGTGATGGGAAAGGCAGGAAGAGGACAGGGCTTGGGTGGGAAGATGAGGAGATCTGTTTTGGACTTGTTAAGCTTGAGGTGTTGGTGGGACATCCAAGTAGAGATGTCCTAAAGGCAGGAGGAAATGCGAGAATGAAGAGGAGGGGAGAGGTCAGGGCTGGAGATGTAGATTTGGGAATCATTGACATAGAGATGGTAGTCGAAAGTCATGGGAGCAAATGAGATCTCCAAGGGAGTGTGTGTAGATGGAGAATAGAAGGGGACACAGTTCTGTGAGAGTCCCTCAAGGCTCCCACATTTAGGGGTTGGGAGGCAGAGGATCAATAGTGAAGACTGCAGCCGCTACCAAACTGTTTTGAAATAAACATTGCTTTGATGCTAGTGGACTACCCTCATTCCAGGACTTTGTTGTTTATGATCCTATCTTGCCATTTGATGTAGGGCATATCATGTGATAACACTGATAGAACTGCTCAGGAAGCCAGATGTAGTGCAGTGGGGGTCAAGATCTCACAACTACACACCTCCAAGAGCCTTCCCTGACTAAGCCCTCATTTCCTCTTCTCTCAATCCCTTCTGTTTTGTCCTTGAATTGCATTAACCACAGCTACAGCCTCACAGCACTTATGTACAAATTCATATTTTTTTTATATTAATGTCTGCATTCCTCTCTAGACTGTGAGCTTGTTGTGGGCAGGGAACGCGTCTACCAACTCTATTATATTGTACTCTCCCAAATGCTTAGTACAGTGCTCTGCATGTAATAAGCACTTAATAAATACCATCGATTGACTGAATGATTACTATAGGATACTGGATAGCCTACAGATGTATAGACTTTCATTTTGGTCTTATGCCACATTGTCTCTGCATTCTTTTTGACAATCTCCTAGGAATTGCTGGCTTTTTTTTTAATCCAGCCTTGAACGCCCTTGTCTATCAATGAATCGGTGGACAGTTTGCTGCCTAGGTTACAGAATTGTTTGACAGCATTCAGTTTTTTGTTGTCAATGTAGACTACTGGGTCTGTGCTAAGATCACCATTGATATTTTTGCCTTTTCCATACATTTTTGATCAGAACAGAGTTGGTCAGGCCCTCGGCTCAGAAGTTTGAAAATAATGATGGCTTCTATTCTCAAGAGGACAGGACGTACTGGAGAAAGTACATCCATGGAGTCGCTATGAATCAGAAAATGACTCAACGGCACTTAATAATGATAATCTATTCTCAATGCACTATACTCTGTAAGGATTGTTCTCACCTCTATTAGATTGTAAACTATACAAAGGAAGAGAGTGGGTCTAGTCTTCAAAAAGACCCCAGGGTACACTCAATAAATAGCTGTTGGTTGACAGTAAGTTGGTCCCCTTCCATGGGATGATAAATTTAATTCTAATGAAGTGACCCCCACCCCTAAGGAAGAAAAAATTAGACTCCCACAACCTCCTAAGGTTTCTCTTCTCTTACCGTATCGTCTTGCCTCCTTTTAAATCCCTAGCTCCCAGGAACCCAATCCAATCAATCAACCAATCAATTGTATTTATTGAGCACTTACTATTCAAAGCCCACAATAAAATCACACTGGAAAACCCTATAGGCCAGCCAGGAGAGTATGCCAAAAAACACTTGGCCCCAGTACAGTGACAGGTTAATGACAACTGCATTCAAAGCCCCCTATCCTGATAGCCGGCCAGGAAGCTCACAGTCCAGCAAAACAAATGTGCCCTGCCAAAAGGGAAATCCAGAGCTACCAGTACCACCATTAATGAATAGGAAAAATCCAGGGCTCTTGCCCAAAGAGGAATCACAGATTGCTCCATCCTCCTGCCCAAACACCAATTTCACAGTCTCCTTTTAAAAATAACTTCATGTCCCACGTTGCTTGAGTGATTTTCAAACTCACAGCATCAGGTTAGTGTTAATTTCCCCAGTTAGTCGTAATGAGCTTAAAGATGGGCCCCCTCAAGAAGAGCTATTTTTGTACTCTAGGCCTAGCACACTCCCTGGCTTCAGGATTTAAGCTACTGTGCCAGTGATTTGAAGAAAAACACACATTTAACAGACATTCAAGGTGTTACAAATGAGAATCCATAAGCAATCAACTAATGTTGATGCAAAAACTACAGATACACTTCAAGTTAAAGGTCCCCACTTTTACAACACCAATACAAAACAATTGCCCTCAAAACCATGAATGTTAATTTTTTTTCATTATTGAAAAGGATGCTACCTTGTTGGACTCCACCAATTCGTGCCTTTCCAATATAAGTTTCCAATATAACTTTCCATGAGTTCATGGCAGCACTAGACTTTAAAAAAATGAGCCTATTAATAACCCACTAAAAGGGGGATCCTCTGAGCGTCACACCTGGAGGGATTCCAGTACTCCACCAATCTCGACTATGGGAGGGAGAGTCAAGCAGAGGCATATCCATTCCATTCTTAGCTTGACCAGTGGATAGCGAGTGGAAGGCAATCTGTTACAAGTCAAAACTTACATGTGCTAGGCAGCAGGGGCATGGCAGAGAATCGAGGGTGGAGACTCAGTTTTACTGTGTGGAAGGAGGAAATGGTAAACCACTTCCATATTTTTACCAAGAAAACTCTTTGGATACACTACCAGACCGATTGCAGATGGAGGTGGGGCGCTCTGGGAGAGATGTGTCCATGGTGTCGCTATGAATTGGACATGACTCGATAGCATAAGACAACAACAAAGGGGGAATGACTTTTCGTTTTGAGCATGGGATCCACCTTTAGTGGAGATGCGAGGGGATTTAAAGGGTATCACTTCCAGAAGGGAAAGATCCCTTTTCCTTGAAGAAAAGAGCCCTTAACTGAGTGTGGGCCCAAAGAGGCCTCAGATACACTGGCGGTTTGGGAGCAGATAATAAGAGAAGGGAAAGGGACAGAGGAACAGAGAGACAGGGGAAAAGGAAAAGGGGAAAGAGGAGAAGAAAATATAAGGGAAGGAGCTAGGAAGGGGAGAGGGTAATCCCCCTCTGCTGATGAGCCATCTCCAGTCTTCTGCCATTGCAACCACCTTCTCCATCATCATCACCATCAGTCAATCAATCAATGGCATTTATTGAGTGCTTACTATGTGCAGAGTACTGTACTAAGTGCTTGGAAAGTACAATTTGGCAACAGAGATAATCCCTACCCAACAGCGGGCTCACAGTCTAGAAGGGGGGAGACAGACAACAAAACAAAACAAGTAGACAGGCATCAATAACATCAATATAAATAGAATTATAGATATAGACACATCATTAATAAAATAAATAGAATAATAAATATGTACATATATTCACAAGTGCTGTGGGGCAGGGAGCGGGGTAGAGCAGAGGGAGGGAGTTGGGGCAATGGGGAGGGGAGGAGGAGCAGAGGAAAATGGGGGCTCAGTCTGGGAAGGCTTCCTGGAGGAGGTGAGCTTTCAGTAGGGCTTTGAAGAGGGGAAGTGTGCTAGTTTGGCGGATGTGAAGAGTGAGGGCATTCCTGGCCAGAGGTAGGACGTGGGCTGGGGGTCGACAGCAGGACAGGTGAGAACGAGGTACAGTGAGAAGGTTAGCAGCAGAGGAGCAGAGGGTGCGGGCTGGACTGTAGAAGGAGAGAAGGGAGGTGAGGTACTTGTATTAAGTGCTTGGGAGAATACAATATAACAAAAGCACAGAGTTGATAGGCATGTTCCCTGCCACAATGAACTTACAGTCTAGACCATCATCAATGGTATTTATTGAACACCTACTGTGTGCAGAGTACTGTACTAAGCATTTAGGAGAATATGGCAGATGAAGACATGGTCCAGGCCCTGGAAGAGTTTATAATCTAAGGGAGGGCAAGTGGCAGTGGCTACGGTGCCCAGTCCAGAATGTGCCAGCTGAGCTGGGGCCTGTACCACCCAGCTGGCAGAGGCAGAAGATGGAGGCTCTGACCTGGCTCTTCAGATGTTCGGAACCACCATCTTCCGTCTCTGCCAGCTGAGTGGTACGGGGTTTGCAAAGATCCTGCTGTGGCTCCCGGGCTCGGTCCCCCGTGTGAGCCCCAAAGCAGCTTCCCAGCTGTTTAGAACTGAGGGGAGGGGGTTAAAGAGGTGGGGGGAGAGGCCTGCCCCTGGTTGACCTTCACCAAGTTCTAAGGCCTGGTCAAAGGTGAGCCCGATCCGAGCCCAATGGGGGCAAGAAGAAGCCTCTCCCCGCTTCAGCCTATACATCACTCTGCTGCCTGGATTATCTTTCTACAGAAACAATCTGGGCATGTCACTCCCCTCCTCAAAAATCTCCAGTGCTTGCTTATCAATCTTCGCATGAAGCAAAAATGCCTCACTATTGGCTTCAAAGCTTTCCATCACCTTGCCCCCTCCTACCTCACCTCCTTTCTCTCCTTCTACAGCCCAGCCCACACACTCCACTCCTCACTGTGCCTGTTCTCGCCTGTCCTGCCGTCAACCCCTGGCCCACATCTTATCTCTGTCCTGGAATGCCCTCCCTCCACACATCCTCCAAACTAACTCTCTTCCTCCCTTCAAAGCCCTACTGAGAGTTCACCTCCTCCAGCAGGCCTTCCCAGACTGAGCCCCGCTTATTCTCTGCTCCTCCTCTCCTCCCCATCACCCCCACTCCCTCCCTCTGCCCTATCCCCTTCCCCTCCCCACAGCACTTAAGTATATTTGTACATATTTATTACTCTATTTATTTATTAATGATGTGTATGTATTCATTCAATAATATTCATTGAGCGCTTACTGTGTGCAGAGCACTGTACTAAGCACTTGGGAAGTACAAGTTGGCAACATATAGAGACGGTCCCTACCCAACAGTGGGCTCACAGTCTAGAAGGGGGAGACAGAGAACAAAACAAAACATTAACAAAATAAAATAATTAGAATAAACATGTACAAATAAAATAAATAAATAGAGTAATAAATATGTACAAACATATATACATATATAAGGTGCTGTGGGGAGGGGAAGGAGGTAAGGTGGGGGGATGGGGAGGGGGGAAGGGGGAGAGGAAGGAGGGGGCTCAGTCTGGGAAGGACTCCTGGAGGAGGTGAGCTCTCAGTAGGGCCTTGAAGGGAGGAAGAGAGCTAACTTGGTGGATCTGCAGGGGGAGGGCATGTATCTACAATTCTATTTATTTTGATGGTATTGACACCTGTCTACTTGTTCTGTTTTGCTGTCTGTCTCCCCCTTCTAGACTGCAAGCCCGTTGTTGGGTAGGGCCTGTCTCTATATGTTGCCAAATTGTGGTTTCCCAGCACTTAGTACAGTGCTCTGCACACAATAAGTGCTCAATAAATACGACTGAAGGAATGAATGGATGAATGAATGAATGAATGAATGAATGAATGAATGAAGTCCACTGGGAGCCGATGCCAGCAGAAGGTAAAAAGTGAAACTGGCATCTTGGCTCCCCTTCTGGGTCTAAGGAGTAAATCTGACTAGCTATGGCCGCCTGCCCTCCACAAAAAGCTGGGGAGGCAAAACTAATGGCTTTGCTCCCATCGTGCCAATCCCATGGGGGAGATGGCTTCTCTTCATCTCATGGATCTGGCACTCCAGGCTCCAATATTTTTATTGCCTCTTTAATATTTCTCTTGCTGCTTTATTAAAGCCCTATATACAACCAGAGAGAGCACTGCTGACAAACCCGAGTCACATTTCAAAATAAATGGAGTTGAGGATTGAAGAAGAAAAAGGAATTTATTAGCTTTCATGGGGAGAGAAACAGCAAGTTTCAGAATAATATGATACATTTCACATTAGCTAAAAATGCAGGAATATTTTGTGCCGACAACAAGGATGATAAGTAGCGTGCAGTGCAGAATAAAAGCATAAAGGTTTACGTCTGAGGCGACTTTCTTTATATTTAGCAATTAAAGCATACAGTAGACGCCTGCTGGTCAATTTCACTTTATGCACATCTTTGCTCCAGAAGCAGCCTACTTAGAGTTTTCCATTTAAGAAGAGGCTGGGCTTCTTGAAAAATAATGATTTGGGGATGGTCATAAACTACCCTTCAGCAGATTGGCATTTAAACATTAGTGCTGGCAGGATCAAGAGAGAAATAGCTGCGCAGGTGGAAAATCACTTCAAAAAAATTGATTTGGCCAAGCTCTGGGAAGTTGAGTCATATGGAAAAATTGATATCCCGCTTGGAAAACTATTTCCCACCCTCTCCATTCATGTCTTCCCCATGTTTGGTCTGGAACAGAGCATAGCCCCAGATAGGGAACCAGATGCTCCGACCAATAATTCTGTGTGGGTCCATTGCTGGATAAAGGGGCCTAAATTGCACAATCATCAGTGCCTTTCCTGCCTGGAACACCCTCCTCCTTCAAATCTGCAAACCTGAAACCTCCTCTTCCTCTAATCCCTTCTGAAATTCCACCTCCTCCAGGACACTTTCCTGGATTCATTTTTTTGCTCCTCAGATCACATCCTCCCAACGATCATCTCAAAATTTTTGCCCCACCTTTGGGGCTATTATTTTAGCACTTCTTAGTGTAATTATAATAGTAGTGATAATAACAATGATGGTATTTGTTAAGCGCTTACTATGTGTCAAGCACTGTTCTAAGCACTGAGGGCGATACAAGGTAATCAGGTTGTCCCATGTGGGGCTCACAGTCTTTAATCCCCATTTTACAGATGAGGTAACTGAGACACAGAGAAGTGAAGTAACTTGCCCAAAGTCACACAGCAGACAAGTGGCGGAGCCGGGATTAGAACCCATGACCTCTGACTCCTAAGACCATGCTCTTTCCACTGAGCCACTCTGCTTCTCTAATAATAATAACCATAATAATAATAATACTAAGCACTTGCTATGTGCCAATAACTGGAATAGATACAAGATAATCAAATCATGCAACAGTGTTTAGAACAGTGCTTGGCACATGGTAAACGCTTAACCAATACCACTATTATTATTATACACAGTCCCTGTCCCACACAGGCCTCATAGTCTAAGAAGGAGAGAATAGGTATTTTATCCCATTTTACAGATGAGGAAACTGAGAGTTATATAACTTGCCAAAGTCACAGAGCATTCATTCATTCATTCAATCGTATTTATTGAGTGCTTACTGTGTGCAGAGCAATGTACTAAGCGCTTGGGAAGTACAAGTTGGCAACATATAGAGACGGTCCCTACCCAACAACAGGCTCACAGTCTAGAAGGGGGAGACAGACAATAAAACAAAACATGCAGACAGGTGTCAAAATCATCAGAACAAATAGAATTAAAGCTGTATGCACATCATTAACAGAATAAATAGAATGGTAAATATGTACAAGTAAAATAAACAGAGTAATAAATCTGTACAAATATACATACAAGGGCTGTGGGGGGGATGGGGAGGAGAGGAAAAAGGGGGCTCAGACTGGGAAAACCTCCTGGAGGAGGTGAGCTCTCAGTAGGGCTTTGAAGGGAGGAAGAGAGCTAGCTTGGCGGATGTGTGGAGGGAGGGCATTCCAGGCCAGGGGAAGGACGTGGGCTGGGGGTCGACGGTGGGACAGGCGAGAACAAGGCACAGTGAGGAGGTTAGCAGCAGAGGAGTGGTGGGTGCGGGCTGGGCTGTACAAGGAGAGAAGGGAGGTGAGGTAGGAGTGGGCAAGGTGACAGAGAGCTTTGAAGCCAAGAGTGAAGAGTTTTTGCTTGATTCGTAGGTTGACAGGCAGCCACTGGAGATTTTTGAGTAGGGGAGTAACATGCCCAGAGCGTTTCTGTACAGAGATAATCCGGGCAGCAGAGTGAAGTATAGACTGAAGTGGGGAGAGACAGAAGGACGGGAGATCAGAGAGGCGGCTGATGCAGTAATCCAGTCGGGATAGGATGAGAGATTGAACCAGTAAGGTAGCGGTTTGGATGGAGAGGAAAGGGTGGATTTTGGCGATGTTGTGGAGGTGAGACTAGCAGGTTTTGGTGATGTGTGGGGTGAATGAGAGATCGGAGTCGAGGGTGACACCAAGGTTGCAGGCTTGAGAGACGGGAAAGATGGTAGTGCTGTCCACAGTTTCGGGAAAATCAGGGAGAGGATAGGGTTTGGGAGGGAATATAAGGAGCTCAGTCTTAGACATGTTGAGTTTTACGTGGCGGGGGGACATCCAGGTGGAGATGTCGTGAAAGCAGGAGGAGATATGAGCCTGAAGGGAGGGAGAGAGAACAGGGGAGGAGATGTAGATTTGGGTGTCATCTGCATAGAGAGATGATAGTTGAAGATGTGAGAGCGAATGAGTTCACCAAGGGAGTGAGTAAATAGATGGAGAATAGAAGGGGACCAAGAACTGACCCTTGAGGAACCCCTACAGTAAGGGGATGGGAGGGGGAGGAGGAGTCCTCAGAGGAGACTGAGAATGAACGGCCGGAGAGATAAGAGAAGAACCAGGAGAGGACGGAGTCTGTGAAGCCAAGGTTAGATAGCGTGTTGAGGAGTAGGGGATGGTCCACAGTGTCAAAGGCAGCTGAGAGGTCGAGGAGGATTAGGATAGAGTAGGAGCCGTTGGATTTGGCAAGAAGGAGGTCATTGGCGACCTTTGAAAGGGAAATTTCAGTGAAGTGTAGGGGACGGAAGCCAGATTGGAGGGGGGTCAAGGAGAGAGTTGGCATTGAGGAATTCGAGGCAGCGGGTGTAGACAACTTGTTCTAGGAGTTTGGAAAGGAAGGGTAGGAGGGATATGGGGTGATAACTAGAAGGGAGTTGGATATGCTGGATATCTAACCACGTTCAAACTATATTCAATTCAAGATGGAGAAGAATTTTTTTATGGCATTTGTTAAGTGCTTACTATGTGCCAAGCACTCCCTTGGAGAACTCATTCACTCCCATAGCTTTGACTACCACCACTATGCTGCTGATTCCCAATTCTACATCTCCAGCCCTGATCTCTCTCCTCTGCAGTCTCGCATTTCCTCCTGCCTTCAGGACATCTTTACCTGGATGTCCCACCAACATCTCAAACATAACATGTCCAAAACAGAACTCTTTATCTTCCCACCCACTATCTTTTCCACACTGTAGACAATACCACTATCGTCCCTATCACACAACCCCATAATCTTGGCATTGTCCTTGCCTCATCTCTCTCAATCAACCCACATATTCAATGTCAGCAAATCTTGTTAGTTCTACCTTCACAACATTGCTAAAATCCACCCTTTCCTCTAGATCTAAACTACTACTATGCTGATCCGAGCACTTATCCTATCTCTCCTTGACTACTGCATATTATACATTATTTATTTATATTAAAGTCTCTCTTCCCATCTAGACTGTAAGCTTGTTGTGGGCAGCAAACATGTATTCTGTTACATCGTACCCTCCCAAGCACTTAGTACAGTGCCCTGCACAGAGTAAGTTGATGGTTGATGATGATGACTACGATCCTTGTCTTCCCTCCCAAACCCTGCCCTCTCCCTGACTTTCCCATCACTGTTGACGGCACTACCATCCTTCCCATCTCACAAGCCCGCAACCTTGGTGTCCTCCTCGACTCCGCTCTCTTGTTCACCCCTCACGTCCAAGCTGTCACCAAAACCTGCCGGTCTCAGCTCCGCAACATTTCCAAGATTCGCCCTTTCCTCTCCATCCAAACTGCTACCCTGCTCATTCAAGCTCTCATCCTATCCCGTCTCGACTACTGTGTCAGCCTCCTCTCCGATCTCCCATCCTCCTGTCTCTCCCCACTTCAATCCATACTTCACACCGCTGCCCGGATTATCTTTGTCCAGAAACGCTCTGGGCATGTTACTCCCCTCCTCAAAAATCTCCAGTGGCTACCAATCAACCTGCACATCAGGCAGAAACTCCTCACCCTTGGCTTCAAGGCTCTCCATCACCTCGCCCCCTCCTACCTCACCTCCCTTCTCTCCTTCTACAAACCAGCCAGCACCCTCCGCTCCTCTGCCGCTAACCTCCTCACTGTGCCTCGTTCTCGCCTGTCCCGCCATCGACCCCCGGCCCACATCATTCCCCTGGCCTGAAATGCCCTCCCTCTGCACATCCGCCAAGCTAGCTCTGCTTCCTCCCTTCAAAGCCCTACTGAGAGCTCACCTCCTCCAGGAGGCCTTCCCAGACTGAGCCCCCTCCTTCCTCTTCCCCTCCTCACCCCCCCGCCTTACCTCCTTGCCCTCCCCCCACCACCTGTATATACGTATATATGTTTGTACGTATTTATTACTCAATTTTATTTGTACACATTTATTCTATTTATTTTATTTTGTTAATATGTTTTGTTTTGTTCTCTGTCTCCCCCTTCTAGACTGTGAGCCTGCTGTTGGGTAGGGACCATCTCTATATGTTGCCAACTTGTATCTCCCAAGCGCTTAGTACAGGGCTCTGCACACAGTAAGTGCTCAATAAATACGATTGATTGAATGAATGAATGAATAGGATTAGAACCTGCATTTCCAGACTTTCAGACCAATGCTCTTTTCACTAAGCACACTGGTACTGGGTGTATAATACACCACATAAAATAAAGGAATGCCTCTGAAATAGAGAGAACTATAGTTAACTGGGCTTCTATTATCCTCTAGCAAGATTCCAAATCTAGTAATGTGGCAGGGAACATTAGAGTGCTTCAGAGGTACTGGGGACACCAAAAGGAAATTAGCAAGTGAACAAAAATGATTGAAATAGATGATGAAGGGAATCCTTTTTATGTGGCTAAAAAGGTGCATGGGTGTTTGCTCTTTTCATCTTAACTGGGTACTGAAGCTAATATGGGGGGCTTCGGGGTTTTGTTTTAAGCATATACATGCGGCATTTTTTATCAGAAGATGGGATTCGTAAGAATCTCCTTCCATTGAAATTGCAGCCTGGGCCACAATTTGGGGCTTGGGGAAGTGGCTTTTTGACAGAGTTCTTTGTAAATCAGTATATTAAAGGGATATCTGCCCTATGCCCCTGTAAGAAAAGGGAAGACTTCAGAAAGACAAATGTGAATTTTTTTTGGCTAAAAGACAGCTGAAAATCTCTCCCATTTCAGGGGTCTATAATCCATGACCTTCCACTACACCACAATGCTAGGCCTTCAACTTGGTGGGGAGCTTAAACCTCCACTACTAGAACAGTGCTTGGCACATAGTAAGCACTTAATAAATGCCATCATTATTATTATTGATGCCAAACTCTTTCAATCTGCCAAATGCCCCACTAGCCATTTTTGTCTTTATATTCAGTGATGGATGCTGCATGTTCTTGTTTCTTTTAATTCAATTCTTTGAAATTTGTTTTGGAAAGTATGGATCATTTATCTTTCCAGATTTAATTGAAATCAATGTGAATATAAAATAATAATCAAGTATTCAAAACTGGTAACTTTGAAAAATAGAATAATAATGATGATAATGATGGCATTTATTAAGCGCTTACTATGTGCAAAGCACTGTTCTAAGCACTGGGGAGATTACAAGGTGATCAGGTTGTCCCACAGGGGGCTCACAGTCTTAATCCCCAAGGTTTTATCATTTATATACTGTATACTATGCTGTATATAGACTGCCTATATTGTGTAAAAGCTAATTAGGGTTAGTGTTAGGGTTAGGTTTTATACTGAAGGAGAAGCAGCGTGGCTTAGTGGAAGGAGCACAGGTTTTGGAGTCAGAGGTCCTGGATTCTAATCCCGGCTCTGCCACTTGTCTGCTGTGTGACTTTGTGTAAGTCACTTAATATCTCTGTGCCTCAGATAGCTCATCTGTAAAATGGAGATTAAGACTCTGAGCCCCACTTGAGACATGGACCACGTCCAGCCTAGTTATCTTAGTACGGTGCCTGGCACCTAGTAAGCACTTAACAAATGCCATTAAAAAAAAAAGTTGCCAAGAAAGCTATAACATGGATTCAGGGTGACTCCACTTAAGGAAACTGGGAACCATTGCTTTAGAGTTGATGTTGCTGTTATAATACCATAATCAGCACTGCTAACAGTTTTGACTCAACTTTCCTAATACCATATTAGTGAATGTTTGTTCTGTCTTTCCAGGATGACTTCCCACCCCTGTTTAAGGCAAAGATTCACCCTCCTCTCTCACTCTTGATCAAAAGTGTAAAGTGACCTGTGCAAGTCATGACTCTTGTTCCATTCTGGCAAAACAATCCAGCTAAAATTGTTCATGGAAAAATTGACTGAGAGCCAAAGCATCATGTTCTGAGTTTCTATTCCTTTCCCTATCTGGATTAAGAAACCTAATTAAATTTAATTGACAAACATAATGTGATAAGATAGCCATCGATTATTAAGACCTATTCCTTTGTCAAATTGGTTACCCGAAAAACTCAGATTCATAATGGCATAGTGATCACCACTAGTGATCTCTTACAGATGCTTTTAAAATTGCATGCCATCCACCAATAAGATACTTAAATAATAATCATATAACGCTTACCATTAACATTTACTGTTAATTGTTATGTACAATTGCTTTATGCCCAATTCCTGTGACCTGAAGCACCCAACCCAACTTTCTAATGTTCTCATTTTAATGGCCAGGATGGAGCAGTTCTGTTTGGGGAACATCTTAGAGACCTCCAAAAAAAAAATAGACTTTCAGGAGGACATTGCTAGTCTACTTGGGTCACAAACCTCTGAGGAAGTGGTCCAGTCTACAACACACAGTGATTTTGAAAGCACATTGCAGTTGATGCTGTGGGAAAAGAAATCAAAGGGGGAGAGCACAATTTGGGAATATTTTCCTACTTCATGCCCACTGAAAGGAAGGACTTCTTCATGAAAACAAAATTTGTGGCTTGCAATTCATTTTGCACCCCTCTGCCTATCACACACTGTTTAATTAGACAGCATTTTAGAATACTATTTCATAGGCAATTACGTCCATTCAAATGAATAAAAGGATCATATCCATTTTTAATGATTCTGTAATTATTTTTAAACCTTATTTCAATGATGTTCATTAAAAAAAATCCATCTGTCAAAATACTAAAGAGTAGTATTATTTTTATTTGTAAAGCACACACTGAAAACCCAGTAGGTACAATTAATGTAATAAAAATGTTAAGTGACTTTTTTTGAAGCTACAATTTGACTAATATTCTTATGAAAATATTGACTATTGGATAAACAAAGATTATCAATGGACTATAGCTCTATGTCTAATCCAGGGAAACAACACTTATTTAGCTAAAGAATGATATGAAATTCCACATTTTCATGAGCCCTGAAATAGTGGTGATACACGAATATAACTGTGGTTATGACTAGATTTTCAAAGCAAAAATGAATACAATTCATATGTAAATGCTAGGATTTTCTAGAAAATCTGGCCCCATGATAAAAAAAAAGTAATCAAAAGAAACCTGCATTCACCTCATCAGAGATTTACAATCCAAATGGTGACAGGCAGGATCTATAAGATTAAGCCATTTCAAATGTTTTCACATTCCACTGGAAAACGTTGAGAAAACTCCTCCAAACAGTAATCTTGAAGCAATAATAATAATAATAATAATAATAATTGTGGTATTTGTTAAGTGCTTACTCTGTGTCAAGCACTGTACTAAGCACTGGGGTGGATATAAGCAAATTGGGCTGGACACAATCCCTGTCCCACGTGGGGCTCATAGTCTCAATCCCCATTTTACAGTTGAGGTGACTGAAGCCCAGAGAAGTGAAGTGACTTGCCCAAGGTCACACAGCAGATAAGTGGCGGATGTAGGATTAGAATCCATCACCTTCTGACTCCCAGGCCTGTGCTCTATCCACTATGCCATGCTACTTCTCAGAAGTCAGATGGCCGGCATCTAAATACAGTTCTATTTTATTGCTCTATCGCAGAATACTGGCCACCAAACAGCAATCTTGAAGTCAAATGATAGGCATCTAAAGAAATTCTATTTTATTGCTGTATCATAGAATATCAGTTTCATTTAGGAGAGATTCAAATTTGGAAAACCTTTGTACATATTAGTTAATACCATATACACACACATTTATAAATTCAGATACATTATATAATATATATGCACATATATAAATATATATGTATATATATTATGAGAGAGAGAGAGAAACTTTCAAAACTCCCCCTCAGTTTTATAATTTAGAAAGGAAGCTCTTGGAAAAATATCACAGCCCATAAAATGGAAGGGATGTGTCTGTGGATGTGCATTCATCTGAGCTTGGCCTTAAATACTTCAAAATAGAGTTACAGTTGGGACAGACATCATCTATTGCCTCACATTTTAGGATTGGGATAACACTAGACAATCATATATAAGGCATGAATGCCAGGCACAGTAATCACAAGCTATCAAGCCACAGAAACACCTGGAGTATTCACATTGAATCTTAACATTTAAGGTAAAAATTATATGGTCAATAAGAATGTTATTGTTTAACGCTTTTATAATAATGAAAGGAGAGGGAGTCTTTTCCTGGCATAAATTTTTGTATTGCTTCAGGTTGAAAGCTTTACTAGATTGTTTCATGAAGGCACAGCAATGAAACCTTCACAAAAGTAGTTTTCAAGATAACCATATAGAGAGTTTTATATTAGTATTTCCTCTGCACACTATTTCCTCAGTGACAGACAGAAAAATAGTCATCTATTCCCTACCCCAACCCCCCTTTTACATCACTTGCAAACCTATTTTTGAAACAGGAAGTTTATTATAATTCTATACATTATTTGTACTTCTTTGAACTATATTTGACTCTAGATTCATTCATTCATTCATTCAATCGTATTTATGAGCGCTTAATATGTGCAGAGCACTGTATTAAGCGCTTGGGAAGTACAAATCAACAACATATGGAGACGGTTCCTACCCAACAATGGGCTCACAGTCTAGAAGGGGGAGACAGACAACAAAACAAAACAAATAGGTGCCAATACCATCAAAATAAATAGAATTATAGCTATATACACATCATTAATAAAATAGAGTAATAAATGTGTACAAATATACATAGGTGCTGTGGGGAGGGGAAGGGGTAAGGCAGAGGGAGGGAGGGGGGGGGGGCAAGGGGAAGGGGAGGAGGAGGAGAGGAAGAATCTGACTTCACGCAATTATAAATACAACTGTTTTTATAGGGTTTAAAGATTTAAAGGGCTTTTTTTTCACCCTGGTAAAATCAGCTCAATAATCAAAAACAGGTTGGGAAGAGAGGGTTCAAAAGGGAGATATAGGGAAATGACATTACATTTCTCCTAAACACAAAATAGTGGATATTATGAAAGGTGCAATCACTTCAGCCACAGCTGAATTACAGAGGTTTTTAGTTTAATACAGTGAGTGTTTACATCACAAGTGTTTCTATTCAGCAAGTGTTACCTCCCTATTAACAGGAAACCTACCTTCCCTTTCAGCCTCTACTGAAAGCTAGCCCTTTTTATTCAGTTTCATAATGCTGAGTGTTTTTTTTAACATATCTTCCTTTATATGACTGTTCTACAAACACTGGATTATTACCCAGATTCAAATGCATCTTCTGAAAAACCCAAATAATGCCATCAAGACTGCAACATAGTATAATTTAATACTATGAATAGACTCAAAATTGTGCCTATTGGTTGTTGGTTTTTTGCCAGAAAAAAATCCTGCATCCACAGTTATTAATGAATTATTTTCATACAAATATTTAGTAACACATGCAATTAAGTTGTTGTGCTTTCAAAGTATAGCTAATTAGAAGTATTTGTGCCCACAACTAAGCTTCTGTACATAGAACAAATCATTTGAGTAAAAGTTGCCCCTGCCAAAACAGATGCCAAATGCTTAATATCAGAAACTTACTCACATCACAGCTCTTTCCCTTAGCATGAGAACTTGGCAAGAGCCAGGATGGGAAGGAAAAGTAGAAATGGTAAACTTAAAGCCAAGTTAAAGGGCAATTAGGTTTAATTATTCACAATTAACTGCATTCTCCAGTGTAGCATTTCTCTTAGTTATAGGCTAAAAAAGGTGGCAATTATGGGATAATTTACGGATCAGACTACTGCAGACATAAAGAGGAGAATCTAAACAATTAGCACAGGCCTGGGCAGTGAAGGGAGACTGTTTGAGAAAGCCAGGGGCTTGGAGGCAAAAAGAATAAATGATCTGTTGAGGTCTCTTCCAGATCTATGGTACTAAGAGATCATGAAATCACAGCGTAAAACAATCGTCCAAATATATTCTGTTGATTTTGTCCCAAATTTGACACTAGTTATCAAACACTATTCTACTACTTTCTGCTATGCTCATTTTGGCCTTCCATGGACATCACTTTTTCCTTTTTACCAGTCATTTTGTTCAAAGCTGGCTACCTTAAATGTGTGATTAGCTGTTTTTTTTTTCCTGGAAGCCCAGTAAAAATTAATACAAGTCTTTATATTCCAAGATGATGTTACTGATAATGAAATTATAAAAGCTTGGAACAATAGCATTCTTATTAGTTAGTCATACAATTTTACCTCAAATGTTAAGATCTGATGTAAATGCTCCAAATGTTTTTTTATCTTGTTATTGCTGTATCAATCAATGGTATTTATTTATTGTGTGCAGAGCACTGTACTAAGTGTTTGGGAGAGTACAATACAGTAGAGTTGGCAGACACATTCCTGCCCCCAGTGATCTTACAGTCTAGACAGGGAGGCAGAAATTAATATAAATAATATACAATATATAATTTAAAGATGTGTACATAAGTGCTGCATATCTGGGACTTCTACCTTAGAGATGATGGTCCAGTGTTACTAATTGATAAAATGTGAGGCACTGCATCTTTTCCAACCATAACTATATTCTGAAATATTTAAGCTTTAGTTCTGCTTGCATGTACATCCAAAATTACACCCCTTCCATTTCATTCATTGGAGTAATCAATCAATCGTATTTCTTGAGTGCCTGCTGTGGGCAAAGCACTGTACTAAATGTTTTGAAGAGTACAACAGAGTTAGCAAACATGATCCCTGTCCTCAAGGAGCTGATGCTCTAATAGGGAAGAAGGATGCTAAAATAATTTACAGATAGGAAGAAAGAGGGAAGGTGGTGTGTGTGCATGTGTGTGTGTGTGAGATGATGATGATGATGGTGGTATTTGTTAGCCACTTACTATATGCCAGGCACTGTACTAAGCACTGGGGTGCATGTGCATATGAGCAAATCAGGTGGGACACAGTCCCTGTCCCACTTCGGGCTCACAGTCTTAATCCCCATTTTACAGATGAGGTAACTGAGGCCCAGAGAAGTGAAGTGATTTGCCCAAGGTCACACAGCAGACAAGTGGCAGAAGCAAGATTAGAACCCAGGTCCTTTTGACTTCCAGGCCCGTGCTCTACCCACTATGCCACGCTGCTTCATGTGTGTGTGTTTATATATGAGTTAGCACTCAAGTAATAGGGAATGTACATAGGTGCCATGGCTGGTTGTGAGTACACAAGTGAATAAGCGGTGCAGAATTACTGAAGTAGCAGTTGTGGGATATAACCTGAAGTGATTAGAAATTATTTTCTATTAAATTTCTCCCCAAGAGCTGCCTGTGTAAATTATAAAAGAGGTGGGGACTGTGAGTTTCTATTTAAAAAACAAAACTATACATGAACTAATGTATATGAAGGTTTTCCAAATCCAAGTCTCTGCCCAGTGAAGCTAATGTTCTACCATTTAGCAATAAAGCTGAGTTATGGCATTTAGATCAACCAATCAGTGGTTTTTATTGAGCACTTACCATGTGCTGAACACTGTACTAAACACTTGGGAGGCATGACAGATTTAATAGACATGTTCCCTGCCCACAAAGAGCTTACAGTCTAGAGGAGCTTATATTGAGATACTGGTCATTTGATCTCAAGATTATTATTTGGTGGAGAGTTTACAATTACTTTGGCAGAGTGTGCAAAAACATTTGAAATGGTTTAATCTTGTAAATCCCCACCAGCCTTATGTTGGTAACGCGAATGCTGGTACATTAGATCAATGCCTTCCTTCTGCTTGTGTGTGCCTCTGTTTACTCACCTTACAGCAACAGCTTGAGTATCCTGCTGCCATCCGTTTTCTTTACATACCCCCACCCAGCAGAGATGTGTTTTTATGAGCATTGCTTCAATGTTAGCAAACTGTGTTTCAGTAAACACTGATAATCTTGTCCTGCCATTTTATTTTGAATATGGCCTACGGTGGTGCCTAATCTTTTACATATGAAGAAAAAACAAATGATACATTTAGAACCAAGACTTATGAACTGCAATTAAAATTTGCCACAGGGATCAATGTTTAATGGAAAAGTGGGAATGGAGAATTGTTTACAGGTAAATCAGGCTATGGAGTCGGGATTATGAAGAGGACAATGAGGAAATAGCAGGAAAATCATCAGATGTATGGCAAAACTTTATATTCTAATGTAACCTAGGTTTTTTATGACTGCTTTCACTGGATTCTTTTGTATAAAGTCTAATAGACACTTAATAGGCAATATGATGGAAAATTTTCAAGAAGCTAGATGGATCTTCTCTAGTGGATGCAGGTCATATGGGTATATAAAAGGTTGAACATCAAGTTTATAGACTTGAAATTTGTTATGAATCATGAGGCCTCTTTACCCCAAACCTTGTCTGTCTGTCAATCTCCCCAAAGCCAAGTTGACCCTATTAATTCTATTTTCTATTTCTTTGTCTACCCAAACATTGCTGGATAGTATACTGCCTGAGTATCAGAACTGGGTGATGCATTCTATATAGCCAATGAAAATCTTTAATGATGATGATGATGGTATTTGTTAAGCACTTACTATGTGCCAAGCACTGTTCTAAACACTGGGATAGATACAAGGTGATAAGATGGTTGTCCCAGGTGGGGCTCACATTCTTAATCCTCAATTTATAGCTGAGGTAACTGAGGCACAGAGAAGTTAGTGACTTGCCCAAAGTCACACAGCTGACAAGTGGCAGAGCTGGAATTAGAACCCATGACCTCTGACTCCCAAGCCCGGACTCTTTCCACTAAGTCACACTGCTTCTCTACTTCCTGGTTGGTGTGTAGGATGGTACACAGTTTTGTTTTCTCAGTCAATCCATATCACTGTGCTGACTCTGCAAAATGATTCATAATCATGACTTCTTGTAAACATGTTTCAGTAGCATAGCCATCTAACTATTGCAGTTCCTGGTTGACTCTCCCTAAGATCTTCAGTGATGTTTGTATCCTGTTAAGTTGGAAGATCAGGAGCATATTCTGACTCCAGTTTCCAGATCTCTTATCACAACCTCAAGTATAGTATAGTAGAATATATTGAAAAGGACTGGTCCTAACACATGGCCCTGCTTCTTGCACCCATCCCCGAGCCCCACATCACTTATGTACATATCCATTATTTACTTATATTCGCGTCTGTCTTCCCTCTAGACTGTAAGCTTGTGGGCACAGAACGTGTCTATGGATTTTTATATTGTACTCTCCCAAGCACTTAGTACAATGCTTTGCATGCAGTAAGCATTCAATGTGATCGACTGATTGCTCTAGACACACTAAGCGCTCAATAACAACCATTGATTGATTGAGGAAAGTGTCAGACAGCCAGACTCGCTTAGTAGTTTCCAGATCCCAGACCTGTTGATGCATTTAGACTCATTCATTTGAGGATGAGTAGTTTTCAAACTTTTATTTCAAATTTTATTAGGACAATATTTTTCACCTTTGGCTTAGAAGAGATTGCCACCTGAAAGTTTTAAAAATTGATCACTGCACTTTAATCTTTCAAGATTAATCTTCCTAGACTAATGTAGCAAATGAAACACACAAAGATCCATTTTTTTAAGGGATTTAGAGGGCTTAAATTTTGAAAGTCATGCCGGACACCACATTCTAGGCCAGGTTGAAGTGGAGATGGTTTGAATCTATAGTCTCAATTATTGTGAATGTGAAAAATCCAAGCCTTGGTTTCAATTCATTAGAAATATACTTATAGATTTCTTTTGAATTCAAGCCCCATCAAACTAATATATTTCCTACCTGAAAAGGCTTAGAAGCTTTTATTCCCATTAGTTTCCCTGTTGCCAAATATTGGCTAACTACTCTAATTATATGACTTAAAAATCAGGCAAAACCTTAGGTCTGGTGCCTTTTCTCTTTGGGGGATGAAGATGAGGTGTAGCAGAGGGAGGGAGGTGAATCCACTCGATTGTAAACTCCTTGTGGCCAGGGAATGTGTCCACCAGCCCTGTCATATTATACTCTCCCAAGTGCTTAGTACAGAGCTCTGCACACAGCAAGCACTTAATATCATTGATTGATTGCCGAAAATAAGTGCTCAATAAATATCATTTCATAGAAATTCCATGAAAACTCCATGTTAAAATGTATACATGTGATGGCTTCCAATCTTTATGCTGTGTTTGACTACGCTTTTTAAGGTCTGAAATTCTCCTCTTCTTAAAAACATGAAGCTACTAGGGATCTCTGGTTGTGGAAAAAACAGAAAATATGCCTCTATCAGTTTTCATCCAATTGGCTTGGAAAAAGAGGGATGGAAAGAAAAGAAGGAAAATTGGTCATTTCCACATTGCATAGTTTCGGACGGGTTAACTTTGTTTTTATTCTGCAAAACCTCACTGGAGACTTTGGGAATTATTTGAAAAGGAACAAGCATGAAAATGCCCATGATCCCACTTTCAGCATAGACGAATTCCTCTCAGTAGCCCAAATTAATTGAAGAGAAACTAGCAAATCTTTTACTAAAAAGAAAAGGACGAGAAATACTGTATCTGCCCAAGATGGAAACAACAATAGAACATCCACTGTCTAATCCTTACAGCATGGAGTTCTAGTTCAACTGAACCTTTACAGGTGTTTTGGGTATATATCTACCAACTCTTGTATACTGGACTCTACCGTGTGCTTCATACAGTGCTATGCACACAGTAAGCACTCAATAAATACCACTGATTGACTGACTGATCGACCCTGGGTCCAGCACTCAACTACAGCTTGAAGGCTAACTTCCCAAACCCCAGTGCCTTCCCCAGCACTAGAGAGCTCTCGCTAAATAGGAAGCCAGAGCTGGAGCCTGTGGGGGCCAGAGGGAGTATCTCAAAGTTAGATTTTTCCAGATTGGGCTTGGCTCCAAACTGTCTGGAGAATTGCAAATCTCCCTCATCCATCAATCAATAGTGCTTATTGAGTGCTTACTGTGTGCAGGGCACTGTACTAAGTACTCAGGAGAGTGTGCCACAGAATTAGTAGACACGATCTCTGCCCTCAGAGAGTTTACAATCTAAAGAGGGGAGAGGAAACTATTATAAACCACAGGTTGGAGGAAGCAATGAAGTCTAACGATATAGACATAAGTGCAATGAGTGAAGATATGGGGTGTGACTACCCAAGTGCCTAGGTGATGCAGAAGTGCTGAAGTGGCACTATGGGGGGTGGGGGGGAGAAGGTGGGGAGATGATAGTGTAATCATGGAAGGCCTCATGGAGGAGATGTGATTTCAGAGGACTTTGGAGATGGGGAGAGAAGTATGGGCATAAAGGGAGGAACTGTGCCTTTATGTCTACTGTATGTTCCCAAGTGTCTGATGCAGTGTTCTGTGCACTGTAGGTGCTCAATAAATGTTGTTATTCATTATCTAACTCACCAATAGCTCAATAAACCCACTAGATTGTAAACTCCTTGAGGACAGGGATCAAGTCTCCTTACTCTATTGCACTCTCTTAAGCACTTAGTGCAAAGTTTTTCACAGAGTAAACAATAAATACCACTGAGTGATTAATTGATAAATTCAGCTGTTTTCCCTTCCATGGCAAATTTTCAAGGAAGAGGTCTGGCTTCTCTTAAGCTTCCAAAAATGATACTACATTAGATTTACATAGGGAGACACCAGTGATATGACAATATTAATTGCCAATAGTTAGATGGCAAGTTTCAGACCTTTCTTTTGTAGCACATTACCTTTCCAAATCACGCTGCCTGGGTTCAATTCATGACTAATTAACCATTGCAATTTCTTCCCCTTTCCCTCCATTGACTATCACCATAACCCTTCTACCTAAAAACTTAAAAGATCTGACCTAGTCAAGATCTGACTTAGTTCACTCACTACGGAAGTCCCTTTTTCTAGCCAAACACACAGCTGCCATTTGTACTCTTTTTTGATATTTGTTAAATGCTTACTATGTATCAAGCATTGTTGTAAGCACTGGGGTAAATACAAAGAAATCAGGTTGGACACAGTCCCTGTCCCACTTGTGGCTCACAGTATTAATCCCTATTTTCCAGATAAGGTAAGTGAAGCTCAGAGAAGTTAAGTGACTAGCCCAAGATCACACAGCAGACTGTAAGCACTCAATAAATATGATTGAATGAAAGTGGCGGAGCCGGGATTACAAGCCAGGTCCTCTGACTTCCAGGCCCATGCTCTATTCACTAGGCCATGTGGCTTCTCAGGATGCCTTTCTCACAGTGCTCTTGAAGTTTCTGCTCAAAATGAATCAATGGTATTTAATAATAATAATAATGATGGCATTTGTTAAGCGCTATGTGCGAAGCACTGTTCTAAGCACTGATGGGGATACAAGGTGATCAGGTTGTCCCCTGCGGGGCTCACAGTCTCAATCCCCATTTTACAGATGAGATAACTGAGGCTCAGAGAAGTTAAGTGACCTGCTCAAAGTCACACAGCTGACAAGTGGCGGAGCCGGAATTCGAACCCATGACCTCTGACTCCCAAGCCCGGGCTTTTTCCACTGAGCCACGCTGCTTTTACTGCATGGTATTTACTTTTGATATTACATTTACATGTAATGGTATTTACTTATTGTGTGCTTATTATATACACTCTACTAAGCACTTGGGAGAATGCAATACAAAATAAGAGCTGTTCCCCTTTTGATCACAGTATGCCATGCTGGTTTGTCGGCCCTAGTCATCTCCCAACTTTCAAACAAGATGTGGTTTTGTTTGAGGCCTGCTGCAACGTTGAAAAGGTTGGGCAGCACTACAGTTTTGAGGATGTTCAAGTAGACCCGAAGACTAATTCAACATTACTCCCACATTCGGTCTGGCAGTCTCCCAGAGGATGCGCTGGCCTCCTCGATTCAATTTTCTACTTGCTTGTCTGTCCTTTTACTGTTAGCCAGGGTGCTGTTTAGGTAACATAATTCTGCACTGTCATTCAGGTATTGCCAGTGAAGATCTTTGGTTGTGTGAAGGAATTCCCAGATGCAGACTAATACACCACCTAATTTTTTTCAGACTTATCAGGCCTCAGTCCCAGGAAGACTTTGCTAAAAGCTTCATGCTCATCTGCATGCCCTCAAGGGCACAGTCATTTGCCTATCGCAATTCTTGAATGTCTCTAAAACTTTGGATGATGCACAAAGGCTGCTAAATTGCAAAAAAGTCAGTTAAGCTCCTGGAGGATGGGAAAATGTATTCTAACAAGTGCTGAAAGGAAAAATAATTTCTGAGTGGAATCTGCCAGTGGCCAGTAAGCTTTCTGGTGAGGGGAGGTTGCAGCAGTGGAAAATGGGCTTTCAGGGGATGAGGGGGGACCTTTCTTATACTGGAGCCGAGTTCTAGCCAATTTCAGCTTCCTTCCAGAACTGACTCTACTGCCTGCATCCAGGTCTTTTTGTTCCATCTTCCAGGGTGGCTGGGTATAATAAATTGAATAGGACCGAGCCTACTATATAGTCCTGCTTTACTCCACTGGCAAAGGGGAATGGATTGAAAAGGGCATTCCCAGCTCTGACAAGACCAGTCAGGCCATTGTGAAGCAGCCTCAATCTTAGTGAACTTTCAGAGCAGTCAACTTCAAAAAGCAATTTCCAGAATCTGCATCTACTGATGTTCTCAAATGCTTAACAGGTCTATAAAAACTGTATCGTGGCCTCGGTGCTGCTCTCTGAACTTCTCCTTAACTGATGTGGTGCAACAATCACATCTGCCGTGCCGTACCGTGGTCTGAAGCCACACTGTGTTTCTGAGTGCATGCAGTCGATGATACACTTCAGGAGGTGTTTCTAGTTAGGGTCTTGCTGGCAATGGGGAGGAGTGAAGTTCCATAATAGTTACTGCAGTCCGATGTTTTGCCTTTCTTCTTGAAGATGGTGATAATGGTGGCATTTTTGTGATCTGAGGCACCTTTTTCGGGTTCCATATGTTGAAGAAAAGCTTGTGGAAGTGCTTCCGCCGTGAGACCCTTCCATTCTTGTAGACCTCAGCAGGTCGGCTATTGGGTCTCTGCTGTGATGACTTCCTTGATGATCTTGAGGACACCTGCCATGTCTTCACATGATGAAATGTTTTCTATGTTTTGTAGGGCCTCATCTTTGATAGTAGATCGTATGTTTAGGAGACAATTGAAGTGTTACTACCATCATTTCGGGAGTCCCTCCTTGGTGGAGATCAGGTTGGGGCCATCTTCATTCTTTTGAAGTGCTGGGATATCACGAAGAGGGCCATCTAACATCTTTAATGATGTATGGAAATTCTGGTTGCAGTGATGGTCTGCGTAGACTTGGAACTTTCTGCTTTGGTGTCCAACCACCAAAGGTCTCTATAACACACCTCTCTTTCATCTGAATCTTGAGGTTGCAAAGTGTTATTGGTGCAGATCTTGTTTTGCCAGGGGTATAGGGCAGATGCCCTGTCTTAACAGTCTATTGGTTCCCCTCAGCACCAGCCAGCTGACTTGATACTCAAGGTCAAAGGTTGTTAGGTGAGCATCCCTGATTGTTAAGAAGCAATTCATAATTACTCCTCTAGTCAAAATCTGCGTCTCAGGGAGCAACATATCTTTTGGCTTTTCCTGCCTGCACGTACAACTTTATGCTAGTCTGAGATTGAAAATGAGGTACTTGATTAGGATGGCCTCCAGAACTCAGAATCCCATTATATACAATCATACATGGTACTTCTGGTACATTTTCTGACTATTAACACATCTTCGCCACCTACTCCTCCCCAAGGAAACAGATATTGAAAGAGAAAAGGTGTTTGGCAGAGGACTATCTTGGGTCACATAATCTTCCCTTTAGCATTTATGTTTGTTGTTGTAAAACCAGCATTTATAGGTTTCTGGCAATTATGTTCTTACATAACTTACATTTGTGTACTCTGTGAGTCTTGTTTTTCCTTGAGATTATAAACTCCCTGAGAAAAGGATACCTCTTTACTCAGTAATTCCCCACTGGGCCTGATCCTAGGCTTTGCATCCAGAGGGCTCTCAATCAATACTGTCAACTGTTGTTGACTACAAACAACTCATTTTCAACCAACATCGGTGGGAGCTGTTCCTTTCGATTTTTTCAGACTTGCATCTGTAAGTAATAGGCTTTTACTCCATGTTAGTGCCTGGTATTTACACCTCTCCAGTTAAGTGGCTTCTTTTTCTAAGGCTTCCTAACTACTGAGTCCCAGGACTGCTCCCTCTCCAGCCAAGGCTAGAAGTCAAGGGGAGGTATGGCCTGGAGAAAGAGGCTTTTTAAAATAAATGCAGGCAGGGCAGAATGTGCTAGAGTTGTGGAGGGGAAAATGGAGTGGATTTATTGGGGTCATAAGCAGAAGCCTGGGAGCAGGGGTGGCTGGGTTCCGTCAGTGGGGCAGAAATCACTTCTTTTTTCATTAATAGTCGATTCAATCTCTGCTTTTGTGATCTCACCTGGGAAGCAGCCCCTTCCCCATCCTTCTGAGCCCAGCCTGAGGTTTCCTGGACCCTTCCGCACCCCAGGTAACCGCTGCTTCTCCACTTGCCCCACATTCCCATGACCCGGTTCTGCATTTCATTTCCTGACATTCATTTTCAGTTTCAAAGCAGTGGATCTCACTGCAGCCGCCACTGCTGCCACCCCAACCAACCCTTTCCACTTGACTGCCCTCTAAACTCCTTCTGGGCAGGGAACTCTACTGTACTGGACTCTCCCAAGCTCCTAGTACAATGCTCTACACACAGTAAGCGCTCATTTAATCCCATGACTGATTGATTCTACTTCTGGAAGTCTCCTCCCCAGGAGTCATAAAATCAAGAGATCAAGGCCATATGAATTAGGGGAGATTGGGTGGTGGTGGTGATGGTGGCACAGCAGAGGGCATATGTGGCCCAGAGGATCCAGGTTTACAGTGGCAGCGGGGTCTGTCACGTTGAAACTGTGGACTGCAAGGAGACGTGGGGAGGGGGTGGCCTAAGAGACAGGAGGTTGGGAGAGGAAGTGAGGGGTGGGAGTCTCTGCCCCTCTCTCCCTCCTCCTCCTCCTCCACCTGCTCTACTTTGCAGTCTCAGAGGAAGCAGGACAGAAAGGGAGCATTGAGAGTGCTAAGGTCTGCAACAGTGGTGTCTATTGTGTCAGAAGTAATAATAATGATAATAATAGTAATAATGTTAATGTTAATAATAGTAGTAATAATAGTAATAATGATGATGGTATTTGTTAAGCACTTACTATGTGCCAAACACTGTTCTAAGTGATGGGGGGGATACAGGGTGATCAGGTTGTCCCACGTGGGGCTCATAGTCTTCATCTCCATTTTACAGTTGAGGTAACTGAGGCACAGAGAAGTGAAGTGATTGTCCAAAGTCACACAGCTGACAAGTGGCGGAGCCAAAATTAGAACCCATGACCTCTGACTCCCAAGCCTGGACTCTTTCCACTGAGCCATGCTGCTTCTCAAATTGTGGAGGGGAAAATGGAGTGGATTTATTGGGGTCGTATGCAGTGTGGGGGGGTTGCAGAACACCTGGGAGTGGGGGAAGGGGGCAGGGTGGGGAGTGGGGCTACCTTATTGAAAGAACATCTCCTCCAAGAGGCTTTCCTTGACTAAGACCTACTTTCCTCTTCTCCCACTCGCTTCTGCATCACCTTGACTTGCTCCCTTTATTCATTTCCCCCGTCCCAGCCCCACAGCACAGAAGCAACATGGCTCAGTGGAAAGAGTATGGACTTGGGAGTCAGAGGTTATGGGTTCTAATTCTGGCTCCACCACTTGTCTGCTGTGTGACTTTGGGCAAGTCACTTAACTTCTCTGTGCCTCAGTTACCTCATCTGTAAAATGAGGATTAAGACTGTGAGCCCCATGTGGGACAATCTAATCACCTTGTATCCCCCCCCCCAGAGCTTAGAACAGTGCTTCGCACATAGTAAGAGCTTAACAAATGCCATTATTATTATTATGTACATATCTGTAATTTAATTTATCTATATTAATGCCTCTAGACTGTAAGATCATTGTGGGATGGGAATTTGTCTGTTATACTGCTATATTTTATTCTCCCATGTGCTTAGTACAGTGCTCAATAAATACGATTGACTGAGTGACTACCTTTATGTAGTTTGACTGGAAAGCAGTGTTGCCTAGTGGATGCAGCACGGGCTTGGGAGTCTGAAGGACCTGGTTCTAATCCCGGCTCTGGCATTTTTCTGCTGTGGAACCTTGGGCAGGTCACTTCACTTCTCTGTGCCTCAGTTATCTGGTCTGTAAAATGGGCATTAGGACTGTGAACCCCATGTGGGACAGGGACTATGTCCAACGTGATTACCTTGTAACTATCCAGTGCTTAGTACAGTGCCTGGCTCATAGTAGGTGCTTAATGAATACCATAAAAAAATGAGATCAAAGACATAATTTTGGGGTTCCTAAGGCAGTAAAAGTTGATCCTCTGATGGTACCTTGTAAAGGATCAGCAAGATAAAGAGCTTTATTGCCTAGATGGATAAAAATAGCCATGCCGCACTCCAACCGTCCTTACTCCACACCTCAGGCAAGGCCATTTCCAAGCTGCAGGAGAGTAAAATTTGAGCTCAGGGATGTAACTACATTTTGCCACCCACTAGTCAAGTTTCATGAACTAAGATTCCCACTGTGGCAACCTGAGCTTCCTCTAGTTAGGGCTGATGCAAACAGCTTTGCACCTACTTTCTCTGGTGTACGTCCTCTACCTACCTTCGCTCTTCCTTGCTACCCTAATTATTTTGAATTTGAATTGACCCAACTGACTGAGCCCTCTCTAGCTTGCTTCACTTCTGTTTGAGTCCCTCAAACTCAGATTGCAAATTTGCTTTATGTTTTATGGTTCTTGTTAAGCACTTATTACGTGGCAAACACTGTTCTAAGCACTGGAGTAGATACAGGTCAATTAGGTCAGACACAGTCCCTGTCCCTCATGGGGGCTCACACTCTTAAATAGGAGGGAGAACAGGAATTGAATCCCCATTTTAGAGTTGAGGAAACTGAGGCACAGAGAAGCTAAGCATCTTGCCCAAGGTCATACAACAAGCAATTGGCAGAGCTGGGACTAGAACCCAGGGCCTCCTACTTCCAGGCCCATGCTCTTTCCACTAGGCCACTACAACTAGGGTCACATCTAGCATACCCATATAGCAACCGTGAAAAAAATCTCTATTTCTCTATTTAACAAGGCAGGTGAGATGGCAGTGGGAGGGAAGGAGAGTGGGGATGGAGATCCCACAGCCTCAGGAGACCCTGTGCAGCTCTGTTGGCTCCTGCGGCACTTTTATTTCTTCAATCAGTCTTTACAATAATCAAAACAGACACCCTAGGAAAAATAAAGCATTCCTTTTGGCCTCTAATCAAAATGTAAAGTGACCCTGGGTCATTGCCTGCCCATTACTCTGAATCACAAACCAACTATAAAAAAGAGAGAACTGACTATAAACAGAGAGAAGGGAAACAATCTCCCAACACCGCTCCCTTCTTCCTCCCTCTCTCTCTTTCTCTCTCTCTCTCTCTCTCTCTCACACACACACACACACACACACACACACACACACACACACACACGCACACAGAGGTCTTCCCAGACTGAGCCCCCTCCTTCCTCTCCCCCTCAGTCCCCTCTCTATCCCCCCGTCTTACCTCCTTCCCTTCCCCACAGCACCTGTATATATGTGTGTACATATTTATTACTCTATTTATTTATTTTACTTGCACATATCTATTCTATTTATTTTATTTTGTTAATATGTTTGGTTTTGTTCTCTGTCTCCCCCTTCTAGACTGTGAGCCCACTGTTGGGTAGGGACTGTCTCTATATGTTGCCAACTTGTACTTCCCAAGCGCTTAGTACAGTGCTCTGCACACAGTAAGCACTCAATAAATACGATTGATGATGATGATGATGATGTGAGCCCACTGTTGGGTAGGGAGTGTCTCTATATGTTGCCAACTTGTATTTCCCAAGTGCTTAGTACAGTGCTCTGCACACAGTAAATGCTCAATAAATATGATTGATTGATTGATTGATTGAAGAGAGGAAGGAGAAGAGAACCAGTTAGCACACTCAGGTTTCACTTACAGGGTGTCCCAACTCCCTTGTGATTAGAAATGGAACCATCAATCCAGCGAGGAATAAACTTCTGCCTTTTCCCAGGTAACAGCTTCATTTTAACCAGATGACCATGGTCATAAGAACACTTTTCCTAGATCCGTCTCCCAGTGTGTGACTTGCAACTGGAAAACATGCACCTTCCAAGCTCTCCACCTCCCTGAGTCAATGCAGGCCCACTGTAGTCATACTAATTGGCTTTTATTTACAAATTTGGTGTTACTTCATTTGCAGCCTTGCCACTGCCCAAGTGGAAGAGCTCAAAGTGCTATGTGTTTAATTAAGGACACAACAAATTAAATCAATTATTACCATCTATGTAGAAAGTACACAATGATTTTCAGTTACACAAACGGAAGAGAGCTATTTTCAAGAAACCCATTTAATACATGGTAGAAGAAAGGAAAAAGAGGGAAAAGACTAATGAAGGTTATGTTTTTCGGAAGATTCTTCCTCCAGCCACCAAGTGGAAAGGTGCAATCTCCGAGGACATAAGATCAGATTCCCAGCC
This sequence comes from Tachyglossus aculeatus, assembly GCF_015852505.1. Taxonomy (NCBI): domain Eukaryota; kingdom Metazoa; phylum Chordata; class Mammalia; order Monotremata; family Tachyglossidae; genus Tachyglossus; species Tachyglossus aculeatus. Next base: position 82,996,523 of record NC_052101.1, on the reverse strand, counting down.
ATGAAATCCACTTCATAATTGGAGGGTTTTTTAAAAAAAAAAATTTGTAATAAAAAAAAAAGTAATTACTGGGCTCAATCAGCTTGAAATGAAAGCTGAAAACTGAATTGAGTGAGGTTAACAAGAAAACCATCTTAAAATACAAGGTACACAGAAATCCTGAAAAGTTCAGGAGAGGTGCAGTTCCCATTTGTGTGAACTGCAGGGTGCTGCTGAAATTAAAACCACATTTTAAAATGTCATTTCTGAGCCTATTTCAAAAAGGGACATTTGTTTTTGATATGACCTGAATGAGGTCTCACTTCAAAGAATTATAAACGGACTTTCTCACTGTTCTGTGATGTCCTGGAAACATCGAGATTGAACTATTCGTGTCATAAACAGTTAAGCTATTCGTCAAAATGGCTGCCTTGGGAAGTTGACCCTTAGGTGCCCTGTCTTCTTCACATTGCTCGCACAAACAGCAAACTATGCATTGTAAAAGATTTTCATTTTTTTTCACATGACTTGGTTTACCCCCAGTCAGGGGATTCTTTCACACAGAGCCTTCAAAAAAATGCTCTTAAATCTTGATCTGGGCTACCACTGTTTATAATCCTTCTATCTTTACTTCTTTCTCTTTCTGATCAACTGCTCTAAAAAGTGACCTTGTAGGAGGAAACCAGATTGAGAACATAACACTCTTACTATCCCTTTCTTTCAGTTCTGCCATTTCAGCTCTCCATACAGCAGGTGTTTTTGGTGTCATCCTCCTCTTGGCCCAATCGGTGAAACTTTCTTAAGGGAAATAGCTTCCAGTGTTGTAGACTGTGTTCCTGAACGTTTTTTGTCTGTGATCCTGTCTTACCGCCTAATCAGGTGAGAATAGTTGATAGAACAGTTGAAGGAGCCAGATGTGGCATTCATAGTGGATCCAGGTCTCACAACCATGAAGAAGGTTGGGCTGCACTACATCTTGTAGACCTTCAATTTTGGTTGAATTTGGAGTACAGTGCTCTGCACACAGTAGGCGCTCAATAAATACGATTGAATGACTATCCCTTTGCCACCATATTCTAGATGAATTCTATGTTCTAATTAATGTAGTACTCACATCTCATTCAGCATGGCGTAGTGGATAGGGTATGGACCTGGGAGTCAGAAGATCCACCACTTGTATGCTGTGTGACCTTGGGCAAGTCACTTCACTTCTCTGGACCTCAAGTCCCTCATCTGTAAAATGGGGATTGAGACTGTGAGCCCCACATGGGACAGGGACCCTGTCCAACCCGATTTGCTTGCTTCCACCCCAGCGCTCAGTACACTGCCTGGCACATAGTAAGCACTTAACAAATACCACAATTATTATTACTATTATTGTTCCCAATGCAATTAACCAATTATATTTCGTGAGTACTTATTCCATACATATTACTGTACTAAGCTCTTGGGAAAGTACAACAGAGTTGGTAGATGTGATCCCTGCTCACAAGGAGCTTACAGTCTATAGGGGAAGACAGACATTAAAATACATTAGGGATAGGGGAAATAGTAGAGCATAAGAATATATTCAAAAGAATTCTGGGGCTGGGGTGAGTATCCAAGTGCTTACGGGATATACTGCAAGAAAAGTAATCTAAAACTTTGTAAGCTCCTTGAGGGCAGGGATCGTGCCTATTAGCTCACCTCCTCCAGGAGGCCTTCCCAGACTAAGCCCCCCTTTTCCTCTGCTCCCCCTCCACTCCCCATTGCCCTGACTCGCTCCCTTTCTCTATCCCCCTCCCCGCCCCACAGCATCTGTGTATGTATGTACATATTTGTAATTATAATTCCATTTATTTTTATTAATGATGTGTATATATCTATAATTCTTTTTTATTTATAATGATGCTACTGATGCCTGTTTACTTGTTTTGATGTCTATCTCCCCACTTCTATTGATTGACTGATTGATTGATTCTAGACTGTGAGCCCACTGTGGTAAGGGATTGTCTCTGCTGCTGAATTGTACTTTCCAAGCGCTTAGTACAGTGCTCTGCACACAGTAATCGCTCAATAATATCATTCAATAACTGGTGGGATGAGTAGATATTTAATAGACATTTCTCATACATCACAGTAGCTGTGTTCCTGCAGATCCACGTATTACCCAATAATAGTGCTGTAACAACAATTGTCTCAATTGGAAATAAGAGATTAGGAAGAAGATGGATTAAAAGCAATATCACACTGGGTGAAATTCATATAGGTTGTAAAAGAGCCTTATAAAGCTAAAACTTGAAGTGCATTATCTAACTTCACATGTTTCTGGGACACTTGACACATCAACGGTCATTAGCACCACACAAGAAACCAATTTGCACTGCTTTAAATCAGTTTCTAGTGAACAGTGAATTTTAAATACTAGCAATTGGTTCCCTTTACAATGCTAAATGAAGGATTGATAAGAGGATTTATATACACTTGGATCAGTTTGAAACAACATTCCTGGCAGAGCCTCATCTCCTGATAACTAATTAACATCCAGTTATGGTAACATATGTTCCTCCATTCTTTTATCGTGTTCTGGCCACATTCATAATGAAAACAGGTGTTATAGAAGAAATGACCACGTAAACTCTTTGTTTTTTATGTCATGCATTTTTCAATAAACAAGTTTTTTTGTTTCTTTTTTACTTTCAATACTGCGTTTAATTCCATTTGTGGCCTCTGATCATCCTCAAGAGCAATAGGCTTCTTCAAAAACATTTTTTTAAGCAAATAATTTTTCTATATAAGCTATTTTTGAGTAAATGTGTTAACAATACACAATTTTGACATACAAAATACAATCTACACTAATTTCATTATTCTTACCTTACACATGCAAACTCACAAATGGCCTCATGTGAGAGAATTTGAGATTGCATTTTATATTGAGATTATTTCCAAATTTAACAAACACTCATTCTACAGGCAGAGATAATGAATTCATTTTCATTTAAGAAAATTACATTCACATAATGCTCTTCTTACTAATAACACTACAAATATTCTTAAGTGCAATTTCAGTGTAGGAATAGACATCTGCAATATATTCATTCTATATGTAACAGAATGAATACTATATATATTGCCATATATACACAGTATAGAGAAGCAGCATGGCTCAGTGGAAAGAGCCCGGGCTTTGGGGTCAGAGGACATGGGTTCAAATTCCAGCTCTGCCAATTGTCAGCTGTGTGACTTTGGGCAAGTGAATTAACTTCTCTGTGTCTCAGTTACCTCATCTGTAAAAATGGGGATTAAGACTGTGAGCCCCCCGTGGTCACCTTGTAACCTCCCCAGTACTTAGAACAGTGCTTTGCACATAGTAAGTGCTTAATAGATGCCATTATTATTATTATATAATTATATTTAAATTGAACTAATATCCATATCCTATCTTCTAATCTAATGAAGAATTTAATGGTCATAAACACTGGTGTAATCACACTTCTTAAATCACTATAGTTCAATGGCAAATACAAGGAATAATGTGACAATATTCAAAACAATTGAAATCAGTATGTCAGTGGTATGGTATGAACTATATAATACCGAACCCCACAGCCTGAAATACCAACACCATGAACACAAAAATGGCATATGGCCTAAAGTTCTCATGCATGGATGTCTCTGGAAGAATGAGTTACTGTTAGACAAAAGAACTGACTGCATCTCTGTTTCTGAATTCTGCATCTGGGACAACTTTGATAGCACTCGTTGGATTTCTGACCAGCTACAGCATCAATAAAATAGAGAATGATACATATCTTGATTAGTAGACTTTTCAGATGAGATAAATATAATTACTTAATAAGGTATTGGTAATAAGGTATAATAATTGGTAATAAGGTATAAGGTATTGTTTTTCCTTCTCAAAAGTCACATGTTCTTTTGATATCTGATGTAATGGCACCATTTGCAGTAACTTTGGTATAACTGGACCCCTACCTAATTGCTGACCTTTGATTAGGTTTTCTTCTTCCTTATTTGGGGATCCTGAAGCTGCCTTTAAAATCAAACAAAATTAAGTGGCAGTTGAACCACCATACAATGAGCAGGATATCTAACCAGGCTCAGAACTATATTCAGTTCAAGATGGAGAAGAACTTTTTGTGGTATTTATTAAGTACTTGCTATGTGCCGAGCACTGTACTATGCGTTGGGGTAGAGACAAGCTAATCAGGTTGGACACAGTCCCTGTCCTACATGCGGCTCACAGTCTTAATCCCCATTTAGAGAAGCAGCATGGTGTAGTGGGTACAGCACGGAACTGGGAGTCAGAAGGGCATGGATTCTAATCCCGGCTTCACTACTTGTCTGTTGAGTGACCTTGGGCAAGTCACTTCACTTCTCAGAGCCTCAGTTACCTCATCTGTAAAATGGGGATTGAGACTGTGAGCCCCACATGGGACAGGGACGGTGTCAAATCCAATTTGCTTGTATCTACCCCAGTGCTTAGAACAGTGCCTGGCACATAGTAAGTGCTGAACAAATACCACATAATAATAATTATTATTTTATAGATGAGGTAACTGAGGCACGAAGTAAGTGACTTGCCCAAGGTCACCCAGCAGACAAATGGCAGAATATGAAGAAAAAGGGCTGAATACTATGACTGCTCCAATCCCACATTTGATATTTTTCTTGGCTAGGTATTCCCAGCAATCGATCAATCTTATTTCATTGAGTGCTTCCTGTGTGCAAAACACTGTACTAAACACTTGGGAGTGTATAGTATAAAAGAGTTGGTAAACACATTCTCTGACCACAATGAGCTTACAGTCTAGCAGTGCACACTTTACAGCCCAGCAAAATTGAACAACTCTGCCAGTGACTCAAAAATGAAGACGGCCTTTGAGGGATGTGCTATAATTTAAAAACACAAAACAACATAAGGTCATATTCTAACATCAATAATATTTATTGAACACCTACTGGGTTCAGAGCCCTCTAGGAGGGGCTTTGAAAAACTGCAAATAAAAACAAACCACAGAGTCCCTGTTCTCTGATGTTTACAAATCAAAATGACTAAAACACCTGCAAGTTCCATCAGAATGATTTTGCATATAGGACTCTAGACTGTGAACTCGTTGTGGGCAGGGAATGTGTCTAATATTATACTGTACTCTCTCAAGCACTTAGAACAGTGCTTTGCACAGAATAAGTGCTCAATAAATATGATTATTATTAGTAATAATAACTCATCTCTCTGTAAAAAACTAAAGAAATGGGATTAACTTGCCTGAAAAGGGGACATCTGAGAGGGATGAGGATCAAATGGAGATTAACACTGTGAGCCCCATGTGGGACAGGGACTGTGTCCACCTGATTAGCTTGTCTCTGCCCCAGCACATAGTACAGTGCTTGGCACATAGTAAGCACTTAACAAATGCCATAAAAAAATTCTTCTCCATCTTGAATTGAATATAGTTTGAACGTGGTTAGATATCCAGCATATCCAACTCCCTTCTAGTTATCACCCCATATCCCTCCTACCATTCTTTTCCAAACTCCTTGAACGAGTTGTCTACACGTGCTGCCTCGAATTCCTCAGCACCAACTCTCTCCTCGACCCCATCCAGTATGGCTTCCGTCCCCTACATTCCACGGAAACTGCCCTCTCAAAGGTCACCAATGACCTCCTGCTTGCCAAATCCAACAGCTCATACTCCATCCTAATCCTCCTCGACCTCTCAGCTGCCTTCGACACTGTGGACCACCCCCTTCTCCTCAACACGCTATCTGACCTTGGCTTCACTGACTCCGTCCTCTCCTGGTTCTCCTCTTATCTCTCCGGTCGCTCATTCTCAGTCTCTTTTGCAGGCTCTTCCTCCCCCTCCCATCCCCTTACTGTGGGGGTTCCCCAAGGTTCAGTGCTTGGTCCCCTTCTGTTCTCGATCTACACACACTCGCTTGGTAATCTCATTCGCTCCCACAGCTTCAACTATCAGCCTTCTCTCTGATCTCTCATCCTCGTGTCTATCCCCACTTCAATCCATACTTCATGCTGCTGCCCGGATTGTCTTTGTCCAGAAACGCTCTGAGCATGTTATTCCCCTCCTCAAAAATCTCCAATGGCTACCAATCAATCTGCGTATCAGGCAAAAACTCCTCACCCTCGGCTTCAAGGCTCTCCCTCACCTCGCCCCCTCCTACCTCACCTCCCTTCTCTCCTTCTACAGCCCAGCCCGCACCCTCCGCTCCTCTGCCGCTAATCTCCTCACCGTACCTCGTTCTCGCCTGTCCCGCCTTCGACCCCCGGCCCACGTCATCCTCCAGGCCTGGAATGCCCTCCCTCTGCCCATCCACCAAGCTAGCTCTCTTCCTCCCTTCAAGGCCCTACTGAGAGCTCACCTCCTCCAGGAGGCCTTCCCAGACTGAGCCCCTTCCTTCCTCTCCCCCTCACCCCCCTCTCCATCCCCCCATCTTACCTCCTTCCCTTCCCCACAGCACCTGTATATATGTGTATACGTTTGTACATATTCATTACTCTATTTATTTATTTATTTATTTTACTTGTACATATCTATTCTATTTATTTTATTTTGTTAGTATGTTTGGTTTTGTTCTCCGTCTCCCCCTTTTAGACTGTGAGCCCACTGTTGGGTAGGGACTGTCTCTATATGTTGCCAATTTGTACTTCCCAAGCGCTTAGTACAGTGCTCTGCACACAGTAAGTGCTCAATAAATACGATTGATTGATTGATTGATTGTATGGTGGTTCAAGTAATTGCCACTTAATTTTGTTTAGTTTTAAAGGCAGCTTCAGTATCCCCAAATAAGGAAGAAGAAAACCTAATCAAAGGTCAGCAATTAGGCAGAGGTCCAGTTATACGGAGGCTATTGCAAATGGTGCTATTACATCAGATGTCAAAAGAACATAAGTGACTTTTGAGAAGGAAAAAAAACCTTATTATTAAGTAATTTTCTGTCTTCAGATACAGAAAGAGGTAGAGTAGGAAGGATGAAGAATAGCTATTTTATATGTCCTTTAAGGGCAGGACCAAAATGAGCAGGCTTAAACTGTAGCAGGCAGAATTTGGGCTAGACATTAGGAAGTTACATACTCTAATATACTGCCCAGTGGAAGTTATGAATTCTACTTCCTTAGAGATAGTTAAGAAAAGGGCAGACAACTATCTTTCTGCAATGGTGCAGTACTTCCTAGGGGCGAGGCATTGGACTAGATCGCTTCTTGAGATCAATCAATCAATCAATCAATCATATTTATTGAGCGCTTACTGTGTGCAGAGCACTGTACTAAGCGCTTGGGAAGTACAAGTTGGCAACATATAGAGACAGTCCCTACCCAACAGTGGGCTCACAGTCTAAAAGGGGGAGACAGAGAACAAAACCAAACATACTAACAAAATAAAATAAATAGAATAGATAGGTACAAGTAAAATAAATAGAGTAATAAATATGTACAAACATATATACATATATACAAGTGCTGTGGGGAAGGGAAGGAGGTAAGATGGGGGGATGGAGAGGGGGACGAGGGGGAGAGGAAGGAGGGGGCTCAGTCTGGGAAGGCCTCCTGGAGGAGGTGAGCTCTCAGTAGGGTCTTGAAGGGAGGAAGAGAGCTAGCTTGGCGGATGGGCAGAGGGAGGGCATTCCAGGCCCGGGGGATGACGTGTGCCAGGGGTCGATGGCGGGACAGGCGAGAACGAGGCACGGTGAGGAGATTAGCAGCGCAGGAGTGGAGGGTGTGGGCTGGGCTGTAGAAGGAGAGAAGGGAGGTGAGATAGGAGGGGTCAAGGTGATGGAGAGCCTTATAGCCGAGGGTGAGGAGTTTCTGCCTGATGCGCAGATTGATTGGTAGCCACTGGAGATTTTTGAGGAGGGGAGTAACATGCCCAGAGCGTTTCTGGACAAAGACAATCCGGGCAGCAGCATGAAGTATGGATTGAAGTGGGGAGAGACATGAGGATGAGAGATCAGAGACAAGGCTGATACAGTAGTCCAGACAGGATAGGACGAGAGCTTGAACGAGCAGGGTAGCAGTTTGGATGGAAAGGAAAGGGTGCATCTTGGCAATGTTGCGGAGCTGAGACCAGCAGGTTTTGGTGACGGCTTGGATGTGAGGGGTGAATGAGAGAGTGGAGTCGAGGATGACACCAAGGTTGCGGGCTTGTGAGACGGGAAGGATGGTAGTGCCGTCAACAGAGATGGGAAAGTCAGGGAGAGGGCAGGGTTTGGGAGGGAAGACAAAGAGTTCAGTCTTGGACATGTTGAGTTTTAGGTGGCGGGCAGACATCCAGATGGAGATGTCCTGAAGGCAGGAGGAGATGCGAGCCTGGAGAGAGGGGGAGAGAGCAGGGGCAGAGATGTAGATCTGGGTGTCATCAGCGTAGAGGTGATAGTTGAAGCCGTTGGAGCGAATGAGGTCACCAAGGGAGTGAGTGTATGCCTTCCAGCCCTAGTATTCTATGAAATAAGGTAATGATGTGATAGCAACTGGGATGCTCTTGGTAGCAGCCCCCAGTATTTATACAAGGCCATCCCGATGACTACTGTCACAAAAAAATGCATTTGATATAAGGATTCCCATTGCTCTTGTTCCCCTACCAAATATTTTGAATGCAGTTTTACACAGGAGAAGTGTGTGTCTTCAGTGTATAGTACAAGATCTAGCTTTTTAAAATGATCTTTCCCCCAGTGGAGTTGGACTTGGGGCTGACTTTTTCTCCTGGTACTTGAGCACAGTATTTTATTTGCTGCAGCTGTTCTACACACACGAATGATTGTTTAAGATTTTGAACTTGCACACTGGAGCAGTTCATGCAAAATGGAGTGATTTTAAGAGTCAAATTGCTTATAATTAAAACCATAAACAAATGATGTACTACCCCACTTCTGAAAGCCCATTAGAGACAGTCTGGTTTTAAGCAGGTTTTCTCCTTGCCAGGGTTTGCCCTTTGTCATTGGATAAATTGGAAACATGAAAAAACAAAAGAAATTGATGTGGACTAGCCCCTTTTTACTCTTCAAAAGTTTTTAAAAGTCTTAATGCACATCAAAAGAGGTAATAAAAAAGAGGCGTAAGACACCAAAACAATTTTAAGGATTTTTCCAGTGAGTGAAGGATTGGTGAAGAGCCAGCAGAGGGAGTACAAATCATAATTTTTATATGAAGCTAACCATGAAAGTGCCTACTGTACATTCTCTTTAGGAAACATTTCAGATGTTTGGTTTCCTGAATAATTTTAACCCATGCAAGAGAATAACATGATAGGAGATTTTTCTTTCCCTAAGCCCTGGTACTGAAGCAAAATACTTCAACACTCTGTTGGTTTACTAACCACCACACAATCACATCCTGAAAAGATCATTTTGAATGCTCCTTTACAAACACACCAAGAACCCCAGGACCATAAATTGGCCACTTCACCACCCAAAACCAGGGTGAGGTTACTATATTCTCCCCCTCCTCCCCCTCCCCCCACCTTACCTCTTTCCCCTCCCCATAGCACCTGTATATATGTGTATATGTTTGTACATATTATTACTCTATTTATTTATTTATTTTACTTGTACATATTTATTCTATTTATTTTATTTTGTTAATATGTTTTGTTTTGTTGTCTGTCTCCCCCTTCTAGACTGTGAGCCCACTGTTGGGTAGGGACCGTCTCTATATGTTGCCAACTTGTACTTCCCAAGCGCTTAGTACAGTGCTCTGCACACAGTAAGCGCTCAATAAATACGATTGAATGAATGAATGAATGAATGAATATGAGGTTTCATGAAGAGAATGTACAAAATGCCACACTTTATTGCTTGAAGTACGGAAGCTGAAGGCACAGCCTAGGAGGGGACAAAAATAAAATAACCCTTAGAACACACGCTTACACTGACTAAACTCTGAAGTCACAGCAACTCTGCCATATGATTTAGAAGCTGGAAGAAGGCAAATTGGAGAAAAAAACACATTACCATGTTAGCAACAACGGGGTAGATAAAGTTGAGTTCAAAGCAAGAGACTACAATGCCAAAACTTTGGTCAGATGATAATAATAGTAATGAATGTGGTATTTGTCAAACACTTACTATATGCTGAACACTGCAGTAAGCACTGGGGTAGATACAAGCAGTGTGGCTCAGTGGAAAGAGCACAGGCCTGGGAGTCACAGGCCATGGGTTCAAATCCCAGCTCCGCCAATTGTCAGTTGTGTAACCTCGGGCAAGTCACTGAGCTTTTCTGTGCCTCAGTTACCTCATCTGTAAAATGGGGATTAAGACTGTGAGCCCCATGTCGGACAACCTGATCACCTTGTAACCTCCCCAGCACTTAGAACAGTGCTTTGCACATAGTAATGCCATTATTATTATTATTATTACAAGATGACCAGGATGAATATAGTATCTGTCACCTATGGAGCTCACAATGTAAGGGGGAGAATGAACCCTGCTTTCAAACATGCTAATGTCTCCCTTATCCTAAACCCTCCCCCCCAAAAAAAACAAAAAGCCTCCCTTTCACAGCTCCCCCCAGGTATCACCCATCTCCCTCCTTCCATTCCTCTCCAAACTCCTGGAGAGAGTTGTCTACACACTCTGCCTCTACTTCATCTCCTCCAATTCTCTCCTTGACTCCCTCCAGTCTGGCTTTTGCCCCCTTCTCTCCACCAAAACTTCCCTCTCAAAGAACACCAGTGATCTTCTTGCCAAATCTAATGGGCTCCACTCCATCCTAATTCTCCTTGACCTATCAGCTGCCTTTGACACTGTTGACCACCCCCTTCTCCTGGAAACTTTATCCAACTGTGGCTTCATTGGCACTGTCGTCTCCTGGTTCTCTTCCTATCTCTCTGGCCGCTCCTTCTCAGTCTCTTTCATGGGTTCCTCCTCTGCTTCCCACCCCCTAACTGTGGGATTCCCTCAAGGATCAATTTTGCAACCCCTTCCATTCTCCATGTACACCCACTCCCTTGGAGAACTCATTTGCTTCCATGGCTGCAATTACAATCTCTATGCAGATGATTCCCAATTCTACATCTCCAGCCCTGATCTCTTTCCTCCTCTCACATTTCCTCCTGCCTTCAGGACACCTTTACCTGAATGTCTTCTTGACAACTCAAACTTATCATGTCCAGAACAGAACCCCTCATCTTCAGACCCAAACCCTGCCCTCCCCCTGACTTTCCCATCACTGAAGACAGCACTGTCATCCTCCGTCTCATAAACCCGTAACCTTGGCATTACCTTCGACTCATCTCTCTCATTCAACCCACATATTCAATCTGTCACTAAATCCCGTCAGTTCAACTTTCACAATATCTCTAAAATCTGTCCTTTTCTCTCCATCCAAACTGCTACCACATTAATACAAGCACTTCTCCTCTCCCTCCTTGATTACTGCATCAGCCTCCTTGCAGGTCTCCCTGCCTCCTGTCTCTCCCCACTCCAGTCCGTATTTTACTCTTCTGCCTGGACCATTTTTCTACCAGACCATTCTGTCCAAGTTTCCCTGCTCCTCAATAATCTCCAGTCATTGTCTGTCCACCTCCACATCAAACAGAAATTCCTTACCATTGGCTTCAAAACACTCAATCACCTTGCTACCGCCCCCCAACCTGCCCTTTACCTCTCTGATTTCCTAAGGCAACCCAGCCCACACACTTCACCACTCTAATACCAATCTATTCTCTGCACCTCGATCTCATCCATCTTGCCACTGACCCAACACCCATATATACCCTGCCTCTGGCCTGGAATGCCCTCCCTCTTCATATCTGACAGTCCATCACTCTCCCCACCTTCAAAGCCTTATTAAAAGCACATCTCCTCCAAGAGGCCTTCTATGATTAAGCCCTCATTTCCTCTTCTCCCACTCCATTCTGCATCACCCTTATACTTGGAGTTGCATCCCATATTAATTCCTCCCTCAGCCCCATAGTAGGTACGTACATATACATAAATTTATTTATATAAATATCTGTCTGCCCCTCGAGACTATAAATTCACTGTGGGCAGAGAACGTGTCTACCAACTCTGTTATACCGTACTCTCCCAAGTTCCTAGTACAGTGCTCTGCAAACACTAAGTGGTCAATAAATACCATTGATTGAACAATTGAACAAATATTAAATCCTCATTTTACTGATTAGGCAACAGGCCCAGAGAAGTTAGATGACTTGCCCAAGGCCATACAACAGACAAGTGGTAGAGCTGGGATTAGAACCCAGGTCCACTGATTCCCACGCCCAGGCTTTTCCCACTAGGCCACTCTGCTTCTCCATATCCTTGGCAATAGAAAGGTTGTAGAGAAATTCATGATGCCCAGGGAATAGTGTCATCTTCCCTAGGCTCTCAAATATAGTTGATGCTGGTTTTACAAGAGGGGGAGGCCCCCCACCCTTCCATGGCTGCAAAGACTTCCAAAGATAAAAATTATATGGGCAGAGATGTGTGTAGATATTCATAAGCCTAAGCAGGACTGTTTCTCTTGCCCCCCTTCCCCCCCACCAACATTCATTTTTCAGGTCTCCACACCCAAACTTATAGTTAACATCTAGTTTGCAAGTTCCTTATGGGCAGAGACTGTATGTTCCAATTCTATTGTATTGGACTCTCCCAAACATTTATTACAGTGCTCTGCACACAGTATGTGCTCAATAAATACTATTGATTGACTGATTTATGGTGACAACCCTTTTTACTGCTACCTAGGCATAGTATTTCTCTGATGTGCAGTTAGGAGAACAGAAAAGGTAAGACATATGGGGCATTTCAAAGAAAGGAGAAGATGTCTGCCATATTTGGTGAAGGTATTTTCATTCTGTTATTGAAATAGTCGCTCCACTTTTTCCCCACAATTTTTGTTACACTAAAATAAGGGTGGGGCAAGTACGGGGGTCGTTGAAGTATTAAGGCTAGTGAGGGGAGGAGGAGAAAGAGGGGATAAGGAAGAGGAAGGTAAGACCGCCCTGGTGACTACACTTCTCTTTTTCTGTCCCAAGTGCTGCACTCAATAGGCACTCGATGAATTCATTTCCCTTCTCGCCGCCTTTTCCCATTCTCACCTTCCTCTGGCATGGTCCTCTAACACTGCTTACAGTTATGTGGTCCAAAAAAATAACCTGGCAGCGGGACCTAGTAGATGGAGCACGGACTTGGGGTTCTAATCCCAGCTCAGCTACTTGTCTTGGGCAAGTCACTTCACTTCTCTGTTCCTCATCTGAAACTGGAGATTAAGACTATGAGCCCCTTGTGGGACATGGACTGTGTCCACCCTGATTAGGTTGTATAGTGTCTGGCATAGAAGTGCTGAACAGATACCATAAAGAAAATACCCGTTTTGCCAACCACTTCAAAGCCCTCCTTCCTTCAAAGCCCTACTGAGAGCTCACCTCCTCCAGGAGGCCTTCCCAGACTGAGCCCCCTCCTTCCTCTCCCCCTCCTCCCCCTTCCCATACCCCCCGCCTTACCTCCTTACCCTCCCCACAGCACCTGTATATATGTATATTGTTTGTATGTATTTATTACTCTATTTTATTTGTACATATTTATTCTATTTATTTTATTTTGTTAATATGTTTTGTTTTGTTCTCTGTCTCCCCCTTCTAGACTGTGAGCCCACTGTTGGGTAGGGACCGTCTCTATATGTTGCCAGCTTGGACTTCCCAAGCGCTTACTACAGTGCTCTGCATGCAGTAAGCGCTCAATAAATACGATTGAATGAATGAATGAATATGAGAACCAGTTTATGCCTTGCCTTTAGTATTTTGAATTAAACCACTTTTCTTTTTAAAAGACTCCTCCCCTACAACCTTCTTGTTCTTAGTTAATGTTCTTCCCTTGTAAGATCCCAGTCTGTGGCAATTATAAGAACAGCACTTACCATGACAAGCTAAGAATGGTGCACTTCAAGTAAATCAGTTGAAAAAACCCCAGATCAGCAGTCAAAACAATTTAATCTAAAAAGCTTTCCAAACCACCCAAAGAAGCCAATCCAATGCAGTCACCCACAAACCAGACAAAAGAGGATGACTTAAAATATTTCCTTTTTAAAATGATTGCACATACTTCAAGTGTGCTTTGTCATTCACTGACATCAATATCTTTGTCAATGTGGAAGAGATTCTAAATCTGAGTAAATCAACTAAAGATTTTGGAAAAAAATAGATCTTCATTTGATTTCACATTCAGTACAGCTAATCATTTTTTTAGATTCCAGATTGATAAAGGAAAGTTTGAATCATCCAGTTTTAAACACAATAATTTACTCTGCTTGTCAACATGCCAGAAGAAAGCTTAAAGAAAAATCTCCAATCTTCATATTTCCTTCACCATCTGCTATTAAAAAGAGTTGCTCTCTACAGATCAATTCCTTGTAGTCAAATGCATTTTGTCCATCTAATTCAAGATTTTAAAAACAAGCCTCAGCCCGTTCCTGACTAAAGGACATCATCCCTAATGACAACTGCAAGTCTCATCTTGGCACATAAAGCAGGAAGATATCATCTGATTAAACCTACACACACACACCATCTGCCATTTAACACCCTACCTAAGCACCAGAAAAAATACCAATCCTGGGACGTTGGACTATTAAAGAGGAGAATGAGAAAAACGGACACAAGATTCAAGATAATTTTCAAAGCCTCAAAAGTATTTAGCCATAAATTCACTAGTGGCTCAGTGGAAAGAGCCCAGGCTTTAGAGTCAGAGGTCATGGGTTCAAATTCCGGCTCCTCCAATTGTCAGCTGTGTGACTTTGGGCAAGTCACTTCATTTCTCTGTGCCTCAGTTACCTCATCTGTAAAATGAGGATTAAGACTGTGAGTCCCCCTTGGGGCAACCTGATCACCTTGTAACCTCCCCAGCGTTTAGAACAGTGCTTTGCACATAGTAAGCGCTTACTAAATGCCATTATTAGTATTATTATTATTACTCCTGTGGAACAAGGATCAGCAATTCATAGCTCTGAAGCTATACCTGACTCTTAAAACTGCCTGTTCTCTCAGTCAAGCAATCATATTTATTGAGTGCTTGTGCACAGAGCTTTGTACTGAGCACTTGGGAGAGTAGAACCGCAACAGTCTAACAGGCACATTCCCTGCCCACAAAGAGCCAGGATCGATGTGGAATAGATAGATTAGAGAAGCAGCGTGGCTTAGTGAAAAGAGCACGGGTTTAGGAGTTAGAGGACCTGGGTTCTAATCCTGGCTCCATCACTTAGCTGTGTGACCTTGGGCAAGCCACTTAACCTCTCTGTGCCTTAGTTACCTCGTCGGTAAAAGAGGGATTAGGAGTGTGAGCCCCATGTGGGACAACCTGATAACCTTGTATCTACCCCAGTACCTAGAACAGTGCTTGGCACACAGTAAGCACTTTACAAATACCATAATAATAATAATTTTAATAATGTGGACTCAAGCCATGGGGGCTATGCCACTGGACACACCCACCCACACACCCACCCACCCACCCACCCACACCTTTTTTGGGCAGCCTGGAGTTGCCTTTGTCCCCACCCTGCTTCCCAGCATCCATCCCCTCCCCTTCCCTGCTGCTGAGTTAAAACACCCACCCTCTCCAGTTCCTTCCCTCCTCCGGGGAACAACAGTGGTGTCAAGTTCATTTCCCACAAGCACCAAGTCAGGGGAAAAGAGTAGTCCCCGGGCCTACAAGGAAGCAGCATGATTTAGCTGCAAGAGCATCGGCTTGGAAGTCAGAGGTCGTGGCTTCTATTCCCGACTCCCCTACTTGTCGGCTGTGTGACCTTGGGCAAGTCACTCACCTTCTCTGTGCCTCAGTTACCTCATCTGTCAAATGGGGGATTAGGAGTGTGAGCCCCATGTGGGACAGGGACTGTGCCCAACCTCGTTGCCTTGTATCTCTCCCAGCGCTTAAAGCGGTGCTTGGCACATAGTAACCGCTTAACAAATACCGATATTATTATGATTACTGATCCGGATTCCCGATTAGACCGCTGAAGTAGAGGAAGTTGCATTTCGCGCGCCTCCTTCCACAGGGCCGCGTCCGGAGCAGCCCAGAAGGATGGAGGAGGGGGAGAGCGAGAACTGCTTAAAGTTGCTCCAGCTGCTGCTCCTGCGGCCCCGGGGAGCCACGGGGCAAGGGGCCAGACGTGGCAAGTAGCCAGCAGCAAACGGCAGCGACTGCAGGGGGGGGGAAGGAGACATTCAATTCAAAGCAGTTTCCCCGCCCTATTTACAAGCACAGCTGCTTTGTAGTGTTTTAGAGCCGGAGGTTCTTTCCCTCCCCCTCCCAGCCTGCGTCTTGTGCCCCTTCATTCAGTCCCCTTTCCCCTACCCACATGTGATATGGGGATTTTGCTCCCAACATCCCTTCCAGCTAAATGTCTGACCCCGGAGAACCAAGAGTTCAGAACCAGCCTGTGTAACTAGGAGAACCAGCCAAGAAAACGTCTTATTTTTTTTTAATGGTATTCGTTAAGTGCTTACTGTGTGCCAGGCATTGTACTAAGCGCTGGTTACAAGCTAATCAGGCTGGTCATAGTTCATGTCCCACAAGGGGCTCACAGACTTCATCCCCACTGGATGAGGCACAGCAAACTGAGGCACAGAGAGGTTAAGGCACTTACCCAAGGTCACGCAGCAGACAAGTGGCGGCGCCAGGTAAGAAAGAAGACCTAAATAACAGTGCCTTAACAAGTCTGTTTAAAACTGTAAACATGAATGCTTTGCAACGCAGCCCCCTCCCTAAATAAAAGCAACCAGGAATAAGGTGGTTCTTTCTGTCTCTGCCTCTTTATTTTTCTCTCCTTTTCCTCCTCCCATCTCCTTTTTCTCTCACCTCATTTTCAGTTCTTATTACGTAACTTAATGAAGTAAGTTACATTAATGCATGTTTAAATTATATGGTTGACTCTACACACCAACTACTCATTTTGTTTGGCTCTTCTGCATAAAAAGGTTGTTGGTAATAATTAATAATGATGGCATTTGTTAAGCACTTACTATGTGCAAAGCACTGTTCTAAGCACTCGGGGGGATACAAGGTGATCAGTTGTCCCACGTGGGGCTCACAGTCTTAATCCCCATTTTACAGATGAGGTAACAGAGGCTCAGAGAAGTTAAGTGACTTGTCCAAGGTCACACAGCAGACATGTGGCGGAGGCAGGTTTAGAACCCATGACCAATCTAAAGACTAAGGTAATCTAAAGACTAAGACAAGAACTATTTAGATTCTAACCCCCAAAACATAACTCGAGTCAAACTGCCAAAAATGAAGATAATTTAAATAGCCCCCTCTTCCAAGTTCTTGTAGGGGCTTTGGTAGTTTTCAACCTAATTTGTGCTCCAACAGCATCAGAGCAGAAGTTGTTTTTTAACTACATTTGGATCACAATGGATGTCACCAATTTTGATCTTCCCTAAAATGTTTTCTCTTAAATTACCTGACAATGCTTGAGAACTTGGTAGAGAGGTGTGAAAGAAAGGCTCGTCCATAACAGGTTAATATATAGAGATAGATAAAATATTGGGAAATAGATAAGTTACTATTAATTCTATTGTACTCTCCAATGCGCTTAGTATGGTGCTCTGCACAGAATAAGCATTCAATAAATATTATTGATATTTTGGGGTTCCAAGAAGCTACTGCTGGTAGTGAGATTTTTTTAAGTAGTGCGTGATAGTGTACCTGACAAGACGAATGTGTGACTGCTAATTCTTTCACATCATGTGCATATAAAGATTGTTACTTCCTGTTTGCGTGTTTCTCACCCCCTGCCCCCACCCTTGGCTCACAATCTTCCTGAAACCTCTGATCCAAAATAGTCTCTCCACTTCTAATTGCTAGAAACCAGATTGATCTGTCCTCTGCTGCTGGCTTCCAACTGCCCACTGCTATGCCACATTATTTTTGGTTTTACTTCATTGTGTCTTTAAAGTATTTCTTCTGTCTATCCTGTTTACGGTTATCCCATTTTATCAGTTTGATAATCTAGAACAGTGCTTTGCACATAGTAAGCACGTAACAAATACCATCATTATTATTATTGTGGTTCATTCCATTAGGTTTTTCCCAATAAAGGTGCGATGTGATGAGCTTGTCTTCAATGGTGGTTCTTAGTGGATTCCAGGACTCCCTGTTGGTGAGACTTTTTCCAATGTTAAACATTATGCATAGGTGATGTCAGTGAAACTGCTTTACAAGTTGACTGTGATCCCATTGTTGGGTAGGGACCATCTCTATATGTTGCCAACTTGTACTTCCCAAGCGCTTCGTACAGTGCTCTGCACACAATAAGCACTCAATACGATTGAATGAATGAATGAATTAATATGGTGCCTGTGGTAGGTCAGATCTCCAGCCATAAATAATAATGGTATTTGTGAAGTGCTTACCCTATGCCAGACACAAGATAACCAAGTTGATTATAGATCCCATCCCAACTGGGGCTCACAGCCTAAGGGGGAGGGAGAGCAGATTTTGAATCCCCATTTTACAGATGAGAAAACTGACACACACAGAAGTTAAGTGATTTGCCCAAGGTCACCCAGAAGACAAGTGGCAGAGCTGGGATTAGAACTCAGGGCCTCTGACCTCCAGGCCAGTGCTCTTTCCACTAGGCCACGCTGCTTCTTTAAGAAGGCTATATGTTTTACTTGCTTTATAGACCTGCAATTTGAACTGAATATTGGTGCCACACTTGGTCAGCCTTCTAACGATCATAACATAAGCACCCCTGAGGGACAGGGACCATGTCTAAGTCCCACCTGTATATTCTTTCCCAACACTGGACACAGCACTCAATAAATACTGTTGGTATTAATGGTCTTCCATTTTCTTCTCCTTTGACTATCCTTATGTTATTAGACAGTGCTGCCCAGCTAGCAGAATCCAATGTCAGCATTCAATTCCATCCTGCTGATGGAGGTTCTTGACTGTATATAAGGCTTCCTGAGTGTAGGCTCTTAAATAACCTTCATCATCTTCTGATTAATCATTGGTTCATAGGACTTTACTGATTCTGAGATGTGGTTCATAATCATCTGCATGACTTCTTGGGTATGTGCAGGACTGGGGAGCATCTGTGCAAATGATTCAAGGACTTTCTATAATACTCTCAGCTTGTTGAGTTGAAAGAATTTGCCAGAGGAACAGAATCACGTTCTGACACCAGATTCCTTGTTGTGTCAAGCGTGGTCACAGACAATAGTTTGAACAAGACTGGACATAAGTGTGTAGCTCTGTTTCACTCTGACATTGGAGAGAGGCTTAGATAAAGCTCCTCAAATTCTGACTTAGCCATAACTTTGTGGAGTAATCTTTGGATTTTGATCAATTTCTCACAATAGTTAAACTTTTTTTAGGAGTTGTCAGAGCCCAGCTATACTAATGGTGTTAAATGCTTCAGTGAGGTTACCCACACTGCGGAAAAGCGCTTCTGTTTCTCCCAGAAGAACTGTAAGCAAAGTAAGACATTTCTCTTCTTTGTGTTCTTTCACTGGCCTGGACCAAAAAAAAGGGGATTTCCTGGGAAATGTGATTCCCTTGCTTCAGGCTTTGTAGAGAACACAGTGTAGAGCACTATGTTTTTTTTTTTTAACTTTTTAAGTGTTTAACCTTTTGTGTCCCGCTTACTCACTAAATTACAAATGTCACTTCAGTATCACACCCCCTTATGCACAACCAAGGGAAGAGTCACAGCTCAGAAAGTTCGGGTGGCACACATGGGCTGACTGGCTGGGTGTGGAATCGACATCACGGCACACTGTAACGAAGGCTCATGGAGAACGGATGCTGGATCCATCTGGTCTTGTAGAGATCTTTTCTCATCCGAGTGCCGGATGTCACTGGGTGGTTTCACAGTCAGAGAATTGCTGTGATTGGGCCTTCCAAATCTCCCCATTGTAGAAGGTACTATCTGGTGACACTGAACTGCTCTCTGAAACAACCACCCTTATTTATATCCGACCTGCCTGGAAGCTCTTGCTGTTTGGTGGCTCTGAGCTGTCTATTTTGCTGTCTATTTTTTGGTTTGTTAGTCTTTGTTTTTCTTTGGACTTTTCTCCTGGTTTTTGCATGAAACTGAAAACTATCTCCCCGCCCCCCCAACGACATACATACTATTACTAAGCTATTCTGAGTGTCATCCTCTAGACTGAAAGCTCAAAACATGTCTACCAACTCTGTTATATTGTACTCTCCCAAGTGTGTAGTACAGTGCTCTGCACACAGTAACCTTTCAATAAATACAATTGATTGACACACATCAATGCCTGCTACTGGACACAAGCAGTACCAGCTGAATGAGTATGGGTGCAAACCCATACACCACTACTGGAAAAACAACTCAAGTGCACGGCCTGCTGGTGGGAAGACACACCCTTCCCCTCTTCACCACCCTCTTGAGAAATATTTACTATATTCACCCGATCTCCCCCGACCCAGGCTATGTTAACAAGTGTTTGATTTGGGGGAGGGGGGGGAAAGGGGAAGAGAAAAAGAAAGAGAGAGAGAGAGAGAGAGATAAAGTCCAGCTTCTCTTCATACACACACAGTTTCTTTTTAAATTGGTCTTGACTTTAGAATTGCAATGGAATCCTTGAAATCCTTATTTTGTCTCACTATAAATAAGCAAATTGCTCCTGGACTCAGGTGGCCTGATTATCAGTCATGATCAAATATGTAAATTCAAACTACTTTTCTGATAGAACCTACTTTGGAAAATTCTGTTTTTTGCAAATTCACCCATGATTCCCCTCAAGTTATAGTTTCTTGGGCCGGTAATTAGTTATGCTTGCTACTCTACTAGAACAAAGTACTAAATCCTCTGAGGGCTTGATATTTCTTCCTTATTAAAAGCTTGTAAAGTCATATGCAGGCTAATGAGAGGGAACCCACTCTAAGAGTTATGAAATCTTATCCCAAAGCTCAATAATCATTCTCTTTGTAGTGTCAAAAAATTAGTGAACTGAACAGATCATGTATTTTCTTTAAAATGTGTGTTTGCAATATCTCTTCTGTAAGAAAAATACTCTCAAGGTATTCAGTGCTAGTGCCCAAAAGTGGTGAGATGGGAACTCATTTACATAGGCAGTGAAAATATTGTAGGTGAACAAGATTCGATCTTTACTAGGCCCATGCTGGAGGAAGAGATGATGCCTCTCTGGTCCCATCTGTTCATCCGTCCAGGAAAATAAGAGTGGGTGAAAATCTTCTCTATTGAAGTTGTCAGAGAAAAGCCCTGCTTTATGCCTGCTGGGACGGGAATGCCTTACCCACCAGCTATTAGAGGGCACTAAGTTGACAGGAAGTCAAAAGGAAGATTTTTTTGGCATTGAATTAGTATAAAGACCCCACCCCCACCCCTTGTCTAAAGAACGTGTCTGTCTACATGATGGGAAAAGCATGAAGTTAGGAAGTAAACTCAGTGACTGGAGATGATACAGAATGACCACACCATTGGCTCTGAGTGGATAATTCCATACTCTCTCTAGGAAATGTACCCAAGCCCATAAAGTAAGGAGTGGGAAAGCAAACATGTTCTGATTTGTTAAGCACTGAGGATTTTAAGGTGAGCATAACTTTTTGTTGTCCAATAGCATTTGTATAGAGATGCAAAATGCAGTTAGCAGTCAATCATAGTATTCCCTGACAGCTTACTGTGTGTAGAGCAATGTGGAAAGTTACAGAGGAAGAACAAGACAGACCTTACTTTCAGGGAATTTACAACCTAAAGGAAGGAGACAGGACAAACATAAATGTGCCGATATATAAGCAGACATAAAAGCAAAAGAAGCCTAGGACATACTAAAATGGACAACCGGAGCTTATGTATAAAAAATTCAGAGAAATATTCTTAGGAGGTAGCCAAAATTATTGTAATGACAAGAGATAGGTGAGCTTAAATGGTTACCAATTCTGATGTGAAGACCATAGCTTTTCCCCAAAGAACCATATGAAATACCAGCAAAGACTTTTTTACATCCAGGAAATACTTTTTGCTAAAACAAGAGCACGCAGCCTTCTTAGAAGCGGATGGCATGAAAGTTGGTTACTTTAAACTATTAGAGTGAAAGATAACTTTCAAAATACGAACAAATAAGTCCACACTTTTTCACATTCCAGAACATATTGACAAGAATCAGTGGATGGACATTGTGCACAATTATTGGCAACTGTGCTATTTTTTTTAAATGTTATTTGTTAACTGTTTATTATGTGCCAGGTGCTGTACTAAGCACTGGGGTAGATACAAGCTAATCAGGTTGGACACAGTCCATGTCCTCATGTGGGGCTCACAGTCTTAATCCCCATTTTACAGATGAGGTAACTGAGGCTCAGAGAAGTGACTTGCCCAAGGTCACACAGCAGACATGTAGCAGACCCGGGATTAGAGCCCAGGTCCTCTGACTCCCAAGCTTGTGATCTTTCCACTAGCCTATGCTGCTTTTCAGCATTAAAATATTTGCCATACCATATATTTTAAAGTTAGACTTATCCGTACACCAAAAGCTCCACATAGGAGAGCATAACGACAAGGTTATTGACTTCAACTGCCATTTTCTATATGTAGAAAGGTTTAAGCCACTCCAGTATTCTGTGTTTCCCTTAAGACAGAGATTCGGCTTTGTGCATTTTGGAAGCTTCCCCCCTCCCTGGTGGAATGTTAAATGAAATGGAGCCACTGAAAATGTCATGAATACTGGTTCTTATTGTTAATAGACTGGTTCATTACCTAGAAAGCTGGACGGCAAAACCACGGTTTCTTGGGGCCCTATTTTGTTTATTCTGAGGCTAATTTTATAGTCATTGGCAAATTCTAAACTAAATGAAGCAGCACATCATCTGGTTGGAACACTATATTCCCAAGGTGTTTCTGAAATACACCTCCACATTTTACGCCTTAGAAAAAAAATCTCTCAAAACCCCAAATTACAAGTAGGGGCCCCCCATTCCTTGGACTATTGGTTTCAATAAATACAAAAAATTAAAGGGAACCCCCCAACCCTTTGTCCCAATAAATTTTGCCATCGGGTAAAGAGAGTGGTTTTAAAGAAACAAAGCAGCCCCCGGCGACTCCCGTGCTTGGGCTTATTGTTGATGAGATATTTGCTGATTAGTATGTGCTGCTGTTTCCTGTGAAAAACAACAGTGTTTTTGCCTATTAATTCGCATTTTGTTTCCTGTGCAAGCTCTTGACTCATGGGGATTCGATTCTACAAATCAAAATTTTTTCTTTACACCTGCAATACATGAAGGAAACTCTTGTCACAGTTACACTGAGACATTCGACAATCCCTCCAAATGTTTGGGAGAGAAATTAGACTCTGGAGGAGCTGTTGGAAGAGTCAGTGAACAAAGGGGAAATTCCCTCAGGTACCCAGAAAGGGCACATGCCCCAGAGATATCAACTGCTCTTTCAGTTTGGCAAGAGATCTGTGTTTGACTTCCCTCCTGGTGGAGCCTGGGTTCGGGAATCTTCTAATTTGTTGCTCCCGCAAAGCAGTCCTCCTTCCAGCACCAATTCCTTCATCATGGAAACCACCAGAATAATAGGGTCTGGAAGCAATTGGGGTTTACACTAGGCACCCCATAATTTGGTTCCTCTCCTCCTCACGTGCAGAAAGACTATTCATCCCCTCTTTCTTATGCCGTGGAGCTGGCTTTCTGCTATGTTCAGTAAAGGGGAAAATCACTTGTTAAATTTGGAGTCCTGTTGGGGTGGGTGAATAACTGGGAAGAGAGACACCTCCAAACTGCAAATTCTTTTCTCCCTCCCAGTCATGGGATTCCAGAGTCGAGCACCCCCCCCCCCCTCCCCCGCTGCCACAATGTGTTTTAAAGGACAGTGGAAGTATCTTCTCCTAGAGGGGCCAAAGATGGACCTGAGAATGAAACCCAAAGGATCCAGGTTCTCCCAAGGCATAAGCTATTCTTTGGTGATAAACACTGGGAGTTAATGAGGCTTCTCAAGCAACTTATGTACTCCCAGGGTCTAACTTCTTCTATTCAAGGAGTGCTATTTGGACTGTTGAGCCATCTGTTCATCCGCTCCAAGTTTCACTCCTGGTGAATTTGGCCCCGGGTCCTGAGATCTTGAAGCCTTTTCTCTAAGAAAGTCTCCAGCATGTGTGCCACCAACAACTCTCTTTTGCTTTGTCCGTTGAAAGGAAGGGGAAACTGAGGCCCGGGGAGAGAAAAGGCCCTGTCGAGGGTCAAGGCACCAAGGATCCAACCCAGAACCAGAGAAGTAGCAGGCTTTGGACTTAGCTCTGTCCTGTTTCCCCTCCTCCCAGGACCCCACACCCCAGTTCGGCAGTAAATCGGGTTCCAGGGAGGTGGAACCCAGAGCTGTCGGGAAGTCGAGCTCCACGGTTGGGGGAAGAGACCATCGGTCCCTCTTGGGCATTGAATAGACAGCACGAGAAGCAGCGTGGCTCAGTGGAAAGAGCACGGGCCTTGAAGTCAGAGGTCATCGGTTCAAATCCTGACTCTGCCAATTGTCAGCTATGTGACTTTGGGCAAGTCACTTACCTTTTCTGTGCCTCAATTCCCTCATCTGTAAAATGCGGATTAAGACTGTAAGCTCCACGTGGGACAACCTGATCACCTTGTATCCCTCCAGCGCTTAGAACAGTCCTTTGCACAGAGTAAGCGCTTAACAAATGCCATCATTATCTTCTAGACTGTGAGCCCACTGTTGGGTAGGGACTGTCTCTATATGTGGCCAACTTGTACTTCCCAAGCGCTTAGTACAGTGCTCTGCACACAGTAAGCGCTCAATAAATACGATTGATTGATTTCAGCACCCACAGTCGCTGAACAGCGGGCAGGGGACGGCGGCAGTTACGCAGCCGGCATGGGCCGGACCGAACGGAGGCGGTAGGGAGGGTGCAAGAGTGTTGCCCCGGAGGCTAGAAAGAGCCGCCTGTAAACCTGACCCAAACCAGTTCCAGGGATTTAGTGGTCCGGGGTCGGAAGAGCGGGGCGACGGGTCTTGTCCTATCGAGCCGGGGATACGCGGGGGTGGGAATCGTCCTATCTTCCAGTCTTCCTCCCGTCTACTGCCCTTCCGTCCGTCTTTACTTTCCTTCCCTCGTGACTGGGGGAGGGAGAAAGGCCCCTTTCCATCCCCCGCGCAGTCCTGGTCCTGAGTTTGGTGAGCAAGCCGCCGCCTATCTCCGACCCCTCCCGGGAGCGCCGGGGAGATTGGGGTGCAGTCCGGAGTCGAAACGAAAGGGCGGAAACCCCGCGGGAGGTGAGCGGGCTGGTGAGCCCGTTGTTGGGTAGGGACCGTCCCTATATGTTGCCAACTTGTTCTTCCCAAGCGCTTAGTATAGTGCTCTGCACACAGTAAGCGCTCAATAAATACAATTGAATGGATGAATGAAAGTGAGGAACAGTAGCCTGGGGGTGGGGGGCGAGGAGTGAAGGGGCGCAGGACAGGAGGGGATTCCGTCCTCACCGCTGCCCCCGCGGAGTGGCGCTAATTAGCGCCCTCCTTCCGCCTCACCCGAGTCCGGGAAATGGGCCGTTTACTCCCCACGCGGTTGGAGAGAGGTAAAAGGAAGGAAGAAAAGAGAAAGAGACGGGGGTGGAGGGAATTAAGTAGGACGGTCCTTGTCCGGAAATGGGGGCGGACAGCGCCTCGTGGGCTCCCTTGGTCAGGGCGCCCAGTCAGATTCGCCAGGCGAGCCGTCCTCAATCGCGATCTTAAAAAAAAAAAAAAACCGCTGGGTCGAGAACAGGGGGGCGGTACGGGGATGTGGGCAGTGAATGGGGGAGCTCAGCCGCTCTGGGGAGGGAGCCACTGGCCAAAGTAGAGGGACCCAAAAGGGAAAGCCTGAGGAGACGGATCCTTCCCTTTCCCTCCAAGAAGCGCTTAATCCGTGTCGGGGATTTAGGGAACGGGGAAGCTGTTCACCCGACCCCTCCCCTAGGGCCCTCCGAGGCTGAACCAACCCGCACGGGTCTGCTACTGGGATGGGGGTTGACCCGGGCTCTCCGCCCACTTCCCAGAAAACCCTTCTCTTCGGGCTGCCTTGGAGAGCCACAAAGAGAAGGGGAATTTGGGGTCTCTGAGCAGAAAAAGGAAGAAAAACAAAATCCTTGGGGAGTGAGAGCCAGCACCCACGTTGCTCCCCACCCCGCCCCGATCTCCTTCCCGTGGCTCAACCGGCGCTATCCCCGTCGAGCCTCGGCACCGAGGCACGCAGAGCTTCCCCTCGCCAGTGAGGCTTCTTTACATCGCCCTGGAGCCCTGATCTGCTCCCCCCACCTGTTCCCGCAAAGTCATCGCCGCTCCCCTCCTCAAGTACAGAGAAACAACATCACTAAACTTTGTGGATGCAAATTCGGGGGGGGGGGGGGCGCGGGGAGATTCGGCGGGAGTGGGATCCCGGAGCCCTACTTACGCGCCCCTTCCATCCCACCGGTTTAGACCCTCTCCCTCCTGCCCCAGCGGTGCCGACCCTTCCCATCCCGCTTACTTTTCGTGCCGGGCGTGCTCCGGGATGGCCCCCAGGGGCGGCGCGGGCGGGTGGGCGGAAGGGCCTCCGGGCAGACGGCAGGAGGCCAGGTGCCGCTGGTGCTCGTCCTGCAGGCAGGCGTTCTCCCGGTACAGCCTCGTCACTTGCTGCTCCAGCTCGTCGATCCGCCGCCGCTGTCGCTCCAGCAGCTCCTGCTGCGCCTCGATGATCCGATTCAGCTCCTTCAGGTACTCCGTCGCCTTGCTCGGATTCTCCGCCGGGCTCTCCATGGCCTGGCCGCCCCACCCCTCTGGAAAGCGCTGCCCTGCTGAGGTTTGGGGGTGGGGGTGGGGGGCGTGGGCAGGACCGGTCGGGGCTGGGGTGCGCACCGGGAGGAACTTGCTATGGGGACCGCGAAGAGAGGGTGGGAGGTAAGTAGAGCCGAGCCGAAGCCGCCCCGCACTCCCCTCCCGCCTGTACAGCCCCACCTGAGCCCCCCTCTCCCCACCCTGCAGCGTCCCCTCAAGCTAGAGCGCGCAGGGGCGGCGGCGACAGGGGCTTCGGCTCTGGTTCCCGTTCGGTCTCCTGCTCCGGGCCGCCATTGCTCGTTGCTGCTCTCGGGTCCCTTGGTCCAGGCAGGAGACAAGTTGCTGCTGCTTTTGCTGCCGCCGCCGCCGAAATACTGGGGAGGAGTCCGGCGGCACGGGGTGGGGGGGCGGCACGGGGCTGCCTGGGGGACCCCGGGCGCAGCTCGGACCCACCCGCTGTTGCTTTCGCCCGTCCTCCCGCTCTTTTTTTCTCTTCCCTTCTACCCTCTTTTCTTTCTTCCTTCCTCCCTCCCGATCCTTGTTTTCTCTCTCTATCCCTCCCTTCCTCCCGGAAAGCCTGTTAGCGGCTCGCTTGCGGATGCTCCCAGGAAAGCGCTGCGGCCGCAGGCAGCGGCGGGGCGCAGCTGGAGCCCGTTTCGAGTGAACAGGACATAGGGGGCGGCGGAGAGCTAGGCAGGAGCCGCGGGGCTCGGTCTACGGGCTCGGACCCCAGCGTGCCGCTTCCCGGACTCTGCCACCGCTACCGCCTCCACCGGGCGCAGAGCGGAGTTTTGCAAAGTGCCCGCTGCAGCCTGTGCGCGTGGGTAAATGTGTGTATATGTGGGCGCGCGTGCGTGGAGTCCCTCCCTCCTGCCCCCGAGGGGGCTGCCTGGGCACGAGGGACGGGGCTCGGCTCCGCGCAGGGAGGTAGGGCTAGCCAGGGCTACGCCATGGCCACGAACGGTTGCTCCGCTTCCCCCCGCCCCGCGACTCAGGCGGAACAGCAGAAGGGGCGCCGCCGCTGAATAAGAAAGAGGGTAGGGGCTACGGGATGAACGGTCTTCTTCCCTAAGCACGGCAGAAATTGGGAGGGGAGCGGGGGCAGGAGCCTGCCTACAGGAGAGGGGTGACAGCTCACTAGGAGCCCTAGAATGCATGTGTGTGTGTGTGTGTGTGTGTGTGTGTGTGTGTGTGGCGGGGGTAGTTCCCCTTCCTCGGACACTGGGCCCAAGGTGTGACCCAAGAAGCCACTTGCAGCTTTCGGACAGCGCGGGCCTGGTCACAAGGTGACAGGATCCAGAGACTGAGGGAGGGAGAGTGAAGAGGCCCACTCCAAAAAGGTAGATGAAGCGTGTAAACATCTCTGAAAGAGTCAGGCACTGACTCCAATGGTCCCGGATGGGAGAACTACTAGAGGGGACCTATTCCGTCAGCGCTTGGGTTGTCGGGGGTGCAGGAGGGAGAGGTACTGCCTCACCTGAGCTTCCATCTGTACAGGGTGAAACGGCCTGGTAATTGGGGATGAAGGAGGAGGAGTAAGGAACACTTTCCCCCAATCCCTTCTTCCTGATAAAATGTCACCAGATCAACTGGTAAAGGAGGCAAGGCAAGGTGTGCCCACCTCAGAGAGATTTCTGTAGTCTGACACTTTTCCCATGAGGTTGAGGGGCCTAAATTGCCACAGTTTGCCTACCCCGCCCTCCTCGACCCTACACTTTGGTCCTACTTCTGCCTGACCCTGCTGGACACCCCTCTAGTCATTTCATGCATATCCCTTGGCCGCTCTCAAGCGGTGGGGGAGAAGTCCAACACAAGCTGGATAATCAGAACACTGCAAAACCAAGAGGGATGGCACCAAACACAGCATGGGGACGTCTCTAAGCTTTCCACTAGTCTGCAAGCTCCCTCGAAAACAGGGATCATGTTTCCCAACTATTGTACTTTACCAACTGCTTAATTCAGTGTTCAGTGAGATCTCCCAAGTTCCACTACCCTAAGACAGTGGGAAAAAAACCCAATCAAAGGTATTTATTGAATACTTATATGTCGAGCACTCTACTAAATCCTTGGGAGAGTACAGCAGAGTTAGTAGATGATCCCCGCCCTCAAACTAGCAGGGGGGGACAGACACTAAGTAACAACTGGGAAAGGAATAGAGTTTAAAGGTAAGTGGGGAGGGAGGAGAAATGAGTATCCAGATAGGAGATGCTAAAGCAGCAACAGAGGGGGGAATAGGGTGGGGAGATGAAAGATTAATCAGGGAAGGCTTCCTAGAGGAGATGTGATTTCAGAAGGACCTTAAAGATGGGGAGAGCAGTGATCTGCCACAGGGAGTTCAAGGCAGACGGAGGGAGGGCATGAGCTAAAGGTAGGTGGCAGGAGAGACTAGAACAAGGCATCGTGAATAGGTTGACTTGAGAGGAGCAGAGTGCAAACCGGGGTGTACTGGGAGAGGAGTGTGGATATGTAGGGGGTGGGAGAGAGACTGGGAACTGATCGAGTGCCTCAAAGCCAGTGGTCAGGAGTTTCTGCTAGATGCAGAGCGGAATGGGCAACCACTGGAGACTGAGGAGAGGGGAGATGCGTTTAAAACAATGTTTTAGAAAAATGGTTCAGGAAGCAAAATGAAGTATGGACTGGAGAGGGGAGAGACTGGAAGTGGGGAAGTCTATGAGGAGGCTGCTGCAGAAGTCAAGTTGGGATATGACAAGCTGGACCAGAGTGATAGCAGTTTGGGTGCAGAGGAAGGGGCAGATTTTGGAGATGCAGTGAA
This sequence comes from Tachyglossus aculeatus, assembly GCF_015852505.1. NCBI lineage: Eukaryota > Metazoa > Chordata > Mammalia > Monotremata > Tachyglossidae > Tachyglossus > Tachyglossus aculeatus. Next base: position 82,967,022 of record NC_052101.1, on the reverse strand, counting down.
GGATTTGGTGACTGACTGAATATGGGGGTTGAGAGAGAAAAGCCAAGGAAAATGCCAAAGTTATACGCTTGAGTGATGGGGGAGGATAGAGGTGTTGTCAACAGGGATGGGAAAGGTAGGAGGGGGAGAGGATTTGGGAGGGAAGATGAATCGTTCAGTTTTAGATATACTGAGCTTGAGTTGTTGGTGGGATATCCATGTAGAGATGTCCTGGAGGCAGGAGGACATGTGAGACTGCAGAGGTTGTGGCTAGTGAGCTAGATTTGGGGGTCATCTGTCTAGAGGTGGAAGACCAAGCCATGACCCCCACAGGAGTGGGTGTCAATTGAAAAAAGAAGGGGACCCAGAACCAAGCCTTGAGGGAGACCCACAGGTACGGAGAGGAAGGCAGAGGAAGAGCTGGCAAAATGCCTTATTGATGATTAACATTCAACACTGAGGCTTTTATAGTGGATTTCAGAGTGCTGTCATGTTTTATGATCCATTTCACATTGCTATTTCTACTCCTCTGTTCAAATCATTTATCTCCAATACCTTTGGGCAGTAGGAAAGGTGTTATGGGGAGGTGCAGGGGAGGGAGCTGGGGATTAGGGGGGAGATGAGGAAGAAGAGAATCCAGGGAGCTCAAGCTCATATGCTTATTGAACAGAAGCCTCCTGCTTCAGTTTTTCCTTGACCTCCATTACAGTCTGTGGTGTGTCCCAATTACAGAGAAATCCCCAGGGTTGGAGGTTAAAAGTAAAACTCTGCCACCAGCAATAAGGTTGCAGAACCCTTCCTCCACCAAATTCCCCCCAAGCTATTTTCCAAAGAGAAAAAGTTGCCCTCTTTTAGGGTACTCTGGGAGAAGGTAGACCTGGATACACTCTCAAAGGACAGAGATAAAACCTAGAGAAAGTCATCTCCCAAGCCCTGTCTGCTTCCATGGTGGGCAGCCAATGCTATGAAAATGAAAAGTGCACAAGTACAACCCCCAGCATCCGAATATGTTAAGGAAGCGTTCAGTACCTCTGGAATGTGGCGGCTGCAGACACTAAAATGGTTTACTAAACATTCTCTGACCAGTGACAGGCTGCGCAGATCTGCAGCCTTGATGAATGCAAGGCAGAGTAGAAAGTAGAAACTCTGGGGGCTAAAGTGTCTGTGAGTTTGCTTTAAAATAACCCCCACCCAGAATCCAGATGGGGAAAGTGCCCAGCATCTAGACACCACCTACTTAATTAGATGGAGATGTGTCCCTTTGCAAGTGCAATTCTATTGTACTTGGCACAATTGGAACTGTAAGGCATGTTCATTCTCATTTTTGGTATGAAAGTTTACCAAAGTAGGACTTGCTTCCCTGCAGCATCAGATCTCATAAGCCTAGCCAAGCTAAGGCTAGGTAGCTACAGGTAAATCATCAAGGACGACTTAATAGTATCTGACCATCACTTCCTTCTGTTTGACTCCACTGATGCAGTTAGAGTCATCCCTATTTTACAAATGGAGTCAACCAAGGCTTGTGGGAAAACCTTGGAAAGAATGTGTGCCTGGGAATACCTGACTACTACATATACCTTCAAAAACAATGATATTTATTGACTGTTTACTCTGTGCAGAGCACTGAACTAAGCACTCAAGAGAGTACAATATAACAGAGTTGGTAGACACATTCCCAGCCCACAACCTTCATATACCTGACTACTTATTCTTCAGTTCCTTCGCTAAACTGTGTTAAATCTCAATCAAGCAATTGTCACCCTTCCTTATGTGGTTTGCTAACTACTGCTTTCCCTGAGCAAGAGTTGTAGCATCCGTTTAGGATAGAGGTCTTTTCAGGGAGGTAGGTGTACTTGAAAGGCCCAACCAGGCCTTCTGAGTATTTTAAGAAGTATAGGTCCTGAATTTGACTGGTGGGAGGAGTCCAATCCTAGCTATGGTAGGACTGTCCAACTGGTAACCCCCCAGCAGTCTGTCAGGGATAAATCATGGCCTCTGCAGATATGACTTTTTAGTTTGAAAAATGAGTTTTGAACGAAGGAAAAGCCAAATATCTTTTTTAAAAGATAGAGGGCAACGTTCCCATAGCATTGGCTTACCTTGCTCTGCCACATTTGAGAATTATTCTAATCCTTATTCATTAGTTCAGAATATTCTCTTGTTTTCATCCAGTTAATAAAAGAGATCTCACCCCCAATGTAGATATGAAGAGAAATACAGGCTTGGAAATGGAGGCTTTTCAGGAGCTGGGAAGCATTTGTCTAAGGTAAAGATATCTCCCTTTTTCTGCCCTCATTGAGTAGTGCACACGGTTTGTTACCTTGATTCAGTTGTGACATTAAAGCATACATTCTTGATCAATCAATGGTACTTATTGAGTACTTACTGCCTGAAGACCCCTGTACTAAGCGCTAGGGAGGGTACAATACAGTAACTAGACATGATCTTTGCCCTCAATGATTGGTTAAGCAAGCAATAGGGCAAGATTTATGAGACTAGCATTATTCCCCACTACTTTTAGGTGTTTCCCCAACTGGGGTTCTCTGGGAATCAGATCCCACGAATTGGATCAGGCACAAAGAAGCTCTTCCCAACATAATTAGCAATGGCCACATGAAGGACTGAGCCTCTAAAGGGACTCACTTATCAGATAAATTATTTTCTGACCTTTAAAGGGGGAAAATGCTGGCATGTGAGATTTTAATAGAAAACCTCCATGAAAACAGCAAGCAATTAGCAAATGCTCTTTTAACTGTGAGTCCTTCACCTAGAGGTGTGAAGGCTTAATATCCCAGCAAGCAGAACAGGGCCATTCTCCACCTCCCTCCTCCCTTAAGCAAGATAATTCACTTGAGCCAGTAGAGCAGCATTTTATCCTGTGCTGTTAATTAAATCACAAACTTCAGCTTTGGCAGGAAGAGTCTCTACAACATCCATCTAGTTTTGGTGCACGTTCTGTGAATAGAGTTCAGTGCCCTAGAAGAGTCATGCCTCATTTCTGCATAGATAAGGCAGACCTGAAAATAGCCTTGTTTGTAGTTGGAAGGATGGATATCAGGAAACCTTCTGATGGAAATAGAGGGAACAAGTAAATACATCACGCTAAAAAAAAGCCCTCAAAAAACCACTTCCTGTGACTGTTGAAAGCTGGAAGAGAGATGAAAGTTCACTGAGCATTAAAGAAATTGCTCATTTTATCTCTTGTTTTAGTTTTTCCTTCACCGCAGCTATGAACACTATCAGATCAAACTTCACAAGCAACCTCTGTTTTTTGAATGTGTCTATTCTCTGCCAAGTTAACACAATATTAGGAAACTGCTCATTAAAGATCAGGATCTGCCTTTCCAGGCAGCAAGTAAATCAGTGGGATCAGGTCTGCTTTCTTGGAGCAGATGCTCCATTCCTAGGGAATTAAGTCTGAATTATCAATATGAAATTAAGTGACAATACTTTAAAATTACTGGAATAGGAGGAGTCATGGTCATGACATTTTAAGATAACCTTGAGTTCTACAACTGTGGCCTGGTGAAAAAAGCATGGAACTGGGAGTCAGGAGACCCAGGCTCTAGTCCTGTCTGTACCTTTGCCTGCTGTGTGACTGTGGGCAAGTTACTTCTCTGGGCCTCGGTTCCTCATCTGTAAAATAGGGATAAAATACCCATTCTTCCTCCCACTTAGATGGAGGTTCCCTTCTGGGACGGGTCTGTGTCTGATATGATTATCTTTTATTTACCTCAGTATTTGGCACATATTACACACTTAAAAAGTACCATCATTATTATTATCAAGGTTTCAGTCCCAGGGGGGTTCATAGGTACCAAACTAGTTTAAAGTAACCTTCTTAACTCCTGCGGCAGAATGGAGTGGGTGAGGGGTGTTTGCATAGCTGATTTATAATTATTCCTTAAAATATTCAAAAGGTATTTCACACATAATAATAATAATGATGGTATTTGTTAAGCCCTTCTATGTGCCAAGCACCACACATGCCCCTAATATCCTGCTTTGCAGTCCTAGGTGGAGAAAGTCACCCAGACACAGATGTCTGAACCTTTACCCAGAATAAAAAATAAGAAGAATAATTATGGTATTTGTTAAGTATTTACTATGTGCCAAGCACTGTTCTAAGCCCTGGTAATCAGGTTGTCCCACATAGGGCTCAGAGTCTTAATCCCCATTTTACAGATGAGGTAACAGGCACAGAGAAGTTAAGTGACTTGCCCAAGGTCACACCGCAGACAAGTGGTGAAGCCAGGATTAGAATCCTCATTCTCTGACTCCCAAGCCCGTGCTCTTTCTACTAAGCTATGCTCTGCCACTTGTGCTCTTGATACAAATGGAATCCCAGCCATCTTAGCAGGGGAAGAAACATTCTGATATTCTGGTCTCCAGAGCTGTTCAGTTCCTAGATGTTGTGAACACCATCCTTCATGGAAGCTGATTTCTGACCCCTGCTTCACATTTCAGTGGCATTTATTAAGCACTAGAGGTGTGCCAACCACGGAGTAGAGACAAGATAATCGGATCAGACAGGATCTGCCCTGTCCCACATGGGGCTTACAACTTAACAGGTATGGAGAGCAAGTATCTTTCCTCCACTTTACAGATGAGAAAACTGAGATGCCGAGAGGTTAAGTGATTTTCCCAAGGTCACAGAGCAGACTAGTGGCAGAGCTGGGACTAGAACCTAGATCTCCTGACTCCCTGACCTATGGGACATAAATCAACAGTCCTGGATGAGAACCGAAAAATATATGAATAGAACATGCAAACAGTCAGCTCCAGCCTTGTGATTTTACAGTCTAAACGTTAGTTACTTCCCGAGGCATCAGGTGGAAATATCTTTGACCACGCAACACAGAATGGACAAATCATTTAAGTTTTTGGTGGAGAAAATACAAAAGTCTTCCCTGATGCTCCTGAAATTAAGCTGTTTTGAAAATTGCTGTCTCTGAACTGTATGGTCCCTGAAGGCAGGGAAGATGTCTACCAACTCTGCTATATTGTACTCTTCCAAGTACTTAGTACAGTGTTCTGCACACAGTAAGCTCTCAATAGATACCATTGATTGATTAATGAGCCCAGAGACGGGGATGCATTTTGCTGGGGGAGAGAGAAAGTTGAGGGAAAAGAGAGAAGGTGGTGAGGGGAAGAGAGGGAGAGGTTGAGATGGTACACAAGGTAAACAACCACATCAAGGTACAACATTCAAAGTATGTTAGTATGTTAGTATGTTTGTTAGTAGGTTTGGTTTTGTTCTCTGTCTCCCCCTTTTAGACTGTGAGCCCACTGTTGGGTAGGGACTGTCTCTATATGTTGCCAACTTGTACTTCCCAAGCGCTTAGTACAGTGCTCTGCACACAGTAAGTGCTCAATAAATACGATTGATTGATTGATTGATTGATTCAAAGGGTGGCAGCTTGGCAATGTAGGTACAACAGCAGATGAGGCAGGAGTGGGGGAGGGCAGGTGGGAGCATGGGAATGGTTACATTTTTAACATACCCAGGCCGAGTCGGACATGGAATCTGTGTTAACAGGGATCCAGGAGGGAAATGCAATGGCTCTGAAATAATCAATCAAGGGTATTTATTGAGCACAGAGCATTGTACAAGATCTTAGGAGAGTAAAATACAGTAGAGTTGGTAAACACAATCCCTGCCCTCAAGGGGCTTAAAATCTAGAGGGGGAATACTGGCATTGAAGTACATTACAGATGGGGGAAGTTGCAAAGTATAAGGAGATGTACGTAAGTGCTGAGGGGGTGAGGTGAATATCAAAGTGCTTCGAGGATTCGGACTCAAGCATATAGGCAATGCAGAAGGGAGGATTAATAGGGCAGGGAGACAAGAGGTTAGTCAAGTGATGCTTCCTGAAGGAGATGTGATTTTAGTAGGGCTTTGAAGATGGGGAGAGTGGTGGTCTGTCAGATATGAACTCCTGGCAGGAGAGAGATTGAGTACTAGGGTATGATGGTGAGAGAGATGAGAGAGAGGTCCCATAAGTAGGTTGGCGTTAGAAGAGTGAAGCAAACAGAGACAGATCAGGGTTCACACACCAAGAAACGATCTAGGTTCAGGGGATGGAATAGGCTTCCATATGATGTCATACTGAAACTGATGTATGTGCAGCATAACATAGCGAAATACAGAACAGGATGGGGTGGTCAAAGTTTCCTGCCTCAAGTGGCCAGTCAGCCCAAGGGGAGAGGGGAAGGCCCCCACCCACACCAGAGGAAAGTAACTGGATTAGAGCTCAAGACCCACCCCAGTTCTAGGTCCTCAGCTTCATTTCCCCTCCTTCAGCAATTGTGACATTCCCCCCAGCAAGTTTCAGGACCAGATTGAAGCCACCTGTGTTGTTTGCTCACAGTGGTTTTTGCCCTAGAATCTCAGATTGTTTTACCTTCCTTAAACCAGTTTCCTAAGCCTTTAGAACTTATTTTCTTGCCTGGTACTTTGAGAAATTTGCTTCCTAATCCAGCATTATTGTAGTAATTTAGAGTATAATACAACTCTCTTTTACTTGAGGTGATGTGGAGTCCTTTTCCAACGTATCTTTTCTTCCCTCTGGGAGATCGTCTTCTCTCCAACCCATACAATTATGTTTTCTTCAGAATATTTCTCTTGGCCTTCATCAAGAAAGTACCAAAGCTTGGGCTCTGCCTCTGTCTCAAGGCCAGTAGGAAGCAGTTCTACTAATTTGTAGCTTGATGGTTTGTCAGTGCTTAGGGAGAAAAAAAAGCCTCATTTTAATTTCTGGCTCTGGGGCTGGAGAAGGGGAGATCCTTTGCTCCTTTTCAACAGAAGGAGCTCTCAAGGCTTCTAGGTAGATAGTGCCCATTCCTGCTTTTGTTCCCAAGGAGATGCACACATACACAGTGGCAGCCCTTGTGCCAGCTGGGCAGATCTGGATATCATTTGTTATTTCACAGTTGCTTTGTCATCACCTACTTTCTGCAGTTTGGAAAATGCTGCCAGCATCCTCCACTGGGCTTTTTCTACTTCTCAATCCAGATGACTCTGAAGAGGGAGTTGGAGAACACAGATAGGAGAAGCAGCATGGCTCAGTGGAAACAGCCCGGGCTTTGGAGTCAGAGGTCATGGGTTCAAATCCCGGCTCCACCACTTGTCAGCTGTGTGACTCTGGGCAAGTCACTTAACTTCTCTGGGCCTCAGTTACCTCATCTGTAAAATGGGGATTGACTGTGAGCCCCCCCCGTGGGACAACATGATCACATTGTAAACTCTCTAGCGCTTAGAACAGTGCTTTGCACATAGTAAGCGCTTAATAAATGCTATTATTATTATTATTATTATTATGCTAGAAAGTTTCTGGCTGCCACTATTGCCCTTGAGGCTTAAAGAATCTAGAACCCAGCTATGAATAGAACCTCTGGGCAGTAAGATAATGCACCTCCGAGCTAAGGCAGCTTGCTTTCTGTCACCTTGCTTGCTGTCAGCTTCTCCCTACTCTTAGCTTGTGAGCCCCTTAATAATAATTGTGGTATTAAAGTGCTTACTATGTGCCAGGCACTGTACTAAGCGCTGAGGTGGACACAAGCAAATCAGGTTGGACACAGTCCCGGTCCCACATAGGCTCAGAATCTCTATCCCCATTTAACAGATGTGGTAACTGAAGCACAGAGAAGTGAAGTGACTTTCCCAAGGTCACATAGCAGCCAGGTAACAGAACCAGGATTAGAACTCATGACCTCTTAACTACTAGGCCCATGCACTATTCACTATGCCATGGTGCTACCCTTGTGGGATCGGGACTGCTAACCTTGTATCCATGCATCCCAGCCCCTAATAGGTGCTTAAAAGATACCATAAAACCCCTTAAATTGGGCACCTCCCTCTCCCCACCACCCTCCCCCACCCACACACCAAGATTGAGAGGCTTGTGAAATACTCTTCTCGCAAGTGTCATGTCTTTGCTTTAAGCCTTAGTTGTGATTTTTATTTGAGCAAAAAGAAGAAAAAAGACCAGGACAAAGGCTGACTCTACTGGAGTGGTGACTCAGACTAAGCCTTCTAATTTTTGTAACAACTCTTGAGGTTCAGAGTTCAGAAGCAGTTTCCTCTTCCCACTCCCAGAAGACCCCACCTCCTCCCCTTTTACCTCTCCTCCCCAACACACTTCAGCTTCACGCATTATGAGCAGCTTTGGAGATGCTGCCTTGCATTGTAGATAAAGCACTTGCCATTTTTTTTAATGGTATTTGTTAAGCACTTTACTATGTGCCAGGCACTGTACTAAGTGCTGGGGTAGATACAAACTAATCAGGTTGGACACAGTCTCTGTCCCACCTGGGGCTCACAGTCTTAATCCTCATTTTACATATGAGGTAACTGAGGACCAGAGAAGTAAAACGACTTGCCCAAGGTCACACAGCTGACAAGTGGCGGAGCTGGATTAGAACCCAGATCATTACGACTTCTAGGCACATACTATACTAGAAAATAGTAGATACTAGTTGGAGAAGCAGCATGGCTTAGTGGAAAGAGCACGGGCTTGGGAGTCAGAGGTCAAGGGTTCTAATCCCAACTCTGCCACTTGTCAGCTGTGTGACTTTGGGCAAGTCACTTAACGTCTCTTTGCCTCAGTTACCTCATCTGTAAAATGGGGATTAAGACTGTGAGCCCCACGTGGGACAACCTGATTACCCTGTATCTACCCCAGCATTTAGAACAGTGCTTGGCACATAGTAAGCGCTTAACAAATACTATAATTACTATTACTAGGCTATGCTGCTTCCTTTTAAACGTTTCCCCTTTTCAAACCCAATATTAGCTACCTGAAGCAGTTTCACTCTCACTCACAAAAGGATTCTCTCCTTCCCCCTATTACCAAGAAATTCATGAATGCTGACAGCACTCAGCTTCCAAATTGATTTTAACAGTTTACCTCATTGTGCTGCCACAGATATTTAATGTTCAAAATCCAAAGCTTAAGCAGATGCCACCTGGTGGCAAGATAAAAGAACCAAAACTAGAAGGTAGGTAGAACGTGGTCAGAGCAAAGCTCCACTTTTCTGCCTAAACAATGCTTAATTTGTGCTGGGGTTTGCTCCGGCTCAGTTCTGGTGTTTCTGGAATTGGTAGTTCCTAGCTCCAGCACTTCTGAGAGCATCATACTGCCGCTTGTGGGATGGATAAGTATCAGTGTTTCAAACAAGGGCTTGGGCCCTGGCACCTCTTTATCAGTTGTGGTATTTGTTAAACGCTTATTATGTGCCAGACACTGTATTAAGCTCTGGATTGGATACAAACAAATCAGGTTGGACACAGTCCCTGTCCCACATGGGGCTCACAGTCTCAATCCCCATTTATCACATGAGGTAATCGAGGCACAGAGAAGTAAAGTGACTTTCCCAAGGCCACACAGCAGACAAGCGGTACATAGTATTTCTTGAGGGCTTATTTTGTGCAGAGCACTGTACTAAGCACTTGGAGAGTACAATACAATGAGTAGATGGGATTCCTGAACTCAAGAAGTTTACAATCTAACAGTGGAGGCAGGCATTAAATATAAATTACAGACAGGAGGAAGTAATGAAGTATAAAGATATGCTCCAAAGTGCTATGGCAAGTTGTATCAATCAATCAATTGTATTTATTGAGCACTTACTGTGTTCAGTGCACTGTATTAAACACTTGGATGAGTTCAATATAACAGAGTTGGTAGACACATTCACTGCTCACAACGAGCTTACAGTCTGGAGGGGGCTACAAATACTAATGTAAATTATGGATATGTACATAAGTGCTGTGGGGCTGAGGGAGGGTGAATAAAGGGTGTAAATCCAAGTGCAAAGGCAACACGGAAGGGAGTGGGAGAAGAAGTAATGAGGACTTAGTTGGGCAAGGCCTTTTGGAGATGTGCTTTTAATAAGGTTTTGGAGGTGGGGAGATTGGTCATCTAGAGAAGCAGCGTGGCTCAGTGGAAATAGCACAGGCTTGGGAGTCAGAGCTCCACCACTTGTCAGCTGTGTGACCTTGGGCAAACCACTTAACTTCTCTGTGCCTCAGTTACCTCATTTTAAAAATGGTGATTAAGACTGTGAACCCCATGTGGGACAACCTGATCACCTTGTATCCCCCCAGCACTTAGAACAGTGCTTTGTGTGCTTAACAAATACCATCATTATTATTAGTAGTATCTGTCAGAAATGAAGAGGGAGGGTGTTTCAGGCCAGAAGCAGGACATGAGCAAGAGGTCAGCAGTGAGATAGACGAAATTGAGGTACAGTGAGTAGGTTGGCATTACAGGAGAGAAGTTTGTGGACTGGACTGTAGTAGGGAGGTAAGGTAGGAGGGGGCAAGGTAATTGAGTGATTTAAAACCAATGATCAGGAGTTTGTTTGATGTGGAGGTGGATGGGCAACCACTGGAGGTTCTTGAGGACTGGGGAAACATGGACTGAATGTATTTGTAGAAAAATGATCAGGGGGCAGAGTGGAATATAGACTGGAGTGGGGAGAGACAGGAGACAGGGAGCTCAGCAAGGAGGCTGATGTAGCAATCAAGGCGGAATAGGATAAGTGCTTAGATTAATGTGATAGCAGTTAGGATGGAGAGCATTTGAAGGTTGAACTGATGGGATTAAGTGACACTGAATGAGAGAGATGAGTCTAGGACACTGCCAAGGTTATGGGCTTGGGAGATCTTCAGTGATGGGAACGTCATGGGGAAGAGAGGGTTTGGGTGGGAAGAGTATTTTAAATGCTTAGGTGAAACAGCTGAAACAGTAGTTGGTGGGGGATACAAAGTGGGGAGATTTGAAATTAATCACATAAGGCTTCGTGGAGGAGATGTGATTTCTAAAGGGCTTTGAAGATGGGGAGAGCAATGATCTGTCAGATGGGAAGTGGGAGGGAGCTCCAGTCAGGAAGGAGTGAGTGAGCAAGAGGCTGATGGTGAGGGAGATGAGAATGAGGCACAGTGAGCGAGTAGGTCATCTTGGGAGAAGTGAAGCGTGTGAGGGAGGGGGAAGAGCTGAATAAGAGCCTTGAAGTCATTGGTCAGGAGTTTTTGTTTGATGAGGAGGAGAATGGGCAACCACTGGAGGTTTTTTTGAGGAGTGGGAACTGACCACATTCCTATTGGGCTAAGCAAGGTGTGCTTGTCCCCTGATCCAAGTGAATCCATGAATGTCGGTGGCCAGTATAGCCAGAGCTTTGAGAGTGGAGGGACATTATGTATCTGGAAAAATAATATAATGAAATCAGTCAATCAATCAATGGTATTTGAGCTCTTACTGTGCACAGAACACTGAACTAAATTCTTAGGAGAATACAATACAGAGTTGGCAGACAAGTTCCCTGCCTAATATTAATGGTTTTGTTGGGCACTTACTATGTGCCAAGCACTATGATAAGTGCTAAGAAAGATACAGTACAGTCAGATCAGATAGTCCCTGTGCCATATGGGGCTCACAGTTTAAGTGGGACAGAGAACAGGTATCGAATCTCCATTTTGCAGATTAGGAAAATCAAGTCACAGAGAAGTGACTTGACCAAGGTCACACAGCAGGCAAGTCGTGGTACAGAGAAGGGAAACAAAGATGATCATGGAATAAAGAGGCTTCTGTATGAGGAGAGACTGAAAATACTAGGATGCTTCAATCTGAAAATGGTTTCTCTAAGATGTTGGTTCATAAGGTGAGGTCTTCAATTAGAAGTGAACTTGTTGCTTTTAGCAACTAAGGGAAACTTACAAATTGTTCTGTAATTCAGATGACATTCACCCATTAGGAAGGACAGACGTGCTAATGCTGTAAAAGGTATAAAGAAAGGGCAACCAAGATGATCAAGGGGATTGAGAGGTTTCTATCTGAGGAGGGACGGAAAAGGTTAGGACTCTTTGGTGTGAAAAGATTAAGGCTGAGAGGGGACTTGATTTGAATTCCACAAAATTATGAAGGGTGCAGGCAGGGTAAGCATGAATTGCTGTTCACTAAATCCCATAACTACAGAATAAAGAAATACTTATTGAAGCTTGAAGGTGGTAGGTTCAAAACAAAAAGAAACTTCTTCACATAACTGGTGGTGAATATATAGGATTTTCTACCACACAAAACTGTGTTAGCAGAAATATCAGTGGGCTCAAGTGGGACTTGTATAAATTCATGGATGGGCTGTCCAAAATGGGATAATAGAAAGTTAGGGATGTAGAGGGAAATCATAGGAGAGTTAGATGGCATATCCCAAAACACCAAGATGAATATTAGGAGGACACCATCATACTGTTTCTCCAAGCAATCTGTTGCCACTGCCGGAGAAGCCAACTGGACTGAATGGGCCAGAGGTCTGGCCCAATAAAAGCATAGCTCATGTTCTTATAGAGAAACAGTGTAGCCTAATGGAAAGAGCATAAGCCTGGGAATCAGATGACCTGGGTTCTAATCCTTGGGCAAATCACCTAACTTCTCTGGGCCTCAGTTCCCTTATCTGCAAAATGGGGATTCACAATACCTGTTATCCCTCCTACTTAGGCTGTTGAGCCCCATGTGAGACCTGATCTACCCCAGCACTTAGTACCATGTTTAGCACATAGTAAGTGCTTAATAAATACCACCATAATAATTCTCATTTTTATGTTCCCCATGGCTTCTAGTCACTCTGATTGCAACTATAAAATGGGCCCAGGTTTGAGACCCTGGTTAAAGCTGCCCCATGTCATCCCTGAGGACAGTTCCAAATCAATTAAATCAATGGAATTTACTGAGTGCTAATTTTGTGCAGAACACTCTATTAAGCACTTGGGAGAGTACACTACAGTTGACAGACATAATCCCTGCCCTCAAGGGGCTTACACGTCAGAGAGGGACCATGCCAGTCCCTTGTCATACCTTGCTCTTAGACTATGAGCCTAAATCAGTTGCTCTAGTTGTTTTCAAAAAAAACTTCATCTGCAAAAATTATATTCATCTGCACCATTTGCAGGTCTCCACCCATATTGCCAAATCTGCCCCCTTGTCTCCATGCACCCAACTCAGATTCCTCTTCCTACTGCCAATCTTTGTGGATGCAGACATCATCCAGATCTGCCTGCAGAAAACATGCTCAGAGTTCTTCCATTCTATATTTTAGATTAGCATTTTAAGCAACATCTCCAGGCAGCCGTCCATGATTACTTTCTAATCTCCCCAGTTTATATCCTCCCAACTGTCACTTCAGTACTTTTATGTCACCTAAGCCCTTGGATACACACAACCCACCATAGTGCTTATGTAACAGATCTTTACAGTAATTACTTCCAGTGATCTGTAATTTATTTTGGAGTCTGTCTCTCCTGCTAGATTGAGGACTAGGATCACGTGTACTAACTCCATTGCACTCTTCCAAGCATTTAGTACACTGCTCTGCAAACTGTAGGTGTTCAATAAATACTGATTGATGATACCTGAGAGGCTAGCTTGGGATGGCCTTTTCCCTTTGGGATAAATTTACACTTTAGAGGGTCCTGGCCCTGCCCAAAGGTACCAGAGCACCAGTACAGGTCACAGAGCTGGGCCCCAGCAAACTCCCTGCATAAATTTAACAATATTTATCATCAGTGGCATTTATTGAGCACTTACTATGGGCAGAGGAATCAATCAATCAATCGTATTTATTGAGCGCTTACTGTGTGCAGAGCACTGTACTAAGCGCTTGGGAAGTACAAGTTGGCAACATATAGTAACAGTCCCTACCCAACAGTGCGTTCACAGTCTAGAAGGGGGAGATAGAGAACAAAATCAAACATATTAACTAAATAAAATAAATAGGATAGATATGTACAAGTAAAATAAATAAATAAATAAATAAATGGAGTAATAAATATGTACAAACATATATACATATATACAGGTGCTGTGTAGAAGGGAAGGAGGTAAGACGGGGGATGGAGAGGGGGACAAGGGGGAGAGGAAGGAGGGGGCTCAGTCTGGGAAGGCCTCCTGGAGGAGGTGAGCTCTCAGTAGGGCCTTGAAGGGACTACTGTACTGTACTGTACTAAGTGCTTGGGAGAGTACAATCAATCATATTTATTGAGCGTTACTGTGTGGAGGGCACTGTACTAAGCACTTAGGAAAATACAACACAATAGACACATTACCTGCCTACAATGAGCTTACAGTCTGGATGGGGAGACAGACATTAATATAAGTACAGCAATTACAGATATATACAACAGAATTAGCAGACACAGCCCAACATGGCCTAGAAATGAGATTCACTTTCTAACTTGTTCTGTATTGGTGTCTTCCTTCCAAGGCCAAGACCTCTAAGCATAATCATTCACTCCACTGCCCGGATTATCTTTCTACAGAAATGTTCAGGGCATGTCACCCCCCTCCTCAGATATATCCAGCGGTTGACTATCAACCGCCGTATCAAACAAAAACTCCTCCCTACTGGCTTCAGAGCTCTCCATCACCTCGCCCCTTCCTACCTCACCTCCCTTCTCTCCTTCTACATCCCCACCCGCACACAGCTCCTCTGGTGCTAACCTTCTCATTGTGCCTCGATCTCACCTGTCTCATCGCTGACCCCTGGCCCACGTCCTACCTCTGGCCTGTAAAGCATTCCCTCCTCAAATCCTCCAAACAATCACTCTTCCCCTCCTTCAAAGCCCTACTGAAGGTGCACCTCTGCCAAGAGGCCTTCCCAGACTAAGCTCCTTTTCCTCAGCTCCCCCTCCCTTCCGCATCACCTTGACTCGCTCCCTTTTCTCTTCCCCCCTCTCCCTGCCCACAGCATTTACGTATATATGTACATATTTATAATTCTATTTATTAATATTGATGCCTGTTTACTTGTATTGATGTCTGTCTCCCCCCCACACACACACTCTTTAGGCTGTAAGCCCATTGTGGGCAGGGATTGTCTCTCTTTATTGCTGTATTGTCCTTTCCAAGCACTTAGTACAGTGCTCTGCACACAGTAAGTGCTCAATAAATATGACTGAATGAATGAATGAATTTGTGGTATTTGTTAAGCACTTATTATGTGCCAAGCACTGTGCCTGGATATATACAGTATATGCAGATCAGACACAGTCCCTGCCCCACATGGGGCTCATAGTCTAAGGGAAAGGAATGGCTAATTACATGTTTGAAAACAGGCTGGTGAGCTTTCTGAATTTTTTAAAAAAGAGAGATGGTAGAATTTCATAAAATAAGTGAGGAGGTCACTCTCATCAAAACCATGAAATCTATAAGCAAGGAGGGGATTTAATGCTCACACACTGTGTAACTATGGAACACTGAAGAAATGCCACAGAACTCCAAAGATGTCAAAGTAATCACTGTGTTCGAGAAAAGTGAAACAGCTTACTACGGAAATTACTGAGGCGTAATGGCGAGACCTGGACCTACTACCGAAGACACATCCAGCCTCTTTAGAAGTTTAACCAGACTCACCTATGAGCCAAGCTTAATACCAAATGGCAGGACCAGATTACCAACAATGAAATCCTGGAATGCAGTCAGCTCACCAGCCCTGAGGCAATGCTTACAATAACAAAACTTTTCTGAGTAGGCTGGTGAGGAGAAAGGAGGACAGCAAAATTCCCAAGCAGCTACTGCATACAGGGAACTGAAAGGAGGTACATGGAAGCAGAGAGGGCAGAATAAATATTTAAATTTTAAATATTTTAAATTGAATATTTCAGTAATATTTTAAATATTTCCCCTCTAGACTGTAACCTCCTTGTGCCTCGATCTCATCTACCATGCTGCCGACCACTCACCCACAACCTGCCTCTGGCCTGGAACACCCTCTCTCTTCATATCTGAAAAATGATCACTCTCCTTACCTTAAAAGCTTTACTGAAAGCACATCTCCTCCAAGAGGCCTTTCCTAAGCACTCATTTCCTCCTTTAGCTTCTGCATCACCCTTTATTTGGATTCACACCCATTATTCATCTTTCCTTCAGCTCCATGGCATTCATGTACATATCCGTAATTTATTTGTATGAATGTCTGTCTCCTCCTCTAGACTGCAAGATCACTGTGGGCAGGGAACATGTCTACCAACTCTATTATATTGTACTCTCAATACAGCGAGCAGCGTGGCTCAGTGGAAAGAGCACGAGCTTGGGAGTCAGAGGTCATGGGTTCTAATCCCGGCTCCGCCACATGTCTTCTGTGTGACCTTGGGCAAGTCACTTAACTTCTCTGAGCCTCAGCTACCTCATCTGTAAAATGGGGATTAAGACCGTGAGCCCCACATGGAACAACCTGATCACCTTGTATCCCCCCGAGCGCTTAGAACAGTGCTTCACACATAGTAAGTGCTTAACAAATGCCATTATCATTATTATTACTATCCCAAGCACTTAGCACAGTGCTCTGCACATAGTAAGCACTCAATAAATATGATTGATTGAAATGTGGAACTCTGAAAAATCCTTAACGCTCAGAGGAAGAGTGTTCCTACCACATTTCTTTCTCCCTTTGGTTATAGTTAAGGTTTGTGGGGCTGCAAGCTTTACTACTTAGCCTTAACAGTCATTGTGATTCACATATGCTTCCTAGTGGTCCATACTTGAAGTCAGTCTTCCATCATGACTTACCATGGCCACACATTCTATGGAAAGAGAAATGTCTCAGGTACATGGAATATAAACATCTTCCCTCTGTTGTATACTTCATAGCTTCCTATGACTTCAAACTGTCCTTGTATTTGTCTGCATTGCAATAGTAAAATGGTATCCACTGGATGCAACGTACTGCCCTAAGGGCTTAGGAGAATACAGTGGAATTAATAGACATGATCACTGCCCTCAAGAATCTTAAACTCCAGTGGGGGAGACAGAGGAGGAAGTGACAAAGGTTGTAAGAAGTGCATATGAGTGCTACAGGAGGTTGACATAAAAATAGAATTTGTCTAAGCTCCTGGAGGACCTTTATGCTGCAATGACCAGTGCAGCATTGTGTCCATGAGAGTGTTAAAAAAATACTGTTTGATGCCACTGATGATGCAGTATGAGCAATGGAACTTTCCAGAACAGACTAAGCCTAAAGTAGTGGATTTCAAAGGAAATACCAGCACAAACTGCAAAGGTGCTTTGGGTTTAGATTACTAGAGGAAATGAATGGAAGTGAACATCTGCACAGTAGTTTAGGGTAGGGGATTCCTGTCATCCGCTTTGAACACATTTAGGGTATTTTGCTCCCTTCACCAGAATCTGTTACATTTTCTTAGGGATTTTTTAAAAAATATCAGGGGTGGGACTTTCAAAATTAGATGACAGGATTCCAAAACTGCATCGAGCACTGCAGCCAGAGATGTTGAGAGCAGTTTTTCCCTTAATTCTTTTAAAACATCCACAGTGAGGTAATGCTTATCTTCTACTTCAGTAAGTACAAGAAAAGATTACAAAGAGTTGAAAAAGAAATGGAAGTATGTTTAGCTGGAAGGCAACAGTAAATCTCCTCAATCCCAACTGTCTCACTAAGACAAATAAAAAAGTCCAGGACAGTTTTCATTGACTTCTATATATTGACTTCCTTTATGCTCAGTGATCTAGTGACACAATTCTTTACTTTAAAAGTTTTTTTTTTTTTTGGTTTGGTAGCAATCAGAAATGGGCAATTTATAGTATTGTGTTGAATTGCAATAAATGTAGAATCTATAATAATGTTATCAAAAACTGTCACATTTTAAAATATTTGGTTTAATACAGCTCAGTTGTGTGGGGAGGGTGTTGCAAAAACATAAAAAAGTGGATTTAAGATATCTATAGTCAAAAAATTTGGGAATTTTAGGCCTAGAGCAAAACTTCCCGTCACTGGGACATGCCAGTGCACCATGGGGAGTTTACAGAAATTATTTAGAATTTTGCCACATCATAGTCTTTATTGTCACCACTCAAGCACAGGTGGTCAGTCAATCAATGATATTTATTGAGCACTTACTGTGTGCAGAGCACTGAAATAAGCACTTGGGAGAATAATAAGCACTGGTAGACACGTTCCCTGACCACAGTGAGCTAAGAGTCTAGAGGGGGAAAGACTTTAATATAAATAATTTACAGATATATATAAGTGCTATGGGGCTGAGGGTGGGGTGAATACCAAGTGTCCAAAGAGGTACAGATCCAAATGCATACATGATGCAGAACAGAGAGGGAAAAAGAAGGCTTCCTCAGGGAAGTACTACTGGGGGAGATGTGACCTTAATAAAGCTTTGATGATGGGGAGAGTGGTGGTCTGGCATATATGGAGGAGGGGGCATTCCAGGCCAGAGGGTGAACCAGGGAAAGGGGTGAGCAGTGAGACAGACGAGATTGAGACACAGTGAGCATGCTGGCGCTAGAGGAGAAAAGTGTGTAGGTTGAGCTGTAGTGGGAGAGGTCCAGACTTTAATATTGTTCTTGGGGCCGCCATGTTTGATATTACTGTTCAATGGGAGAGCATACATGTCCAGTGAAATTCAAAATGGCCACACTTGAACAGCAGCCAATATTCTGGTTCAGGGTGCTGCCCCCTATGATTTCATTGTGAATATGCAGCCATGCTCCTGAGCTTGACAGTGTGTCTATACCTGTGTGGAAAAATCCAAGGTTGCAGCACACAGAATTGGTGTGCTTCCACCATCAAATGAAAATATTTGGAGACTACAAGGCTAGAAAAAACAACTAGATGTCTATAAGGGGGCCTCATGAAATGTGGGCAAGGTTAACAGGTAACCACCCAGAAATGCTTTAGAATGGGAGATATATGTTCTAGACAGAGCGACAGACTAAGTTATACTTCCCAAATATTCACCCAATCTGACATTTGAGTCTGCAAAGGCAATAATTAGCACAAGTTGTTTGCTCTGAATTCTATGTTAACCCTATTCCATAGCCTAACTAGGTCTGCGGCCTGCTATGTTAGAATTTCTCTCCTTTGTTTAGAAGCAAAAAGTTCCTGTGCTACCATAACCCAGTTAGCCTTATTCTTCTTCCTCTGCCACTGCCTTCTACTACAGAGTCTTAGCTCTCCGGCCTCTACATCAAGCCAGGGCCTTGAACCCTGTGCTTTTGAAGGAAAAAATCAGCAAGTAGTCCCACCAGGAACATTTTGAAGTTCTCTAATACACCTGACTTCAGCCTTCTAACCCACTCCAGAAGGTGCTCAGCAAAGTCTATGACACATTTAAATAATATTGACTGCACTCTTTAATGGTATTTGTTAAGTGCTTATGATGTGCAAGGCACTGTACTAAGTGCTGGGGTAGATACAAGCTAATCATGTTGGACACAGTCCAAATCCCCATTTTCTTGATGAGGTAACAGGCATAGAGAAGTGAAGTGACTTATCCAAGGTCACAGAGCAGACAAGTGGCAGAGCAGGGATTAGAACCCAGGTCCTTCTGACTCTCAGACCTATGCTCGATCCACTAGGCCATGCTACTTCTGATGCATTTCTAATTAATAAAACCTGTTTATTCTAATTTTAGAACCATTTGATAATCATTTCCCCCATATGTTTCTTAGTAAAATGTCTTCTAACTATACTCACAGTATAGTAATTTACACCTTATATTCCAGAATCTCCATTAATTTCATAAACATTCATCTTCACAGCACTTAATAGTAGTAGTAGTAGTAGTAATCAGGGATGAAAGTAATCTGAAACCATCTGGAACAGTGTGGAATTATATTTCCATACAGTGTAATCAGAATAAATAATAGAACGTACAACTGAATACACATATACACACAAGCTCTGAGGATGGGTATAAATAAGTGCAAGAAAGTCTTATTAGTCAAGACACACATACAAGTTCACATCATGTCTCATGAGGGAGAACCAGGAATTAACTCTAGAGAATTGAATACTTTCTGCTGCTTTTGCCACTAGATGTTCTTCTCTCCTATACAGATATGTACACATGCTCATGAATGCCTGATAAACCCATGTAAATCTTAATTATGGAGAAATTCTGGAAAATGCATCAATTCTTTTATTTACTGCAAAATATTTTTTCCACCTGTTATCAATCCTAAATGCTGGGTAAAGAGAATGTTCAATTCACATGCTTTGTGTGAAGAAAGTGCCAAATGGGACTTTTTTTCCTTGTACAGCATAATTTTCTGCAATTCATTAAAGTCCTTTTTCCATAACCATAATTGGATCCATTTGAGTAAGGCACCTGAATGAAATATACAGTAACAGCAGAAGAGCCAGCTGTATTGTATGGTTTCCTAGAATAATGTAGGGATGTGATTCCAATGAAACAGCTTTTCTGCCACTTACAACATCACTCATTACTATTTGCAACAATGAATGGCACTTTGGAATCCTAAATCTCTTCTATGGGGTATATATGGTTGGGAGGAGTAGAGGCTAATAGCCTTGGCAAGAGGCTTCATGTTCCTGGAAGATTATTAGTATAATTGGCTCATTCTCTGCTTATGGGGGAAATTTTTCTCTTTCTTTCTAAAGATTCAATTTACATGCTTATTGAAACCCAAACACATCATAGTATAGCCTGTAACGGAAGCTCTTCCTTTATGTGATAAAGAATGATTGAGAATTGATATTTTACCAAGTGAATATAATTCTTGCCTATTTGTTTGTGTTTCCAAGAATGCCTCTAAACCCGTCAATTTAGTTCCCAGGGAAGTTTCTACCCCAGCAATTTTCTAGGTGTCAAGAATACCTTTGAACACCTGACCAAAATGAGGGTAACCTCTAGCAATCTAGAGAGCCTGGTCTGGTGTCTTTTTCTTCCCCAGATACAATCTCTGTGATTTATTTATATTAATGGCTGCCTCCTTACCCCCCTCTAGACTGTAAACTCACTGTGGGTAGGGGATGTATCTGCTTATTGTTATTGTTAGTCTCCCAAGAGCTTAGTACACCAGTCTGCACACAGTGAGTGCTCAATAAATACAATCGACTGACTGATGATTGACTGACCGACTCTACCTAATTGTCAAACTCTCCTACTGATCCCTTCCTCCTTTGCTGTACGACCCCAGAAGAAGCCCAGGAGAAAATTGCTGTGATTGAGAGAGCCAGGAAGCAATGTGGCCCAGTGGGAAGAGCACGCACCTAGGAGTCAGGGGACCTGGGCTCAAATTCCAGCTCTACCACATGTCTGATGTGTGACTTTGGGCAAGCCACTGAACTTCCCTGTGCCTCAGTTTCCTTATCTGTAAAGTAGAGTTTAAATGCCTGTTCCCCCTCCCCCTTAGACTACAAACCTTATTAGGGATAGGGATTGTGTCCCTCCTGATGATCTTGTAGCTATCCCATTGTTTGGCCCATAGTAAGCACTCCACCCCCGCTCAGGGTCACACCTGGAGAGTTTCCAGTATTCTACCAGTCTCGACTATGGGAGGGAGAGTCAAGCAGAGGCATACCCATTCCATTCCTAGCTTGGGACAGTGGCTAACGAGTGGAAGGCAATCTGCTACAAGTCAAAACTCACCTGTGTTGGGCAGCAGTGGCATGGGAGAGAGTCGAGGGCAGAGACTCAAGTTTACTGTGTGGAAGGAGGCAATGGTAAACCACTTCCATATTTTTACCCAGAAAACTCTATGGATACACTACCAGAACGATTGCAAATGGAGGTGGGGCATTCTGGGAGAGACGGGTTCATGGCGTCACTATGGGTCAGAGACGACTTGACAGCATAAGACAAAATAAAAGCACTTAGACACCACAATATTATTATTAAATATCCCATTCTATTCCTGGGAGAAATGTTGCTTTCTCCACTTCCTCTTCCTGAATCCCTTGCCCTATCATTTCTTTGTCTCCAGAACTGCCCGTCCATTGAACAGGCCCAAGGCCAGTAATAAATCTTGTGCAAGCCCTTCCTGAGAAGCAGTTCTTCCCTGGCTCTGGGGATCCCTGGGCATCCGGAGACTCACTCTAGGAAAAACAGTCATTCTTGCTGTAATACAGTAGCTGTATTCTTGAAAAACTCCACTTTAAAAAATTGCTTTGTGTCAGCCAAAAAGGGGTTGGGGGAGAAGGTGGTTAGAAAACAGCTGAAACAGTACAATAGAGGCCTAGTGACAGCTGGGTTTCTGCCTTTAAAGTTTAAGCAGTCTCTGCATTAGAAATTGAGACAGAGTGGCAAGGTGAAAAGAGAATAATAATAATTATGGTATTTGTTAAGTGCTTACTATGTGCCAAGCACTGTTCTAAGCACTGGGGTAGATACAAGGTAGTGAGGTTATCCCGCGTGGGGCTCACAGTCCTAATCCCCATTTTAAAGATGAGGTAACTGAGGCCCAGAGAGGTGAAGTGACTTGCCCAAGGTCACACAGCAGACAAGTGGTAGAGCCGGGATTAAAACCCATGACCACCTGACTCCCAGGCCCGTGCTCTGTCCACTACGCCATGCTGGGACTAGGACTCAGAAGACCAGGATTATAATCCTAGCTCTGCCACTAGCCTGCTGTGTGGCCATGGGTAAGTCACAACCTCCCTGTGCCTCAGTTTCCCATCTGAAGAAAGAATCTATACCTACTTTCCTTACCTCTAATACTGTGAGTCCAGTTTGGGACTGGGCCTGGGACAAATATCATAATAAGAATTAATTAGCTCTACTATATCCACTAATTAGCTAATCGACCCCTGGCCCACATCATCCCCCGGGCCTGGAATGCCCTCCCTCTGCCCATCTGCCAAGCTAGCTCTCTTCCTCCCTTCAAGGCCCTGCTGAGAGCTCACCTCCTCCAGGAGGCCTTCCCAGACTGAGCCCCTTCCTTCCTCTCCCCCTCGTCCCCCTCTCCATCCCCCCCATCTTACCTCCTTCCCTTCCCCACAGCACCTGTATATATGTATATATGTTTGTACATATTTATTACTCTATTTATTTTATTTGTACATATCTATTCTATTTATTTTATTTTGTTAGTATGTTTGGTTTTGTTCTCTGTCTCCCCCTTTTAGACTGTGAGCCCACTGTTGGGTAGGGACTGTCTCTATATGTTGCCAATTTGTACTTCCCAAGTGCTTAGTACAGTGCTCTGCACATAGTAAGCGCTCAATAAATACGATTGATGATGATGATGATAATTAGCAAATTACAGGAACCAATTGGCGACTGCTTAAAGTTCTCTGTTTTCAGTAACATGTGGTAACACTGACCTTTATTTCCACTAGTTCTCTAAGACATTCTTGCAGAGCTCCACATTCTATAATCGTTAAATCACGGCTGCATTATGGCACTGTATTCCACTATTCTTCCAAACTCATAGTCCCCACAAATAATAATAATAATAATGATGATGATGACATTTGTTAAGTGCTTACTATGTGTCAAACACTGTTCTAATCACTAGGGTAGATACAAGCTAATCAGTTTGGAGAAAATCCATGCCCCACATGGGACTCACAGTCTAAATTCCCATTTTACAGATAAGGTAACAGGCACAGAGAAGTAAGGGACTTGCCCAAGGTCACACAGCAGCCAAGTGGCAGAGCCAGGATCAGAACCCAGATCCTTCTGATTCCCAGGCCTATGCTCTATTAGGCAACACATTGTAAAGAGGTTCCAGGCCAGCAGAAGTTCAGCTCCACGAGGCCCAAAGCGTCTACATGCCACCAGGCCTCCAGGGTCCATAGGGAACCACCTGATGTCCATATCCTCCTTCCTACCACCACGGGAGTCAAAGCCCACAACCTATAGCAGCAGAAGGTGGACAGACGCTTTCATGTTCAACATTTAGAGAGTTGGCTGAAGCGGTGAGGAGCTGAAGGAGACCAAGGACTATTCAGGAGGCCTTCCATGACTAGGCCCTCATTTCCTCTTATCCCACTCCTTTCTGCAACACCCTTGTACTTGGATTTCCACCCTATATTCACCCCTCCCTCAGCCCCACAGCACTTATGTACATGTATGTAATTTGTTTATTTATATGAATGTGTTTCCCCCTCTATACTGTAAGCTCTTTCATTCGATCGGATTCATTGAGTGCTTACTGTGTGCAGAGCACTGTACTAAGCAGCTGGGAGAGTACAATACAACAATGAACGGACACATTCCCTGCCCACAATGAGTTTACAGTCTACAGCGTGGACTGTAGAAGCAGCGTGGCTCAGTGGAAAGAGCCCGGGCTTTGGAGTCAGTGGTCATGGGTTCAAATCCTGGGTCTGCCAATTGTCAGCTGTGTGACTTTGGGCAAGTCACAACTTCTCTGTGCCTCAGTTACCTCAACTGTAAAATGGGGATTAATACTGTGAGCCCCCTGTGGGATAACCTCATCACCTTGTAACCTCCCCAGTGCTTAGAATGGTGCTTTGCATATAGTAAGCACTTAATAAATGCCATTATTATTATTATTATTACAGGATGAGCTTACAGTCTACAGGAGCTTACAGTCTAGAGGGCAGGGAACTTGTGGGCAAGGAATGTGTCTACCAACTCTGTTTATATTGTACTATCCCAAGTGCTTAGTCCAGTGCTCTGCACACATCTGCACATGGTTGATTGAAGTGTGATTTATCCCCTCCATGCAACAATGCATGGCTATCTTGCTGCTGTTGCAGTTTTTGATTTGTTTATTCTAGCCATTTTTTCTCCCTCTCATTTCCTGTGAATCTGTTCTCTCCCCTCAGACCATGAATCCCTTCTGTGATAGGGCCCTTATCTGAATTAATACCCACATAGTCTTCCCAGCACTTAGTACAGTGCTTCCCATGTGGTAATCACTCAACCCAAAGCTATTATTGATTTTTGCTATTAACCGATAGAGACAGTTCTTCAACTAGGGACTTCTTCCTCCTCCCCTTCTTTCTCAGGTCATTTCCCTGCTCAGCATCACCTCCATCAGAGATGGGAAAAATCAATCAATCAGTGGTATTTATTCAGCTCCTTCTGTATGCAGACCCTGTATTATGCACTTGGGAAAGTACAGTAAAAGCAAGGGACATGGTCCCTGATCTTGAGGAGCTTTCAATCTAAAGGAGGAGGTAGGAAGACACAAATCATTTACCAACAGTGTGAACAGAAAAGTAAACAAAGTTCCAACTTCAGTGGCAACAGTATGGAGAAGATGAATAAAGTGAAAAAACAAGTGGCGTACATTAACTGGTGTATTTTTAATTCAATCCTTAGCATTTATTTATAGTCAGTTCTCTTAGAGTCCAGGGGTTGTGTTCTTATAGAACCATACATTTAGGATAAATCTCGTTAAAGTACTCAAAGTTTGACTCACTCTGCAGTTGTGCACACAGCTGTGTCTTGTATCGTCAGATCATGTTCTAGCCAGACCACCTTGCACCTTGTGGAAAGAACCTTCCCCAATTCCTTGATAGTATTTTATCCAAATGACTTAATGAAAACAGGTATTTTGACTGCATAGAAATGCTAAGGGTGGCTCTTGGATTGACATGTCCTGGGAAGGTGAAAATAAAGTGGGGTAGGCTTCCTGGAGGAGGTGGGTTTCCAAGAGGGCTTTAATGCAGGAGAGAGTTGTGATCTGGCATATTTGATTCAGGAAGAAGTCCCAGGTTGGGAGACCATCGTGAGCAAGTGGTCCAAAAGAGAAGGGACAAGGGCAAAGTACAGTGAAAAGATGAGTCTGGAAAGAGTGGTGAGCAAGATGAAGTATATGCAATATACCCCAATGTGCAAGAGGGAGAGAGATAATGGACAGTCTTAAAGCCAATGGTCAGGTGTGCCTGCTTGATGACAGAGGAATGGGAAAATATTGGAGTTTTCTGAGGAACGGAGAGACACTTGCCAAACGACAGTTTCAAAAGATGATCCAGGAAGTAAAGTATAATCTGAAGAGGGGAGAGGATGGTGGGGAAAGCCAGTGAGGAGGCTGATGTGCTGAGAGCATGAAAGCTTGAATCAGGGAGGTGGTTATCTGGGAAGAAGGAAAGGGGTGACTGTGGGAATTATTGTGGAGGAAATGCCAGGAAGATTGTGATGTGCTGAACGTGAGATTTAAAAGATAGCAAGGTGATGCAGATGACACTGTGTTCGTGGGCTTCAGGGATAGGTGGCATTGGCAGCTGGGGGAAAGATACTGAAGTTCAATCAATTTGGCTCCTCCATAGCTCTTTAGTAAAATGTTGGGCCTGGGGGATGGGAGAGGGAGGTTGAAGCTCCTGGAAAGAAGGGGATTTGAGAATTCTGCATGGGTTTCATTGATATGCCCTCTCCCTTTCTCCCATGACAATGGTTAAACAATTGGCTCTACCTTGATCTAGAAGGAATGAAGACTTGCCTCTTGGAGGAGTTATGAGTCACTGTTTCCTGGGGAGAGGGACAGGAAAGAGGAGGAAGGAAGCTCTTGATCAGACTCGAAGAAACACCAAAGAAATACTGCCACATTATTTGATGGGATGTTATTTAAGGGTTGTTGGTTGGAGGTTTTCTTTTCCTTTTTTGTAATATTTTTAATGGTATTTGTTTAGCGCCTACTATGTTTCAAGCACTGGGGTAGATGACAGTTGATCAGGTCGGACACAGTCCCTGTCGCAATCAATCAATCAATCCATCATATTTATTGAGCACTTACTGTGTGCAGAGCACTGTACTAAGCACTTGGGAAGTACAAGTTGGCAACATATAGAGACGGTCCCTACCCAACAGTGGGCTCACAGTCTAGAAGGGGTAGACAGAGAACAAAACAAAACATATTAACAAAATAAAATAAATAGAATAGATATGTACAAGTAAAATAGAGTAATAAATACGTACAAACATATATACATATATACAGGTGCTGTGGGGAAGGGAAGGAGGTAAGGCAGGGGGGTGGAGAGGGGGAGGAGTGGGAGAGGAAGGAGGGGGCTCAGTCTGGGAAGGCCTCCTGAAGGAGGTGAGCTCTCAGTAGGGCCTTGAAGGGAGGAAGAGAACTAGCTTGGTGGATGTTGGGAGGGAGGGCATTCCAGGCCAGGGGGATGACGTGGGCTGGGGGTCGACGGCGGGACAGGCGAGAACAAGGCACGGTGAGGAGATTAGCGGCAGAGGAGCAGAGGGTGCGGGCTGGGCTGTAGAAGGAGAGAAGGGAGATGAGGTAGGAGGGGGCGAGGTGATGGAGAGCCTTGAAGCCGAGGGTGAGCAGTTTCTGCCTGATACGCAGGTTGATTGGTAGCCACTGGAGATTTTTGAGGATGGGAGTAACATGTCCAGAGCATTTCTGGACAAAGACAATCCGGGCAGCAGCGTGAAGTATGGACTGAAGTGGGGAGAGACAAGAGGATGGGAGATCGGAGAGGAGGCTGATACAGTAGTCCAGATGGGATAGGATGAGAGCTTGAACGAGCAGGGTAGCGGTTTGGATGGAGAGAAAGGGCGGATCTTGGCAATGTTGCGGAGCTGTGACCGGCAGGTTTTGGTGATGGCTTGGATGTGAGGGGTGAACGAGAGAGTGGAGTCGAGGATGACACCAAGGTTGTGGGCCTGTGAGACGGGATGGATGGTAGTGCCGTCAACAGTGATGGGAAAGTCAGGGAGAGGGCAGGGTTTGGGAGGGAAGAGAAGGAGTTCAATCTTGAACATGTTGAGGTTTAGGTGGCAGGCAGACATCCAGATGGAGATGTCCTGAAGGCAGGAGGAGATGAGAGTCTGGAGGGGAGAGAGCAGGGGCAGAGATGTAGATTTGGGTGTCATCAGCGTAGAGATGATAACTCACATGGGACTCATAGTCTAAGTAGGAGGGGGAACAGGTATTGAGTCCTCACCATTCCCATTTTACAGTTGAGGAAATTATTATTAATAATAATAATGATAACATTTGTTAAGTGCTTACTATGTGCCATACACTGTATTAAGCACTGGGGTAGATACAAGATAATCAGGTTGGACACAGTCTCTGCCCCACCTGGGGCTCACAGTCTAAGTAGGAGAACAGGTATTGAATCTCCATTTTACAGATGAGGTAACAGACACAGAGAAGTTAAGCAACTTGCTCAAGGTCACACAGCAGGCAACTGGCAGAGCTGGTCCTCTGACTCCCAGGCCCATGCTCTTTCCACTAGACCATGCTGCTGTTCCACTGACTTACAAAGCCCAATTGCTTTATTGAGCTTATGGATCTTTTATTCTAGGGCAGAACACAAAGGGAAAGCCCAGTTGATAGATGAAGGATTTGTTCACCATCCAGAATAATAATAATAATAATCATAACAACATTTGTTAAGCACTTACTATGTGCAAAGCACTGTTCTAAGCACTGGGGAGGATACAAGGCGATCAGATTGTCCCACGTGTGGCTAACAGTCTTCATCCCCATTTAACAGATGAGGTCACTGAGGCCCAGAGAAGTTAAGTGACTTGCCCAAAGTCACACAGCTGACAATTGGTGGAGCCGGGATTTGAACCCCTGACCTCTGACTCCCAAGCCCGTGCTCTTTCCATTGAGCCATGCTGCTTCTCTGTGACAAAGGTGTTTCCAGAGGTGAAGTTAACTGACTCATTTCTCTTCACTTTCATCTTGGCAAAGGGGAGTGGGGTGTTCTCCAAGGCCCCAGCCTCGTGTGGAAGCTCTGGCTAAGAAAGCAGAGCAAGCCCTCCACTAGTCAGACCCCTGACACAGTATATCAATATTTAAGTGGGTAAAAATAATTTTCCTATATATGTGATTTTCCTGAAGAAACACAAAGACATCCCCACCCCACCCGGCAACTAGTCTCCTCATAGGTCTGATATTTTTATATCTAAATTACAGTGTCACTGTTGGTTACACAAGTGCAATCAATATGGAAGGGATATGACTCAACTGCAGATATGGTGAGGTGGAGCAGTCCCTGCAGGTGGAGTCCTCATATGCAAATATGAGATTCATTCATTCATTCAATCGTAGTTATGATTGCCACGAGTAAATAGGAAGAGAGGGGGAAAACAGAACTTGTTTTGTGCTTCCTTTTTCAATGACCTGTATGCAAATGTCCAGAAGGAATACATGCTGAAGCTGCGGATAGATCAAACACTGCCGAGTGCCTGACAAGAATTCAAAAACACAGAGCATGAGGCATTTTCACCCAGGTGACTCCAGCAATTGCTCTCCCTGGGTTAAAAGGTATTTCTTGGTAGTTGTCTTGTTCTAAACAACAGGCCTCATGCTGAGGCTTTGTAAGCCTCTTGCCAGCCAAGACCAGCAACTGCTTGCCTGTATCAGTCCTGATTGCCACTCAGCCAGCTGCAGGATTCAACCTCCATTCAGTTTTTCTTTCAGTCAAGTCAACTGTCTTTTCGAGAAGGGGAAGAAGTCTATGGACATTACCAATATGGCCTTGACTAGTGGAGACCGACCTCCAGCTGAAAGGAAACCAGGTTTATGCTGTCACTTGCCCTTCAACTGAGGCCTGTTAATTGGGGAAAGGAGGGGGTGGGGGTGGGTTTGGCTCTGGACCAAGGTCCGGTGTTGCCGAAGGAGGAAGTATGAAAATTTTTCTATTTAGAAATGCATTTGCCATATATCAGATAACCAAGTGTCAGATAACCTTCTTGCACCAAAGGGATGTGAGGAGAATTAACTAGAATAGATGATAGATTCCATAGAGTAGAATAGAATAAATTATTTCAGTAAGAACTTCAAGAACCCCACAGGGTTCCCAAGTTATTTATTTACTAGGTTGCTTCTTTCTATGTATTATGATTAACTTATGTGAAAGCCAAGGGGTTTTTTTTCCAAATGCCTAGTCCCTTCAATTCTTTTGAGAGTTGCTTTTGGGGATTAGAGAATCTGAATCATTCAATCATATTTATTGAGCACTTACTGTGTGCAGAGCACTGTACTAAGCACTTAGGAAGTACAAGTTGGCAACATATAGGGTCGGTCCCTACCCAACAACGGGCTCACAGTTTAGAAGGGGGAGACAGAGAACAAAACAACAAAACAAAACATGTGGACAGGTGTCAAGTCGTCAGAACAAATAGAATTAAAGCTAAATGCAAATCATTAACAAAATGAATAGAATAGTAAATATGTACAAGTAAAATAGAGTAATAAATCTGTACAAACATATATATAGGTGCTGTAGGGAGAGGAAGGAGGTAGGGCCGGGGAGGAGGAGAGGAAAAAGGGGGCTCAGTTTGAGTCATGAGTCTGCAATCCCACCACGACCTCATTTCTTATCTGCTGGGTGAATTGGAGTGTAAGACATTTACCATCTTCAGGTTTCAGTTAATGCTATAGGAGGTAAGGGAGAAGGTGCTTTAAAAGAGTACAAAATGCTAAGTGTGCTCTTGGTATAAGTACCCTCAACAGTCCCTCGGGGAAGGAGTCAAAGGGCAAAACAGTTGGTTGTTGGGTAATCCTTTTACCATTTGTCCTCCAGTCAGGCCTAATGCCAATCAGGGGTTCTTTAGAACAATTGCAGGGCCTAGGCCCAAATTAATAAGAAAGAATTTATTTTTGGGCAGACCCTCCCAATCCTGGAGATCAGGGAGGTCTGGTAGGGCAAAGAAGATGGGTCCTTCCTGCAAAATTGTTTCAGTTCTGAATGCCTTCTCAAGTTTCCTTGGAAAAGTAGCCAAGAAGAGATGGTTTCAATTTTGTACCGCTTACAGTTTAAAGAATGACAGTCTGTCATGTAAATGACAGACCAACTCACCTAGAAATATTCTGAAACTTTCAGAGTCAATATTCCAAGTTTTTAAAATATCAAAACTCAAGAAAGAAAAGCAGTGTGGTCTAGTGGATAGAGCACAGGCCTGGAAGTCAAAGGGCCTGGGTTGTAATTCCTGCTCCCCCACGTGTCTGCTGTGTGACCATGGGCAAGTCACTTCACTTCTCTGTGCCTCAGTTACATCATCTGTAAAATGGGGATTAAAACTGCGAGCCCCAAGTGGGACATGGACATGTCTGACCTGATTAGCTTGTATACCCCTGCCCTTAGTATAGTGCCTGACACATAGTAAGCACTTAACAAATACCATTTAAAAAAATGAAAGGAAAAGAATGCCCACAGAAAATATTTACTCTGGTCTGGTCTGCTTTTCTGCTCTCTCAAATCTCTGAGTTAGTCTTGTGTGAGACTCCTATTCTGTTTTATATCCACCTATATGGAACTGTCCAGTGGAGTTTCAGAGCTCCTCATATCCTGTTTGTAGCCAGAGGCCAGACACCCTCTCCCCTACAACAATAGGAGGAAGCTGGAAAGTCTTATAATCAGGGGCCAGAATGTTTTGAAAATAGAGTCAGTTTCCCAAAGACAAATCACTTTCAGACTGTCACACTAGCAGGGGCTCGCTTGCTCAGATGGTCAGTGTGTGTGGGTTTCCTTTAGGGGCTATCAGTCAGCAGCAAATTGTTGAGAACACAAATATTGGTGGAAGAGCCCTCACAAGTAGTCATCTTTGGTGCCATCTGCAGTCCTCGACCCTTCCAATATGCTGAGAAATGTCCTCATTCTTTTGTTTTCTTTCCCCTTCGCCCTCTTCCCTGTCATGCTCTCCTCCTGCCTACTTTCTCCTTTTCTGTTTCCTGGACCTTTCCCTATTTGGCTGCAGTGAGGGAGGCAGGAAGTAGGCTCCATCTGACAGCATGGATATGAGATTAGTAGGAAGAGGCTTCCACCTCCTATTATAAATCTTTCTCTCTGTGGCATCATTTCCTAAATTGCCCAGCCTCTGGGGCAGAGTGGAAATCACCCAATTTTCCTCCTCCCATCCTCTTTTCAACAGAAGTGAAAGGTTTGTAGTTCAATTGGTGTATGTGTGTGTGTTGGGGGTGGGGGGAGGCAGATAGATGATGTTTTAGAAACAAGGTGAAAAGTAAATTTTTATGCATTTTCCATTTGTTTAGGTGTGTTACTAATGTGCTATTTTGTTTTGACTCAGGATTGCAACTTAATGGGCTATTTTAATGGTGTTGTCATTGGGAGTTAGTATTACGGGTCATGGCATAGTAGATAGAGCACAGGCCTGGGAGTCAGAAGGTCATGGGTTCTAAATAATAATAATAATGGCATTTATTAAGCGCTTACTATGTGCAAAGTACTGTTCTAAGCGCTGGGGAGAGACAAGGTGATGAGGTTGTCCCACGTGGGGCTCACAGTCTTCATCCCCATTTTACAGATGAGGGAACTGAGGCACAGAGAAGTTAAGTGACTTGCCCAAAGTCACACAGCTGACAAGTGGTGGAGCCGGGATTTGAACCCATGACGTCTGACTCCAAAGCCCGTGCTCTTTCCCACTGAGCCACACTGCTTCTAAACCCACCTCTGCCACTTGTCTGCTGTGTGACCTTGGGCAAGGTACTTCACTATGCCTCAGTTACCTCATCTGTAAAATGGGGATTGAAACTATGAACCCCACATGGGACAGGGACTGTGTCCAACCCAGTTTACTTGTATTCACCCTATGCTTAGTACAGGGCCTGGCACATAGTAAGTACTTAACAAATGCCATCATTATTATTATTTTTATTGGCCTTGTGGCTGCTCAGGCCGGTAGACTTGTTGGGACTCAAGCATGAGGGAGCTGAGGTACAGCCAGAAGCCTCATAGTTCAAAACTGGACTTGAGAACTCCTTGCTCCAAGATTGCCAAGTGAGCTCTGTGTAGGTGGAGGGGGGTTGGGGGGGATTCTGACTGATGATCATGCTTATCTGACTGATGATCATGCTTTGCTTAGTACTTGGCACAAAGTAAGCACTTAAATACCATCATTATTATCCTAGGAGCATGCTGGAAATGGCCATGCTCCTGGACATTTGCATGTTTCAGAGATTGAGTATGCTATTTTTACACTAAAATCAGAGTCCTGGTGCATATCAGGAAAGTATGCTCCCCTAAAGTTTGAACATCATCTCTCCCATTTGTTATTATTTGAGATTTTGGTCTTTGAGTACTGTCTTCCTCCCACCTCTCCAGTGCCCTATACTTTGCCTGGCAACCGTATTTTTTGCCTTGCTCATATGGCTACTATGGTATTGAATGGGGTGCATTTGCCCCTCTTTCTGATTCTTGACCTGAGTGCTGAGTGAAGCACAGTGACATTACAAGGGAACAGATGCTGTACCCATAAACACAAACATTTGGAGGAGCCAGAAAAATCCTTCATACCAGATAAAGGTTCAGTGGGTTTATGATGGGAGATGCAGATTTGGATGTTTCCTCAGCCCAAAAGCCACACAGAGCCAGAAACAAGCTTCACTCTGGTGTTCATGACCTTTCAGAGACGGCTCCCTTTTGCTCCTGGCCTACCAAGGCTGACTTGGATGGATAATGACTGTGTGACAGTCAATCAATCATATTTATTGAGCCCTTACTGCTTGAAGAACACTGTACTAAGCACTTGGGAGAGTTCAATATAACAAAGTTGACAGACTCTTCCCCTGCCCACAACGAGCATAGCGTGTAGAGGAGATGGACATTAACATAAGTAAATTACAGATATGTCCATAAATGCTTTGGGGTTGAGGGTAGGGTGAATAAAGGGTGCAGATCCAACTGCAAGGGCAATGAAGAAGGACATCAAGAGCAACAGCTTCATTCTGCTTAGCAGGGAGCAGCAGGAGGTACCCCTGAGAGAGACCAACTCTGCAGGCTTCAAAGCCTACCTCTGCATTTTTGTGAAGGACGGAAAGTACTTTGGCTGGCACTCTATTACCTGGGCAATGAGGAAGCCTTTATCATGCAGTGACACTTTCCAAAAGTTAGTACTAGAAACCAACCGGAGAGGCAATGAAAGAAAAAAAAAAGTTTCCCCAGAAATTTAGAGTAAAAATCATGATGAATCCTGTTCCGTAGATTCCTGAGAGAAGCAGCACCCTAAAACACACTTGAAAAGATCCTAGATGACCCAGTGGAGAGCTTTGAAAGGAACTCTCTCCTTAGAAGCAAGCACACTGGCTTTTCTGCATGGGAGCTAATAGCCAGCATCCATGGGAGGATACTTGGTATGGAAGACGTAACTCAGGTGAAAGAGTAAAATCAAGTCTGATTTCCCCTTTCTCATGTAGGGGGAAAACAGATTGGCATAAGTGCATAGGAGGACAGCTACATGGACTTAAGTAATGCTGGAGGGACAATGAATCTATCCCCTCCAGGCCCAAGGCAAATACACTGTACTTCATCCTTGTGCCGAGCAGGCTCCCAAGATGCAGTTAGTACAGTGTAGGGCACACAGTAAATGCTTAAATACCACAAAAAAAGTCAGAGTGAGATACCTAGTCCATGCTGGCAACAATTCTGTTATTAGCATGATGGCCACTGGTCTGCTCCTCCAACATCTCCACATGACTCAAATAATGCTCCGTGTCCAAGCCTGTGACTGAACTTGGTGGAGTCTGGAAACACAACTTCAGAATGGCTTACCCCTGTATTTTCTTCTCTTTGCCACTCTTGGTCTTCCCCATCACTTTCCAAAAAAGGGATAATGCCCTCCCTTCAATAAGGGCCCTTAGCATTAATCTCCCCGTCTTGCGAAAAGTCTGTTTTCTGCCCCTGAACCACTAGCTGTGTTTGAAGTTTGAGGACATGTTCAGTCATCCAGGTAAACTCACTAAGACAACATCAACCCTCTCTACATACCTGGTGCTCTCTATCTGCTTCTGACAGCTGGGTGCCCATGGTGAGTCCACACCCTTCCTCACTCTGCTCATAATGTCTTGCCCAAAGCACAAGAGCCATCTTCCCCTGGGGTTAACTTTTGAGAAAGTGTCCTGTAGAAAATGAAGCAAGTGTCCCTTCACTTTCCATGGAATAGAACGATAGAGTGGATCAGGGAGTCAGGGAAGCAAATGGCACTCTATCCTTTTTGGAGGGTAGTAGGACAGAGATGACACCTTTCCAATGTCTCTGCCCAGGCTCTATAATCACAGCCTGATCTGGCTCTCCTCTAGGGGAGGAAAGATTAAGAACTACAACATGTTCAAATGGGCTCTTGTTCACCTCATCTAATTTGGTAATAACAGACTCCACTGAATCATGTGAGCAATTTACAATTTCACACCAAATTTTGCTATTTATTGGTGTCAGCCACATAAATATATTATTATTTAGCACATTCAGATTATCTTAATGTATTTGCCCTTCATAGTGAATTATTCATTGCTCAAGGAATGAGGGTCAGGGAGGCCTCTCTGAAATCCCTAAATTTTGTAGTATGTGGTCTCTTCAGATTGATGATAATAATAATGGTATTTGTTAAGTGCTTACTTTGTGTCAGGCACCATACTAAGAGCTGGGATGGATACAAGCAAATTAAATTGGACACAGTCCCTGTCCCATATGGGGCTCACATTCTTAATCCTCATTTTACAGATGAGGTAACAGGTACAGAGAACTGAAGTGACTTGCCCAAAGTCACACAGCAGAAATGTGGCGGAACCGGGATTAGAACTCATTACCTCCTGACTCCCAGGCCTGTACTCTATCCACTACGCCATGCTGCTTCTCACTGCTGACATGGTAGTGATTTAATAGACGGTTTTTATGTATGCACTATGGAATAAGTTGTTGGCTCTCTATTGATCTGTTCCTCTCCCTGCTGTTAGAGTCTAATGATCATGTTGCTATTTTCTCTCTCCCCTCATGGGTTCTCTGGTACTTTTGCTCACTCTGAGCCAACTCACCTCCAATTTTTGTTCCCCAGGCTGATCTTTCCTGGGCCTCCAGGACTCTGCTGCATTACATGCATAGGAGTAGGACTTCAGTGAATTCTCCAGAACACACTGCTGGCTTCTGCCAGCTCTGCTTACAATGATGATAATCATAAGAATAATAATAGTACTTGTTAAGCACTTATTACATGCCAAGCACTGTGTTCAGCCCTGGGGTAGATAATCAGGTCAGACACAGTCCCCGATCCACACGGGGCTCCTAATGACATTTTTTAAATGCTTACTATGTGCAAAGCACTGTTCTAAGCGCTCTGGAGGGTCAATCAATCAATCGTATTTATTGAGCGCTTACTGTGTGCAGAGCACTGTACTAAGCACTTGGGAAGTACAAGTTGGCAACATATAGAGACGGTCCCTACCGAGCAGTGGGCTCACAGTCTAGAAGGGGGAGACAGAGAACAAAACCAAACATATTAACAAAATGAAATAGATAGAATAGATATGTACAAGTAAAATAAATGGAGTGATAAATACGTACAAACATATATACATATATACAGGTGCTGTGGGGAAGGGAAGGAGGTAAGGCGGGGAGAGGAAGGAGGGGGCTCAGTCTGGGAAGGCCTCCTGGAGGAGGTGAGCTCTCAGTAGGGCCTTGAAGGGAGGAAGAAAGCTAGCTTGGCGGATGTGGGGAGGGAGGGCATTCCAGGCCAGGGGGATGACGTGGGCCAGGGGTCGACAGCGGGACAGGCGAGAGTGAGGCACGGTGAGGAGATTAGCAGCAGAGGAGTGGAGGGTGCGGGCTGGGCTGTAGAAGGAGAGAAGGGAGGTGAGGTAGGAGGGGGCGAGGTGATGGAGAGCCTTGAAGCTGAGGGTGAGGAGTTTCTGCCTGATGCGTAGGTTGATTGGTAGCCACTGGAGATTTTTGAGGAGGGGAGTAACATGCCCAGAGCGTTTCTGGACAAACACAATCCGGGCAGTGGCGTGAAGTATGGATTGAAGTGGGGAGAAACAAGAGGATGGGAGATCGGAGAGGAGGCTGATACAGTAGTCCAGACAGGATAGGATGAGAGCTTGAACGAGCAGGGTAGTGGTGTGGATGGAGAGGAAAGGACAGATCTTGGCAATGTTGCGGAGCTGTGGCCGGCAGGTTTTGGTGACGGCTTGGTTGTGAGGGGTGAACAAGAGAGCGGAGTCGAGGATGACACCAAGGTTGCGGGCTTGTGAGATGGGAAGGATGGTAGTGCGGTCAACAGTGATGGGAAAGTCAGGGAGAGGGCAGGGTTTGGGAGGGAAGACAAGGAGTTCAGTCTTGGACATGTTGAGTTTTAGGTGGCGGGCAGACATCCAGATGGAGATGTCCTGAAGGCAGGAGGAGATGCGAGCCTGAAGAGAGGGGGAGAGAGCAGGGGCAGAGATGTAGATTTGGGTGTCATCAGCGTAGAGATGATAGTTGAAGCCGTGGGAGCGAATGAGGTCACCAAGGGAGTGAGTGTAGATCGAGAACAGAAGGGGACCAAGAACTGAACCTTGGGGAACCCCCACAGTAAGGGGATGGGGGTGGAGGAGGAGCCTGCAAAAGAGAGTAAGAAGGAATGACCGGAGAGATAAGAGGAGAACCAGGAGAGGACGGAGTCTGTGAAGCCAAGGTTGGATAGCGTGTTGAGGAGAAGGGGGTGGTCCACAGTGTCGGAGGCAGCTGAGAGGTCAAGGAGGATTAGGATACAGTATCAGCCGTTGGATTTGGCAAGCAGGAGGTCATTGGTGACCTTTGAGAGGGCAGTTTCCGTGGAATGTAAGGGATGGAAGCCAGACTGGAGGGGGTCGAGGAGAGAGTTGGTGTTGAGGAATTCGAGGCAGCGTGTGTAGACTACTCGTTCAAGGAGTTTGGAAACGAATGGTAGGAGGGAGATGGGGCGATAACTAGAAGGTGAGGTGGGATCAAGAGAGGGTTTTTTTAGGATGGGAGAGACATGGGCATGTTTGAAGGCAGAGGGGAAGGAACCAGTGGAGAGTGAGCGGTTGAAGATGGAAGTTAAGGAGGGGAGAAGGGATGGAGTGAGAGATTTCATGAGATGAGAGGGAATGGGGTCAGAAGCACAGGTGGCCAGAGTAGCACTTGAGAGGAGGGAGGAGAGCTCCTCTGAGGATACTGCTGGGAAGGATGGGAGAGTAGCAGAGAGTGTTGAGAGCTGGGGGGGAGGGGTTAAGGTTGTCCCACGGGGGCTCACAGTCTTAATCCCCATTTTACAGATGAGGTAACTGAGGCCCAGAGAAGTTAAGTGACTTGCCCAAAGTCACACAGCTGACAATTGGTGGAGTCGGGATTTGAACCCATGACCTCTGACTCCAAAGCCTGTGCTCTTCCCACTGAGCCACGCTGCTTCTCTAGTCTAGGCTCCTAGGCTAAGACGGTTGCACCCAACCTATTGCACTTCACCACACAACAATCTCTTATGCTGGGAGAAACTCCTCACCCTCTGCTTCAAGGCTCTCCATCACCTCGCCCCCTCCTACCTCACCTCCCTTCTCTCCTTCTACAGCCCAGCCCGCACCCTCCACTCCTCTGCCACTAATCTCCTCACCGTGCCTCATTCTCACCTGTCCCGCCGTCGATCCCCAGCCCACGTCCTCCCCCTGGCCTGGAACGCCCTCCCTCCCCACATCCGCCAAGCTAGCTCTCTTCCTCCCTTCAAGGCCTTACTGAGCGCTCACCTCCTCCAGGAGGCCTTCCCAGACTGAGCCCCCTCCTTCCTCTCCCCCTCCTTCCCCTCTCCATCCCCCCGCCTTACCTCCTTCCCTTCCCCACAGCTCCTGTATATATGTATATATGTTTGTACGTATTTATTACTCTATTTATTTTACTTGTACATGTCTATTCTATTTATTTTATTTTGTTAATATGTTTTGTTTTGTTCTCTGTCTCCCCCTTCTAGACTGTGAGCCCACTGTTGGGTAGGGACCGTCTCTATATGTTGCCAACTTGTACTTCCCAAGTGCTTAGTACAGTGCTCTGCACACAGTAAGTGCTCAATAAATACAATTGATTGATTGATTGATTGATTGATTGGGATGTCACAGGCTTTGGCCATTTTCCCAAGGGCAGAGTTGGATAATGCTACTAAGTCTATCACCTAACTGGTTGAGGAACCTTTAAAACTGTCCAGTTACATTTTTCCCCCCAACTCTCCCTGTTAGCCAGAGTGTAACTTCATCTAGCATCATCATCATCATCATCATGAATTGCAGTTCAGAGCCTACTGTGTGCAGAGCACTGTAAAAAGCACCTAGAAGAGTACCCAGAAGCAGAAAACAGTCCCTCTGGGACTTCTAATCTAATGGGGGAGACCAGGAGACTTCAATTATTTACAAATAGTGGGAGCAGGAGGAAGAAAAAGGCTGCAGCAGATGCCTGCAGGTCAGGTTGAGAGAGCTGAATAAATAAACAATTGACTATGCATAAGTGTTGAGCCTTTCTGCACACTTCAGGTCTGGGCTTGTGGAAGATGAGACTTCCTGGGGTTAAAGCTAGGATTTGTAAAAGGCAGTGAAGAGTCATCCCAACTCTTGGGAAAAATGAAAAAAGAGGAGAGGGGAACAGATAAGAGAATCATTTACTGAACGGGCTACTTCCCCATTGTTTGCTGCTGTTAGTTGGAGCACAAAGTTTCCCAAAGGGGATCCAACTATGAATCTTAACCCACAGGGGAAAACACTAGAGGGCTACTTATGACTCCCAGGGCCACTAGAGACAGTGGTGGTTTTTGCAACTCTGAGAATAATGCATGTTCCTTTACAATATTTATTTTAATCACACACTGATCTGTCAGATTTAGCCAGCTCAATAGAGCTGGGAAATCTCAACAAGAGAATCGGAAAGCCGGGAGGAAGCCGTAGCCGAGGTTTCCGATGGTATCCCCCTTTTCCACAGGTCAGGCTCTCCTCAATTCCCCTCTCGTGCTACTTACTAGACAGGAGCTTCCCAGGACACATGCCCCTGCAAGGTCCGTGGCTGCAGCCATGAGAGAACCATTCTCTCAGCTAGGACAAATCTGC
The DNA here is from genome assembly GCF_015852505.1 of Tachyglossus aculeatus. Lineage (NCBI taxonomy): Eukaryota > Metazoa > Chordata > Mammalia > Monotremata > Tachyglossidae > Tachyglossus > Tachyglossus aculeatus. The sequence continues at coordinate 82,927,519 of NC_052101.1, read as the reverse complement.
CTAGACGAATATGGGTGAGGCCATAAGACGATACTGGTGTTCAGGTCAGCATTGTGCTAGCCTTCTATAAACTGAGGGGGCCCAATCAGAGTGGGGACAGTGCAATGTCAGCATGTGACAAGCATCCAAGCCAGGAGTCTCCCTGCAGCATTGCTATGTTTAGCTCTTTGCAGACCTACCCCAGGGTGTTGGAGCCTTCCTTGGCCATAACGGTGGGACAGTGGCTGGAGGGTCTGATTCACAGATTGAAAAATCATGCTAAGGTGCTGACCAGATGGGTAATTAAAGAGCTGGCACTGGGCAAAGGCAGAGGTGATCAATGCCAGGCCCTGGCCCCGCTCCAGTTCAGGTAATGACTTTCTGCTTTCTTGTCCTTACCTGCAGTCAGACTTGGCTGCCCTGCCCTTCATCCATAGGGTGTTGCCATGGTAGGCAACAGAGCTGACTTGAGCTAATCCTTTTTAGTAAAAAGAGTAAGTGCTCAATAATTACAATTGAATGAATGAATATGACATGACTCCCATCATTTGTCCCCTCCCTGCAGTGTGGCTTGCTTCCCGGAGGTAGAAAGAGTCAGGGGATTGAAGCGGATTAGGTGGAGCTTTGCGAAACCATTCCAGGACCAGACCTCTTCCTCCCCCTCAGTTGCTTTGTGTCTCCCCCTACCTTGGCACTAAAGCTCAGGGAGGTGAATTATATTTCTCAGCGACATTTAGAACATTTGTTTCAGTTCCCGAATTTAAACTCTCAACCTCTAACACCTCAGCTCCTTGACCCGGACCCTTGCCACCCTCCATGTCAGCTGGTGACATCAAAAGAGTGGGGAGTCCTGGAGACTTTGGGCAATCCTGGCCTGTGCTCAGGGCTCCCTCCAGGTGGAAGGTGAGTATACTGAGTCAGATGCAGTAGCTTGCCTAGGAGCTTCCTCTAATGGGCTGAGAGTGATAAACATGACTCATGCATTTTTTAAATTTAGTCCAAAGGATTGTTTAGGAAATGGGATTAGCATATTATTTTCAGAGAAATAGCATGCAAATGAAAACTGAAATATAAGATAAAGCTAGCCGCATTTCTACTCCTCATCTCTTCGTCTTGGCTCATTATGCCACCATAAAACATGATGGGGGCCAAGTCTGGAATCTTCCATTGGAGATGAGTGCTCTCTGAAGGTGCTGACCCCTCAGTCCAACAGAGACCACCATTACTGCATTACTGTAGTTGTAAACAGGTCACATACATCCAGTAAACTCATATTGCCAGAAGGGTCTGAGTGACCAGTGAAGGACTGAGCTGAGATCCTGAGAAGCTGAGGATCAATTCCAGCTCTGAGTGAGGGGACAGGCAGACTGCCAGCAAGACAGCTGAACTCCTGGACGTTGACTGCATTTGCCAGGACAGTGGTGTTTCTGAGCTCCTCTCAGCCACATTTTAAGGGAATTTAAGGGAAATTTTATTTAAACTGGCTGTGGATGCCCATGACTTATGACTTCAGCACTTAGGTAAATTCACACCTCCCCCCACCACACAAATAGTGATCTTGAAACCAGTGAGCTGCAAAAGAGCCATCAAATCTCTTTGTCAAATCTCAAATCTGTCTCTTCCTTTGTTTTAGCTTTAGGAAGGTGATTCTGCTTTTCTATTCATATTACCTTCTCAAAATAAGACCTGACAAAGGCCTGAGGCTAAGGTGGAATGCTTCCTGTGAGTCTGGCTTCTAACATGGAAGCTGTGGTTTGGGGTAAAATCCATTTCCTGAGTCAATCATAGACAGGTATCATCATGGCTGCAAAATGGAGATGAAGCCAGGGGGCTTCCTGGGTAATGGTATTCAGCTGGCTTTGGGACACCCGGGTTTAGCCTAACCTTGGCAAAGTCCTTTGGGTATGACCTCTCTGGAAATCAACTTTCAATATTTGACCTGGGTTACAAGACTGACAGAGCAGATAGGCTCATTTTAATTTTGATATCTCCAAGCACTGAGAATGAAAGGAAAGGTCTGGATAAACTTTGCAAACTTCACTAAGATTCCTAGGTTTGAAGGAAGAGAGATTTTATTTGTTTGCCCTCTGTCCCACATACACATTTGAGCTGATTTCAGTCAGCCAATCCATCAGTGGTGTTTACTGAGCCCTTACTATGTGCAGAGCACTGTTTTAACTGCTTGGAGGAGCACAATACAAGAAAGTAGGTAGACAGGATCCCTTGCCCTTAAGGAGCTTTCAGTGTAGTGGCAATCAAGAAGGATTTATTAAACACCAACAGTTGCATACCACTATCCTAAGCTAAAGGATCAATAATGGCTGGGGCTACTGCATTCAATCACATTTTCAAAGCTACTACAGTGTTTGCAAAATAAGGTGGGAAAATGGAAACTTTTTTCTGCTTTTTATTCCTCTCATCAGACCTGAGTTACATTACTTTTCTATTAAATTTTTACCAGTCTAGGCAACGGAAAAAGCCCCAAGAGCCTCTCTAGGGGGCTAATGGACAATCCAGCCATTGACAATTTCTCTGACCTTTGAGTTAGTAATTTGGCCACAAGTAAGGCTAGACATGGGTTTAGGGGTTTCCATAAGATTAAAGAGATCTTTGTTCACAGCCTCAGGTCATTTATGAGTCCTGCTGAATTGTTTGCGGAGGATTTTTTAATGCATCTTCTTTCAAGCAATGCATCTAAATACAAGAAGATAAGAGCCAGGGCACCTGAATAATTTATGTGAGATGTCTCTGTGCATGACCAGAGCTGGAATTTACTGCATGGCATATCTAAGCAAGGGCAGCAATTGGGGTTTTCATCAACTGCAGCCACGACTCTCCTGTGACAAAATCAAGTCTTTGCTGGGCAGAAATTTTCAATAATGTTTTGATGTTTGCTGAAATGAGATTATCTAATGTGGTACAAATTTTCAGTCTATTAGAGGGAGAGATGCAAAAAGGGACTGCCGAGACAGAACCTGACATTTAATGGGAAACAGAAACATGACCAAATGGAATGAATCAATGGGGCGAGGAACTGAGGGTCAGAGAGGCAGGTAAGTGGGCCGTGACTTAGCCTGACCAAAGAACTCCAAAATACCTGCTGTTCCTGATAAGACTGGGGAGATTTCTGCCTGATCTATTCAGGAAGAGAAATAGACTGAAGAGGGGAGAGGTTGGAGGCAGGGAGACCAGTGACGAGGCAGATACAGTCATCTAGTTGGGAGATAATAATAACAATAATAATGATGGTATTTGTTAAGTGTTTACTACATGCCAAGCCCTGTTCTAAGATGGCATGGGCTTGGACCATCAGGGTTGTTGTTTGGGTGGAGAGAAAGGACAGGATCCGAGAAACATTGCGGAGGAAAAACCCAGTAGGATTTAGCATGGACTGAAGATGAGAATTAGGAGGCAGTGATGAGACATCAAGGTTGCAAACTTAGGGGAAGGAGGATGGTGATACTGTTAACTGTGATGAGAAAGTTAGCAGAAAGCATTTAGGAGGGAAGATGAAGAGCTCAGTTTTGGCCATATTGAGTTCATGATGCCAGTGGAACATCCATGTGCAGATGTCCTAGAGGCAAGAACAACTCCCACGGCTTCAACTATCATCTCTACACTGATGACACCCAAATCTACATCTCTGCCCCTGCTCTCTCTCCCTCCAGGCTCATATCTCCTCCTGCCTTCAGGACATCTCCATCTGGATATCTGCCCGCCGTCTAAAAATCAATATATCCAAGACTGAACTCCTTATCTTCCCTCGCAAACCCTGTCCTCTCCATGACTTTCCTGTCACTGTAGATGGCACTACCACCCTTCCCGTCTCACAAGCCCGCAACATTGGTGTCATCCTCGATTCCGCTCTCTCGTTCACCCCACACATCCAATCTGTCACCAAAACCTGCCGGTCTCACCTCCACAACATCACCAAGATCCGCCCTTTCCTCTCCATCCAAACCGCTACCTTGCTGGTTCGATCTCTCATCCTATCCTGACTGGATTACTGCATCAGCCTCCTCTCTGATCTCTCATCCTCCTGACTCTCCCCACTTGTCTATACTTCACGCTGCTGCCCAGATTATCTTTGTGCAGAAACGCTATGGGCATGTTACTCCTCTCCTCAAAAATCTCCAGTGGCTGCCAGTCAACCTACGCATCAAGCAAAAACTCCTCACTCTCAGCTTCAAGGCTCTCCATCACCTCACCCCCTCCTACCTCACCTCCCTTCTCTCCTACAGCTCAGTCCACCCCCTCCGCTCCTCTGCCGCTCACCTCCTCACTGTACTTTGTTCTCGCCTGTCTGGCCGTCGACCCCCGGCCCACTTCCTTCCCCTGGCCTGGAATGCCCTCCCTCCATACATCTGCCAAGCTAGCTCTCTTCCTCCCTTCAAAGCCCTACTGAGAGCTCACCTCCTCCAGGAGGCCTTCCCAGACTGAGCCCCCTCCTTCCTCTCCCCCTCCCCATCCCCCCCACCCTACCTCCTTCCCCTCCCCACAGCACCTGTATATATGTTTGTACAGTTTTATTACTCTATTTTACTTGTACATATTTACTATTCTATTTATTTTGTTAATGATGTGTATATAGCTATAATTCCATTTGTTCTGACGATTTTGACACCTGTCTACGTCTGTCTCCCCCTTCTAGACTGTGAGCCCATTGTTGGGTAGGGACCGTCTCTATATATTGCCAACTTGTACTTCCCAAGCACTTAGTACAGTGCTCTGCACACAGTAAGCGCTCAGTAAATATGATTGAATGAATGAATGAAGAAATGTGAGATTTTGTTCACTGACTTCTCCTCTGCCTCTCACCCTCTTGTAATTTGGGTGTCCCCCCAAGGTTCTGTTCTGGGACCTCCTCTCACTTCACTCATTCTCTCAGAGAGCCCCTTTTTCCTTTTTTTTTGGTGTGGGGGGGGCGGGCGGCACTTAAGGGCTTACTATGTACCAGGCACTGTATTAATCACTGGGCTAGATATAAGATAATCAGGTTGGTCACAGGCCATATCCCACATGGGGCTCACAGTTTTAATCCCCGTTTTACAGATGAGGTAATTTAGGTACAGAGAAACTAAGTGACACACCCAAGGTCACACAGCAGACAGGGTTAGAACTCAGGTCCTTCTGACTCCCAGGCCCGTGCTCTATCCACTAGGCCATGCTGCTTCTCTGCTGATCTTCTAATTGAAGCATCACTCATCCCACATCTCTCCTCAAAACCCTCCACTGGTTCCCTCTGTCTCTTCTCATCAAACACACTCCTCACAATCAGCTTCAAGGCTCTCCACCATCTGGGCCCACCTTCTCTATCTGCTCTCTTCACCGGCTAGTCCCCGTATTCTTAGTTCCTCTCAAGCCAACCTTCTAGCAGTATCTCCTTCGCAACTCTCCCAACTTTCTCCTCGGTTACATTGTTGCTATTCCTTGGGACTCCCTCCCTTCCCACATCAGACTGACCACAGTGCTCCCCACATTCAAAACCCTCTTCAAATCCCACCTCCTCCAACAAGCCTTCCCTGATTAATTCCCAGCACCTTGAGTCATATCCTTTCTGCCAACTATAGCATCTATGAGCTTATACCCTCCTAAGCCCTCATGCTTATTATGTGTGCTCAATTATTTATTTTGACCACTCTGGTTGCAAATATTTGTATTTTTCTCTCCCCCATGTAAGCTCCTTATGGGAAGGGCACACATCACTTCATTATTCTGTATTTTCCAAGTGCCTAGTTCAGTGCACCACACTAAGTGGGTGCTCATTCAATGGTATTAATTGAACACTTACTGTGTGCAGAGCACTGGACTAAGCGCTTGGGAGAGTACAACATAACAGACGGTAGACATATTCCCTGCCCACAATGAGCTTATAGTCAGGGGTGGGGGATGCTTAATAAATTGTTGCTCTTACTAGTCCTAGAGCAGGAGAGAAGTTTGGGGCTGTTCCCAGTGTCCAGTCAGTCCCAATGTGAGCACTCTAATTGAATTCCAAGCAGTTCTCTTGAGATCACTGCAATGGGATTCTAAGCATCAGGGCAGACACTCAGAGTCCACCATCTGTGTAATGATGCCCTAAGAGAGAAGGATGATCAATTACAGGTAGCACATCCCTTCTGAGTCACAGAAAATGAGAGTGGGAACAATGATCATATTTTAATTTCATTTTATCTGATATTAAGCTCATGGAAATTATTTCATTATTGAAAAAGTGTGGCTAATGGGTGTTTCAAACTTGTAGTTTTTTATTAGATAGCTAATTGGTTTCCACTTTCTTTGAAACCTTTTATTTTTTTGAATGAAAAAAAGAATTAGGAAATTGTCCACGTAGCTCTATGGCACTCAAGAAGCAGTGTGACAGTGAAAAGAGCACGGTCCTAGGAGTCAGAAAACCTGGGTTTAATCCTAGTTCTGCCACTCGTCCGTTGTGTGACCTTGGGCAAGTTACTTAATGTCTTTGTGCCTTAGTTACCTCAGCTGTATAATGGGGATTAAAACTGAGAGCCCCACGTTGGGGCATAGACTGTTCAACCTGATTAGCTAGTATCTACCCCAGTACTCAAGACTCCCCTGTGCTGGGCAGCAGCATCATGGGAGAGAGCCGAGGGCAGAGACTTAAGTATACTGTGTGGAAGGAGGCAATGGTAAACCAATTCCATATTTTTACCAAGAAAACTATGGATACACTATCAGAACAATTGCAGATGAAGGTGAGGCGTTCTAGGAGAGGTGTGTCCATGATGTCACTATTGTTCGGAGACAACTCGACAGCATAAGACAAGACCCCAGCACTTAGTACAGTGCCTGGCACATCAGAAGCACTTAAATACTGTAAATATACTTATTTATTTCTAAATGTATCAGTAAAAGAGTACCAATACAAAAATATGATTAACCATCTTCAACCGCTTACTCTCCACTGGTTCCTTCCCCTCTGCCTTCAAACATGCCCATGTCTCCCCCATCCTAAAAAAAACCCGCTCTTGACCCCACCTCCACTTCTAGTTATTGCCCTATATCCCTCCTACCATGCTTTTCCAAACTCCTTGAACGAGTCGTCTACACCCGCTGCCTCAAATTCCTCAACACCAACTCCCTCCTCGACCCCCTCCAATCTGGCTTCCGTCCCCTACATTCCACTGAAACTGACCTCTCAAAGGTCACCAATAACCTCCTGCTTGCCAAATCCAATGGCTCCTACTCTATCCTAATCCTCCTCTACCTCTCAGCTGCCTTCGAAACTGTGGACCACCCCCTTCTCCTCAACACGCTATCCAACATTGGCTTCACAGACTCCATCCTCTCCTGGTTCTCCTCTTATCTCACCGGCCATTCATTCTCAGTCTCCTTTGCGGGCTCCTCCTCCCCCTCCCATCTCCTTACTGTAGGGGTTCCTCAAGGGTCAGTTCTTGGTCCCCTTCTGTTCTCTATCTACACTCACTCCCTTGGTGAACTCATTCATCATCAATCATATTTATTGAGCGCTTACTATGTGCAGAGCACTGTACTAAGCGCTTGGGAAGTACAAACTGGCAACATATAGAGACAGTCCCTACCCAACAATGGGCTCACAGTCTAAAAGGGGGAGACAGAGAACAAAACCAAACATACTAACAAAATAAAATAAATAGAATAGATATGTACAAATAAAATAAATAAATAAATAGAGTAAAAAAATATGTACAAGCATATATACATATATACAGGTGCTGTGGGGAAGGGAAGGAGGTAAGATGGGGGGGATGGAGAGGGGGACGAGGGGGAGAGGAAGGAAGGGGCTCAGTCTGGGAAGGCCTCCTGGAGGAGGTGAGCTCTCAGCAGGGTCTTGAAGGGAGGAAGAGAGCTAGCTTGGCGGATGGGCAGAGGGAGGGCATTCCAGGCCCGGGGGATGACGTGGGCCGGGGGTCGATGGCGGGACAGGCGAGAGCGAGGTACAGTGAGGAGGTGAGCAGTGGAGGAGCGGAGGGTGCAGACTGGGCTGTAGAAGGAGAGAAGGGAGGTGAGGTAGGAGGGGGCGAGGTGATGGAGAGCCTTGAAGCCGAGGGTGAGGAGTTTCTGCCTGATGCGCAGATTAATTGGTAGCCACTGGAGATTTTTGAGGAGGGGAGTAAACATGCCCAGAGCGTTTCTGGACAAAGATAATCCGGGCAGCAGCATGAAGTATGGATTGAAGTGGAGAGAGACACGAGGATGGGAGATCAGAGAGAAGGCTGATGCAGTAGTCCAGACGGGATAGGATGAGAGCTTGAATGAGCAGGGTAGTGGTTGGGATGGAGAGGAAAGGGCGGATCTTGGCAATGTTGTGGAGCTGAGACCGGCAGGTTTTGGTCACGGCTTGGATGTGAGGGGTGAATGAGAGAGCGGAGTCGAGGATGACACCAAGGTTGCGGGCTTGTGAGACGGGAAGGATGGTAGTGCCGTCAACAGAGATGGGAAAGTCAGGGAGAGGGCAAGGTTTGGGAGGGAAGACAAGGAGTTCAGTCTTCGACATGTTGAGCTTTAGGTGGCGGGCAGACATCCAAATGGAGATGTCCTGAAGGCAGGAGGAGATGCGAGCCTGGAGAGAGGGGGGAGAGAGCAGGGGCAGAGATGTAGATCTGGGTGTCATCAGCGTAGAGATGATAGTTGAAGCCGTGGGAGCGAATGAGGTCACCAAGGGAGTGGGTGTAGATTGAGAACAGAAGGGGACCAAGCACTGAACCTTGGGGAACCCCCACAGTGAGAGAACGGGAGGGGGAGGAAGAGCCTGCAAAAGAGACTGAGAAAGAACGACCGGAGAGGTAAGAGGAGAACCAGGAGAGGAAGGAGTCTGTGAAGCCAAGGTCAGATAGCGTGTTGAGAAGAAGGGGGTGGTCCACAGTGTCAAAGGCAGCTGAGAGGTCGAGGAGGATTAGGACAGAGTATGAGCCATTGGATTTGGCAAGCAGGAGGTCATTGGTGACCTTTGAGAGGACAGTTTCCGTGGAATGTAGGGGACGGAAGCCAGACTGGAGGGGGTCGAGGAGAGAGTTGTTATTGAACTCATTCACTCCCATGGCTTCAACTATCATCTCTATGCTGATGACACCCAAATCTACATGTCTGCCCCTGCTCTCTTCTCTCCCTCCCTTCAGGCTCGTGTCTCCTCCTGCCTTCAGGACATCTCCATCTGGATGTCTGCCCACCATCTAAAACTCAATATGTCCAAGACTGAACTCCTTATCTTCCCTCCCAAACCCTGCCCTTTCCCTGACTTTCCCATCACTGTAGACAGCACTACCATCCTTCCCGTCTCACAAGCCCGCAACCTTGGTGTCATCCTCGACTCTGCTCTCTTGTTCACCCCTCACATCCAATCCGTCACCAAAATCTGCCGGTCTCACCTCCACAACATCACCAAGATCCACCCTTTCCTCTCCATCCAAACCGCTACCCTGCTGGTTCAATCTCTCATCCTATCCCAACTGGATTACTGCATCAGCCTCCTTTCTGATCTCCCATCGTCCTGTCTCTCCCCACTTCAATCTATACTTCACGCTGCTGCCCGGATCATCTTTGTGCAGAAATGCTCTGATTATGTTACTCCTCAAAAATCTCCAGTGGCTACCAGTCAACATATGCATCAGGAAAAAACTCCTCACTCTTGGCTTCAAGGCTCTCCATCACCTCGCCCTTCCTACCTCACCTCCCTTCTTTCCTTCTACAGCCCAGCCCACACCCTCCACTCACCTCCTCATTGTGTGTCATTCTCGCCTGTCCCGCCGTCGATCCCCGGCCCACATCCTCCCCCTGGCCTGGAATGCCCTCCCTCTGCACATCCGCCAAGCTAGCTCTCTTCCTCCCTTCAAAGCCCTGAGAGCTCACCTCCTCCAGGAGGCCTTCCCAGACTGAACCCCCTCCTTCCTCTCCCCTTCCCCATTCCCCCCACCCTGCCTCCTTCCCCTCCCCTCAGCACCTGTATAAATGTTTGTACAGTTTTATTACTCTATTTATTTTACTTGTACATATTTACTATTCTATTTCTTTTGTTAATGATGTGCATCTAGCTTTACTTCTATTTATTCTGATGACTTGACACCTGTCCTGTCCACGTGTTTTGTTTTGTTGTCTGCCTCCCCCTTCTAGACTGTGAGCCCGTTGTTGGGTAGGGACCATCTCTATATGTTGCCGACTTGTACTTCCCAAGTGCTTAGTACAGTGCTCTACACACAGTAAGTGCTCAATAAATATGAATGAATGAATTAGCCATCCACCCTGATACTAGTGGGTATCAAACTAATTGGGCCGTGGTCATTTACAAAGATTAAGGACCTGCCTGATTTATTTTGGCTCAAGTTCTAAATATTTCCAAGAAATGGAAAGCCTGAGGTGTCATACGTCCCTGCTGCAACGTAGTTATTTAGAAAGAGTCACCCTATTTTCCCCTTTAATTTTTATCTGCCTCTGGATAATTGAGGTAGAGGAAGGAAGGATTCTCTGAAACATTAAAGCTAAATATTAAACTACTTGATGGGGCTTAGGAGAACTAGCATGGGACTGGGAGTCAGGAGACCTGGGTTCCAATTTCTGTTCTGCCACTGGCTTGCTGGGTAACCTTGCACAAATCGCTTAACTCTGGGCCTCGGTTTCCTCATCTGTAAAATGGCAATAAGATAGATTGTGATCTCTGGGTGAGGCAGGGACCGTATCCAATCTGATAACCCTGTGTCTACTCCAGCCCCTAAAATACAGTAAATGCTTAGTAAGTGCCATAATTATAATCAATGGTATTTACTGAGCATTTGTGTGCAGAGCACTGTACTAAGCACTTGGGAGAGTACAATATAATAAAGTTGGTAGGTATGTTCCCAGGACACAAAGAGCTTACAGTTTAGAGGGAGGACTTTACTGAGTGCTTTTTATGCCTCCCACTTTTTAGTGAACTGAATGGCCTTCTGCAAGACCCAGATTTCAGAATGAGAATGAAGGAAGGAATCAGAAGGAGACAGGCAGCTTAGAAGCCAAGGCCTTACCCGCTAGTGAAGTACAGACTAGTACAGCCAAACACTTCCTTCCCATGGAAACACTCTTTTCAGTGTCCCAGCAATGAGGCCTGGGAGAGAACAGGACGAAAGCCTGGAAGGTTCTCTGGTGGTGTCATGGTTAGGACTCGGCACTTGCACTGCCATGACCTAGGTTCATTTCCTGGTCAGGGAAAGTGGGAAGCATTATGGCCTAGTGAAAAGAGAATGGGCCTGGGAGTCAGAGTCTAATCCCGGCTCTGCCACTTGGCTACTGTGTGACCCAAGGCAAGTCATTGCATTACTTTGGGCCTCAGTTTCCTCATCTGTAAAATGGGAATTAAATCCAGTATGTACCCTAGTGCTTGACACATAGTAAGTGCTTAGCAAATAACATAATTATTATTACCAGATTTCCTTCAGGCCTTGGACTTAAGAATTTATGCTAATTAGCCTTAGCCTGGCTGCATTCAGGGCTATCTTCAGTTGGTCAAACACACCGAGGCAACAGTTAAAAATGCCACCCTCATGTGGCAAATGATATACCATGACATGCAAAGCATGGAGTGATCATGTCATTGTGCCAAGCTGTGATACCAGATTGCTTCACAGTGCAATTACTTTCTTATCTTCCCTCCTAAACTCTCTCCTCCCCATGACTTTTCCATCACTGTAGACATCACCACCATCCTCCCTGCCTTAAAAGCTGGAAACCTCAGGATTATCCTTGAGTCATCTCTCTCTTTCAACCTACACACTCACTAAATCTTGTCAAGTCTATCTCCACATCTTCAAAATTTGCTCCTTCCTCTCCATGCAAACTGATAGTATGCTGATTCAAGCACTTAACCTATCCTGTCTCTACTACTGCACCCGCCTCCTTGTGGACCTCCCTGGCACCACCTTTCCCCTTTCCAGTCCATACTTAACTCTGTTGCCCGGATCATCTTCTTAAAAAAATCATTTCTGTACCCATCTCCAAACTCCTCAAGTACTTCCAGTTGTTTGCCTATCCATCTCCATAATAAGTAAAAACTTCTCACTACTGGATTCAAGTAGTCAGCTCAGTCAGCTCTCTTCCCCTAACTTATCCTCACTCCTCTCCCACTACACCCCAACCTTCACACTTCACTCCTGTGCTACCAACTTACTCACTGTCCTGGCTTTTACCTTACCCACTGAGCCCTCCCTCCCAACCTCCCTCCCCTTACATATATGACAAAACAGCACTCATCCCATCTTCAAAGTTCTACTGAAATATCTCATCCAGACAGCCTTCCAATCAATCGTATTTACTGAGCGCTTACTGTGTGCAGAGCACTGTATTAAGAGGTTGGGAGAGTACAATATAACAGAGTTGGTAGAATCGTTCCCCGCCCACAAGGTGATTACAATCTCGGACATTAATAGAAATAAATTACAGATAAGTACATACATGCTGTGGGACTGAGGGAAGGGTGAATAAAGGGTACAAATGCAAGTATAAAGGCAACACAGAAGGGAGTGGGAGATGAGGAAATGAGGGCCTATTTGGGTAAAGCCTCCGGAGGAGATGTGCCTATAACAAGGCTTTGAAGGTGGGGAGAGCAATCCTGCCAGATACACAGAGGGAGGGTGTTTCAGGCCAGAGGCAGTATGTGGGCGAGAGGTCTATGGTGAGATAAGCAAGATCTAGGTACACTGTGTGGGTTGGGTTGGGCTGTAGTACGAAATAAGGGAGGTGAGGTAAGAGGGGGCAAGATGATTACTTTAAAGCCCATGGTAAGGATTTTCTGTTTGATAATGAGGTTCTTGAAGAGTGGGGAAAACATGGACTGATCGTTTTTGTAGAAAACTGATCAGGGTAGCAGAGTGAAGTATGGATTGGAGTGGAGAGAGACAGGAGGCAGGGAGGTCGCAAGGAGGCTGATGAAGTAGTCAAGGCAGGATAGGATAAGTGCTTGGCTTAATGTTAGCAGTTTGGATGGAGAGGAAAGGGTAGATTATAGTGATGTTGTTGACGGTTGAACTTACAGGACTGGGTGACAGATTGAATATGTGGGTTGATGAGAGAGATGAATGAGTCAAGGAAAACACCAAGGTTTCAGGCACGTGAGACAGGGAGGATGGTGGTGCCGTCTACAGTGATGGGAAAGTCAAGGGGAGGACAGTGTTTGAGTGGAAAGACAAGGAGTTCTGTTTTGGACATGTTAAATCCCTGACTAAACTCTCTTTTCCCCCAACCCTAGTTTTCCCTCCGTACTGCATCTCCCATGCACTTAGTCCCTCTCCCCAAGCACTCAAGTATTCATCCCATCCCCACAAAACTTACGTACACATCCTTATACTCAAATGCTTCCCCTGCCTGTAATTTATTTCAATGTCTGTCTCCCCCATTAGACTGAAAGCTCCTTGAGCACAGAGATCATGTCTACCAACCCTACTGCACTCTGTTCTACACAAAGTAAGCATTCAAATACCATTGATTGACAGAACGGCAGTTTCCAGACTTAGCCTCTGATCCGTAAGCAGCATGGCTCAGTGGAAAGGGCACGGGCTTTGGAGTCAGAGGTCATGGGTTCGAATCCCAGCTCCGCCACATGTCTGCTGTGTGACCTTGGGCAAGTCACTTAACTTCTCTGAGCTTCAGTTACCTCATCTGTAAAATGGGGATTAAGACTGTGAGCCCCACATGGGACAACTTGATCACCTTGTAACCACCCCCCCCAGCGCTCAGAACAGTGCTTTGCACATAGTAAGTGCTTAACAAATTCCATTGTTATTATTATTATTATTATTATTACGTTCCACCCCTGGCCCTCAGAGACTTCCACGGCCCCGCCTCAAGCCATTGGCGCAAGCAGCACTCGTGGATCAGTGGAAAGAGCATGGGCTTTGGAGTCAGAGGTCATGGGTTCAAATCCCAGCTCCACCACTTGTCAGCTGTGTGACTTTGGGCAAGTCACTTAACTTCTCTGTGTCTCAGTTACCTCATCTGTAAAATGGGGATTAAGACTGTGAGCCCACCATGGGAAAACCTGATCACCTTGTAACCTCCCCAGCGCTTAGAACAGTGCTTTGTACATAGTAAGCTCTCAATAAGTGTCATTATATTAAGCACTTAGTACAGTGCTCTGCACACAGTAAGCGTTCAATAAATATGATTGAATGAAAGCCAGTAGATCACCTTTCTTGCCTCGGAGAATAATCAGCGGTTGCGGCTGAATTCGCCAAGTCCCTCCAGAAAGGGCAGCTCCCCATTCTGGCCCTTTCATTCTTAGATCCACACTTTCCCCTTCTCCCAGGTCACTCTCCTCTGCACATTCCCCACTGCTGTCTGCTTCACTCCACTTCTTCCTTCTGTTCCTTGTTGCACACTGGCCCCTCCTCAGCCTTCCCACACTTCCTAGCTGGAACCCAAAGGGAGAACCTGGGCAAAAACAGCAGACTCAGCTCCCTGGGGTGGTGTCTTGTGGATCCCGACTTTTTCCTCCCTCCCCACCAAGGAACCCGTGCAAAGGTGTACCATCTCCTCCCCGCTGCTGGCAGCCTCCCTCTCTTTCTAGTTGTAAGCCCGCCCCCCGGCCAAACACATGTAAGGCATCCTCGCTGCCAGACACCCACCCCTCCCAGTCCCCACATCTTCCAAACTCTCCAGAGAGCCGACCCTGGACTACCCAGGTGCCTTCTTCAGATGGGCAGAGCCAATCCTGGACCCCTGTCCTCCCTGGATGAGTGCCAATTCCCAGCTACCCTGCTGCCTTTCCTGGGTGTGCAGAGCCAACTCTGAACTCTTGCCTTTTCCAGGGTGGAGAGGGCTGAGCCTGGACCCCCACTCCAGATTCTCTGGAAGTCAATCAATCATATTTATTGAGTGCTTACTGTGTGCAGAGCACTGTACTAAGCGCTTGGGAAGTACAGGTTGGTAACATATAGAGATGGTCCCTACCCAACAGTGGGCTCACAGTCTAGAAGGGGGAGACAGAGAACAAAACAAAACATATTAACAAAATAAAATAAATAGAATAGATATGTACCAGATAGTAGATATGTAGATATGTACCAGATAGTCCAGCCCCAGACCCCCCATTATCAGGCAGCTCCCTGCTCCTCCTAGGGTCCAGGGAAGCAGGAAGGGAAGGCATGGGAAGGAGGTAAGCAGCATGGTGTAGTGGATAGAACATGGGCCTGGGAGTCAGAAGGTCATGAGTTCTAATCCCAGCTCTACCACTTGTCTACTGTGTGACCTTGGACAAGTCACTTAACTTCTCTGTGCCACAGTTATCTCATCTGTAAAATGGGGATTGAGACTGTGAGCCACACGAGACATCACCCTGACTCCCTCCCTCTGTTCTACCCTCACTCCCCACCCCACAGCACTTGTGTAGATATGTCCATATTTATTATTCTATTTATTTTATTAATGATGTGTATATATCTATAATTCTATTTATTTATATTGATGCTATTGATGCCTGTCTACTTCATCATCATCATCATCAATCGTATTTATTGAGCGCTTACTGTGTGCAGAGCACTGTACTAAGTGCTTGGGAAGTACAAGTTGGCAAAATATAGAGACAGTCCCTACCCAACAGTGGGCTCACAGTCTAAAAGGGGGAGACAGAGAACAAAACCAAACATACTAACAAAATAAAATAAATAGAATAGATATGTACAAGTAAAATAAATAGAGTAATGAATATGTACAAACATATATACATATATACAGGTGCTGTGGGGAAGGGAAAGAGGTAAGATGGGGGGGATGGAGAGGGGGATGAGGGGGAGAGGAAGGAAGGGGCTCAGTCTGGGAAGGCCTCCTGGAGTAGGTGAGCTCTCAGCAGGGCCTTGAAGGGAACTTGTTTTGCTTTGTTCTCTTGTCTCCCCCCTTCTAGACCGTGAGCCCTTTGTTGGGTAAGGATTGTGTCTTTGTTGCCGAATTGTACTTTCCAAGTGCTTAGTATAGTGCTCTGCACACAAATACAATTGAATGAATGAATGTGCCCAACCTGATTTGCTTGTATCCACCCCAGCGCTTAGTACAGTGCCTGACAAATAGTAAGTGCTTAATACCACAATTATTATTATTATAAAAAGCTCCCTGCCACCTAAAAAAAAGGCAAACCTTTTACTGAGTCCTTTATTTCTAAGGGTGAGAAAGCAGAGGATCCACATAAAGCATAAAACTAAAGCCAGCTGTCATGTATGTGGCTGAGGGATGGGGGTGGATGGGAACTCTGCACATGGTGGCTGGGATAGTTACATATTAATCAGGTTGGACACAGTCCCTGTCCCACATGGAGCTCACAGTCTAAGCAGGATGGAGAACTGGTATTGAATCTGAGCCCACTGTTGGGTAGGGACTGTCTCTATATGTTGCCAGCTTGTACTTCCCAAGCGCTTAGTACAGTGCTCTGCACACAGTAAGTGCTCAATAAATATGATTGATTGATTGATTGATTTAACAGCTGATGAAACAGGCACAGAGAAGTGATTTCCCCAAGGTCACACATCAGGCAACTGGTGGAACTGAGATTAGAGCCCAGGTCCTCTGACTCCCAGTTCCATGCTCTTTCTGCCTATCAGGCAGAAACTCCTCACCCTCAGCTTCAAGGCTCTCCATCACTTCGCCCCCTCCTACCTCACCTCCCTTCTCTCCTACAGCCCAGCCCGCACCCTCCGCTCCTCTGCCGCTAATCTCCTCACCGTGCCTCGTTCTCGCCTGTCCCGCCGTCAACCCCCGGCCCACATCATCCCCCTGGCCTGGAATGCCCTCCCTCTGCCCATCCGCCAAGCTAGCTCTCTTCCTCCCTTCAAGGCCCTATTGAGAGCTCATCTCCTCCGGGAGGCCTTTGCAGACTGAGCCCCCTCCTTCCTCTCCCCCTCCTCCCCGTCTCCATCCCCCCCCGTCTTACCTCCTTCTCTTCCCCAATCAATAAATCGTATTTATTGAGCGCTTACTGTGTGCAGAGTACTGTACTAAGCGCTTGGGAAGTACAACTTGGCAACATATAGAGACAGTCCCTACCCAACAGTGGGCTCACAGTCTAAAAGGGGGAGACAGAGAATAAAACCAAACGTACTAACAAAATAAAATAAATAGAATAGCTATGCACAAATAAAATAAATAAATAGAGTAATAAATATGTACAAACATATATACATATATACAGGTGCTGTGGGGAAGGGAAGGAGGTAAGATGGGGAGGATGGAGAGGGGGACGTGGGGGAGAGGAAGGAAGGGGCTCAGTCTGGGAAGGCCTCCTGGAGAAGCTGAGCTCTCAGTAGGGCCTTGAAGGGAGGAAGAGAGCTAGCTTGGTGGATGGGCAGAGGGAGGGCATTCCAGGCCCGGGGGATGACGTGGGCTGGGGGTCGATGGCGGGACAGGCGAGAACGAGGCACGGTGAGGAGATTAGCGGCAGAGGAGCGGAGGGTGTGGGGAGGGCTGTAGAAGGAGAGAAGGGAGGTGAGGTAGGAGGGGGCGAGGTGATGGAGAGCCTTGAAGCCGAAGGTGAGGAGTTTCTGCCTAATGCGCATATTGATTGGTAGCCACTGGAGATTTTTGAGGAGGGGAGTAACATGCCCAGAGCGTTTCTGGACAAAGACAATCCGGGCAGCAGCATGAAGTATGGATTGAAGTGGGGAGAGACACGAGGATGGGAGATCAGAGAGAAGGCTGATGCAGTAGTCCAGACGGGATAGGATGAGAGCTTGAACGAGCAGGGTAGCGGTTTGGATGGAGAGGAAAGGGAGGATCTTGGCAATGTTGCAGAGCTGAGACCGGCAGGTTTAGGTGACAGCTTGGATGTGAGGGGTGAATGAGAGAGCGGAGTCGAGGATGACACCAAGGTTGCAGGCTTGTGAGACGGGAAGGATGGTAGTGCCGTCAACAGAGATGGGAAAGTCAGGGAGAGGGCAGGGTTTGGGAGGGAAGACAAGGAGTTCAGTCTTGGACATGTTGAGTTTTAGGTGGCAGGCAGACATCCAGATGGAGATGTCCTGAAGGCAGGAGGAGATGCGAGCCTGGAGAGAGGGGGAGAGAGCAGGGGCAGAGATGTAGATCTGTGTGTCATCAGCGTAGAGATGATAGTTGAAGCCGTGGGAGTGACAGCACCTGCATATATGTATATATGTTTGTACATATTTATTACTCTATTTATTTATTTTACTTGTACATATCTATTCTATTCATTTTATTTTGTTAATATGTTTGGTTTTGTTCTCTGTCTCCCCCTTCTAGACTGTTAGCCCACTGTTGGGTAGGGACTGTCTCTATATGTTGCCAATTTGTACTTCCCAAGTGCTTAGTACAGTGCTCTGCACACAGTAAGCGCTCAATGAATATGATTGATTAATTGATTGATTTCCATTAGGCCACATTGCTTCTCTTAAAAGACATCTTAATCTTAGGGTATGGACAGCATCTTGAATATCCCAAGTGGCAGCCATGTTGGGAGGGACAGGAGGTTGTCTACCTTGCTTACTATCTGAAGCCAACCTTGGCTGTACTTGGGTTAAGCCTTGAGGCCTAAAACCTTAAGAAATGATGTATTGGCTAACCCAAGAGCCACTCCAGCTCCATATCCTGTCTGATAGCAATGATAAAGGATTCTTGGAAGAATGATGTGTTGGATATGGTCCCTAACACCCATTCTCGTGGTTAAGGATGGCCTTCAAACATTCATAACAACACATCATAGACCCCCCACCTCCACCCCATGCACACCTGATGATATTTTCTGCATCCACAGCCTCCTGGGATAATGAATTCTAAACATTTTCCACCATCTGCTGTGTAAAGACTGTTGATCAGGTTTCCTAGCTTGACTAGCCAGACTAACAGAAGTATTCCTAGCCTCCTCATGACCTCAGAGGGCACTTACTGTTCTTATTTTTCATCCCTATGCAAACTCTTTGCAGCTGGAGGAAGGGCCAAATGAGCTTTAATCTCTTCTAAGAATGTACAAACCCAGTTACATTCAAAAAGCCTCTGTTGTCTCATAGCTGTCACCTGGAGGCCTATCAATAAATATTGATTGAGCACTTACTATTCACTCATTCATTCAATCGTATATAGTGAGCGCTTACTGTGTGCAGAGCACTGTACTAAGCGCTTGGGAAGTACAACTTGGCAACATTTAGACACAGACCCTACCCAACAGTGGGCTCACACTATGTGCAGAGCACTGTATTAAGCACTCAGGAGAGTACAAAACAACAGAATTCGCAGACATGTTCCCTGCCCATGACAAGTTTACAGTCTAGAGGGGGCCTACACTTTGAACTGGATCCAATAGGGTGGGGGAAGTCACAGAGGTGAGACATTTTACTGTACTCTGTTCTTCAAAATAATAATAATAGTGATATTTGTTAAGCACTTGCTATGTGCCACACACTATTAATTGCTGGGGTGGATACAAGCAAATCGGGTTGGACACAGTCCCTGTCCCATGTGGGGCTCACAGTCTCAATCCCCATTTTACAGGTGAGGTAACAGGCAGAGAAGTGAAATGACTTCCCCAAGGTAACACAGCAGAGAATCAATCAATCAATCGTGTTTATTGAGCACTTACTGTGTGCAGAGCACTGTACTAAGCGCTTGGGAAGTACAAGTTGGCAACATATAGAGACAGTCCCTGCCCAACAGTGGGCTCACAGTCTAGAAGATAATAATAATGATGGCATTTGTTAAGCGCTTACTATGTGCAAGGCACTGTTCTAAGCGCTGGGAGGTTACAAGGTGATCAGGTTGTCCCACATGGGGTTCAGAGAAGTGGTGGAGCCGGGATTAGAACCCATGACCCCCCAACTCCCAGGCCTGTACTCTATCCACTACACCAGGCTGCTTCTCAAGGGCAACTGCTTTTCCTGAAGGCCCTCAGACTGGCACTCTGAATAGCACAGAATTCCAGGCCACCGCCAGAGTTTCAGATGCATTGAGACAAATAAGGCTGTGAATTTCTCTATGGGTTTAACTGAAGGAAGGCAAAGCATTATCATCCTCAGAAGCAGCCACTGCAGCCTGGAGCTCCTGGCTATCTGTCTTCTGGCTCTGCCAGCATGAAATCATGGGCTCGGATCTCTTAGTCTCTCTTCTGGTGAACTGTCTTGCTCAGGCAGGCCATATTTACCATGCAGTCCTTGCATCACTTAGTAGGTCACATGGTGGAAAAATAGGAATTCTTATAATCTCCTTTGTCTATTGGTTATGGACTAACTAGGCAAGAGCAATATCGTTTCATTAAAATAAGCCTCTGGGCCCTCAAATGTAAATAGGAAAAGGGAGTCTGTAGGTGCTCATCAATTCATATGAAAAACAAGGCAACCTGTGTTCCTGTCCCTGCGGAAAGTGATCAAGGAGTGACAGCAATTAGGAAATGCTTTGACTTCTATTTCAAGCTTTTCAGGATTAGAATAATGATTTTGGCATTTGTTAAGTGCTTACTATATGCCAGGAACTGTTCTAAGCACTGGGGTGGATACACTCAAACTGGGTTGTACACAGCCTCCATCCCACATGGGGCTCACGGTCTCAATCTCCATTTTACAGATGAGGTAACAGGCACAGAGAAGTGACTTGTCCAAGGTCACACAGCAGACAAGTGGCAGAGCTGCGATTAGAACCCATGACCTTCTGATTCCCAGACCTGTGCTCTATCCACTACACCATGCTGCTTAGAAGGAAGAGCTACTTCCCCTGTATTTGGGAAACTAGATGAGGCTAACCTTCCATGTAATAATAATGATGATATTTGTTAAGCGCCTACTATGTGCCAAGCATCTGTCCCGGCTCCCCCTTCTTCCCCTCCCCGCAGTGTCTCAAGATTCAGCTCTCTCTCTGCAAAGCCCTTCTCATGGTTGGAGAGCTCGGCAATCAGGAAGCCACAAACTTCCTTGGCATCACCGGATTTCTCCATGGCACAGCCCCCTAGCTGTCTTTGGTCTTCCTGCTGTGTTAGATTTGTCTACAAGCCCAAACGATTGGGGAAACTGAGCCTCCTGCCTGGCGGCCAGATTGAGTCGCACCTGGCCCTTCACCGGCTCCTGCCAGGATCATCTAGAGGCTGAAGACAGCAAGCCTCTTTCTGGGCTGGCGGAGGTACCTGGATTACCTCTCCCCTCCTTAAGTTCCATCTTCAACTGCTCACTCTCCACTGGTTCCTTCCCCTCTGCCTTCAAACATGCCCATGTCTCTCCCATCCTAAAAAAACCCTCTCTTGATCCCACCTCACCTTCTAGTTATCGCCCCATATCCCTCCTACCATTCCTTTCCAAACTCCTTGAACGAGTTGTCTACACGCGCTGCCTCGAATTCCTCAACACCTACTCTCTCCTTGACCCCCTCCAGTCTGGCTTCCGTCCCCAACATTCCACAGAAACTGCCCTCTCAAAAGTCACCAATGACCTCCTGCTTGCCAAATCCAATGGCTCATACTCCATCCTAATCCTCCTTGACCTCTCAGCTGCCTTCGACACTGTGGACCACCCCCTTCTCCTCAACACGATATCCGACCTTGGCTTCACAGACTCCGTCCTCTCCTGGTTCTCCTCTTATCTCTGCGGTCGTTCATTCTCAGTCTCTTTTGCACGTTCCTCCTCCCCCTCCCATCCCCTTACTGTGGGGGTTCCCCAAGATTCAGTGCTTGGTCCCCTTCTGTTCTCGATCTACACTCACTCCCTTGGTGACCTCATTCGCTCCCACGGCTTCAACTAACATCTCTACGCTGATGACACCCAGATCTACATCTCTGCCCCTGCTCTCTCCCCCTCTCTCCAGGCTCGCATCTCCTCCTGCCTTCAGGACATCTCCATCTGGATGTCTGCCCGCCAATTAAAACTCAACATGTCCAAGACTGAACTCCTTGTCTTCCCTCCCAAACCCTGCCCTCTCCCTGACTTTCCCATCTCTGTAGACGGCACTACCATACTTCCCATCTCACAAGCCCGCAACCTTGGTGTCTTCCTCGACTCCGCTCTCTCATTCACCCCTCACATCCAAGCCGTCACCAAAACCTGCCGCTCTCAGCTCCGCAACATTGCAAAGATCTGCACTTTCCTCTCCATCCAAACCGCTACCCTGCTCATTCAAGCTCTCATCCTATCCCGTCTGGACTACTGCACCAGCCTTCTCTCTGATCTCCTATCCTCGTGTCTCTCCCCACTTCAATCCATACTTCATGCTGCTGCCCGGATTGTCTTTGTCCAGAAACGCTCTGGGCATGTTACTTCCCTCCTCAAAAATCTCCAGTGGCTACCAATCAACCTGCACATCAGGTAGAAACTCCTCACCCTCGGCTTCAAGGCTCTCCATCACCTTGCCCCCTCCTACCTCACCTCCCTTCTCTCCCACCCCACACCCTCTGCTCCTCTGCCGCTAATCTCCTCACCGTGCCTCGTTCTCGCCTGTCCCACCATCGACCCCCAGCCCACGTCATCCCCCGGGCCTGGAATGCCCTCCCTCTGCCCATCCGCCAAGCTAGGTCTCTTCCTCCCTTCAAGGCCCTACTGAGAGCTCACCTCCTCCAGGAGGGCTTCCCAGACTGAGCCCCTTCCTTCCTCTCCCCCTCGCCCCCCTCTCCATCCCCCTGTCCCCCTCTCCATCCCCCTCATCTTACCTCCTTCCCTTCCCCCCAAAACCTGTATATATGCATATGTTTGTACATATTCATTACTCTATTTATTTATTTTACTTGTACATATCCATTCTATTTATTTTATTAATATGTTTTGTTTTGTTCTCTGTCTCCCCTTTCTAGACTGTGAGCCCACTGTTGGGTAGGGATTGTCTCTATATGTTGCCAACTTGTACTTCCCAAGTGCCTAGTACAGTGCTCTGCACACAGTAAGCGCTCAATACGATTGATTGATTGATTATTGATGGCAGTTTGATTTTTCTAATTCATCCACTTTGGGGACAAGAGCTTTGCTTCCCATAAATTGGCCCAAACCATCCAGTGGGTCATCCTGTTTCACTTCCGTTGCCAACTTCCAACCAGTGGGTGGAGGGATGAGTAAGCCACTTTCTCCTCCGCCCTCTGCTTTGCAGGAAGTTGTACATCTTGTCCTTCCAGATGGAGATTTGGTGAACCAGGTCAGTAGCACCAGCAGGCTAGAGACCAGGAAGAGTGAAACTAGAGCCTTAAAGCTCATGTATTCCAGCTAAGGTGACCTAAAAGACAGTTGTTATTAGGTAGCCTTAAATCAGAGCTTTCTGATTACCCCCTGCATGTTGGAATTACTAGAGAACCTGGCAGACACTGGCATGGGCAGATAATTGTGCACTTGAGTGGGTACATTAAATAACAGAGAAGCAGCATGGCCTAGTGGATAGAGCACCGGCCTGAGAGTCAGATGGACCTGGATTTTAACCCTGGCTCCACCACTTGTCTGCTGTATGACCTTTGGGCACATCACCACCTCTCTGTGCCTCAGTTCCCTCCTCTGTAAAATGGGGGAAAAGACTTTGAGCCCTTCATGGGGCATGGACTGTTTCCAACCTGATCAGCTTGTATCTACCTCAGTGACTGGCACATAGTAAGTGTTTAAGAAATACCATTTAACAAAAAAAATGGGTGCATGAGAGCTAGGACTTGCTCAAAGCCCCCATTCGACCCAGCTTTTTCCAGAAGGAAGAAGTCTGTAATTCTTATTGTTCTTTCATTGTTGTCTTGGGGTTCAGTCAGGATAAGATATCCTGATCTATCCCTGGAGTGATGCGGCTTCCTCCTGGCATGGATGAAATCTAGAGTAGTGAATGGGAAATAGGTAAGACCTGGGGTAGTTGGTGTGCCAGGGGTGGGTGGAAGCCAGCTGGGAGTGAGAGTGCGCCAGAGAGACGATGAGAGATTTGGCTCCTAAAACTTTCCTGACATTTCACTTATTACAGTGCTCTGCACACAGTAAGGTGTGGTCTAGTGGATAGAGCATGGGCCTGAGAGTCAGAAAGACCTGCGTTCTAACCCCGGCTCTGCCACTTGTCTGCTGTGTGACAGGGGGCAAGTCACAATTTCTCTGTGCCTCAGTTACCCAACTCCAGGTTTCAGCAGCAGAGGGCTGAGGCAATTACCTGGAACATTCAGCACCAAAGGTTCACTTTAGGTCTGAATCATCTGCATCATTGCTTCAATCCCAAGTTTGATTTGATGGTGGAGCCAGCTGTTGGCAAAGGCTTGACAGCAAACTGTTGAGGGTGAAGTGAATTCAAAGGTTTCCACCTCCCTGACTTGGAATGCTCCCACTTCCGCTCTGTGCTGCTAAACTGCTTTGGGCCATTGAAGCTCAACTGAGCCAAAGGAAGAAGGCCTCTCAGGTGACAGATAGGGTTTGTGGGACTGCCTGAGTACAGGAGGAATGGCCTTTGTGCGGCACTGCTGGAGGAGTCCGGCCCCACTGCCCAGTCCCTGGCACAGAATCAAAAGAAGTCGTGTTGGAAGATGAGCTACATAAGCTAAGAATAAGTGTGTTTGAACAAACCTCTCATTATCCTTTTCTCTAAATACCCGCAGTTCCACAGGACACCCACCCTCACGGCACTTGAGACTTTAAGAGATAATATAGCAGGGTGGCCTGGTGGAAAGAGCCAAGCCTGTGAATCAAAGACCTGAAGTCTAATTCTGGCTCTGCTACTTGCCTGCTATATAACCTTGGGCAAGTCACTTACATTTTCTGTGCCTCAGTTCCCTCATCTGTAAAAAGGGTGATTTCAATACGTGTTTTCCCTCCTACTTAGACTATAAGTCCCCTGTGGGACAGGGACTAGGTCCAACCCAATTATCTTCTATCTACTCCAATGCTTAGTACAGTGCTTGGCACATAGTAAGCATTTGAGATAACACAATTATATAGCTATTTGATTTGAATATAGTTCTTTGACTCCTAATTGACAACAATTTAATTAGAGTATAATAATAATAATAATAATGTTATTTGTTAAGCACTTACTATGTGCAAAGTACTGTTCTAAGTGCTGGGGAGGTTACAAGGTGATCAGGTTGTCCCACGGGGGGCTCACAGTTTTAATCCCCATTTTACAGATGAGGTAACTGAGGCACAGAGAAGTTATGTGACTTGCCCAAAGTCACACAGTTGACAGTTGGCGGAACCGGGATTTGAACCCATGACCTCTGACTCCAAAGCCCGTGCTCTTTCTACTGAGCCACACTGCTTCTCCAAGTATACTGAGCAATCTGATGATACTTCAGTCAAGCAATGGTATTTATGGAGCACTTACTATGTGCAAGGCATTGTACTAAGCACTTGAAATGTGGCCAGCTTGTACTTCCCAAGCGCTTAGTACAGTGCTTGGGAAGCACAGTAAGCACAGTAAGCGCTCAATAAATATGATTGATTGATTGATTGAGAGTGTATAATACAACAGGATTAGTAGACATGTTCTCTACCCATAATGAGCTTGCCTTCTAGAATAGGAGACAGACAAAACTAAAATTAAGTATTTTAGAATAATTTAAGGATAATACTATACATAAGTATTGTGAAGTTGCAGGGGGGGGCGGGGGGGAAACAAATATCCCAAAAGTCACAGCCCCAATTGCATCGACAATACAATACAATAAATGCCATCACTGTTGAGAATACAGAAGGGAGAGCGAGCTGGGGAAAAGCCTCTGTTTCATGCTGCCTCCCAGTCTGTTTGAATTATTCTCCTGCTTGTAGTTCAGGATGCAGTTTGATTTTCTTTTTGTCCTAGCTTTAGTACCCAGAAAACAGCAACAGACTCTTTTCATAACTTCTAGGGTTGATTTTTACAGTTGGGTTATATAGTCTTTGCATCCGTTTTTAAATCAAAAAGAGAAAACTCCACAACAATCCAGAGAGTCCCTATCGCTGTGAAAAAAAAATTTTAGTTCATAAAACAGTTATATAACTCAGAGTACTTGGCAGGATTTTCTGGGCCATAAAGGAGCCGGCAGGACTCTCCATCTGGAGGCCATTGCACACACTCCTTAATTGCAAACAAAAGAGATTTAATTGGGGTGTGTCAGTGGCAACCAAGTTTCAAACAAGAGGCTCTGGCTCCATCTCTGCTAGTGTCTAAGGTAGCAAAAGCTTAGGGCCCACCAGAACAAACATGCCCTTACTGGTTGTACTTCCCAAGCGCTTAGTACACTGCTCTGCACACAGTAAGTGCTCAATAAATACGATTGAATGAATGAATGAATCCAGAGGAAGATGTTGGTTCTCCCCTCAGTGATAGTGACAGACTCCTTTTCTCTCCTGGAGAAGACTGACACAAACTCATTACTGATCCCAAGCTTTTACCTGAGGGCTTCAAAGTAGTTTACAAACAGAGAGTAGCTTTGGGCTCTTTAAATGCAGGTCACAATTCCAAACTATGGACCCATTGACCCATTACTGATCCCAAGCTTTTACCTGAGGGCTTCAAAGTAGTTTACAAACAAGGAGTAAGTAGCATTGGACTCTTTAAATGGGGATCACAGTTTCAAACTAAAACTATGGGTTTTCAATGACCCGCCGGGCTTATGGCATTTAGTGAAAGTTGGCCTATCATTCACTCATTCAATCGTATTTATTAAGCACTTACTGTGTGCAGAGCACTGTATTAAATGCTTGGAAAGTACAAATCGGCAACATATAGAGACAGTCCCTACCCAACAATGGGCTCACAGTCTTAGAACAGTGCTTTGCACATAGTAAGCACTTAAATGCCATTATTATTATTATTAGAAGGGGGAGTAACTGGTGGGGAAGGAAACTGAAAAACGTTTGTGGTATCTCCAGGCATTTCCTATTATGTTTGTTTCCTATAATGGAAACATAATTTCCATTATGTTGCCAACTTGTACTTCCCAAGCGCTTAGTACAGTGCTCTGCACACAGTAAGCACTCAATAAATACGATTGATTGATTGATTGATTCCTAAACATTCTGAACTTAGAGTAATTTAGATGAATGCATAGGGAAAGAAAAAAATGGCCCCACACTCATTAGATTATGCAGATTTTGATTGTACACATAGTCAATTACAAATACACAAGCAAATGCTTTTAGACATATAAGTTATAAACATGGGTACTCACAAGTCAGAGCCAGGCCATTCTGCAAGCCCCACAGACACTTCTTAGTAGACAGAGAGAGCACCAGATTGGAGCCCCCTCACCTGAATTTAAAATGCCCCACCCAGTTGGCTGATTGGCTCTCATTCCTAGAGGCTTCTGGGAAATGTAGTTACTAAGCAACAGATGCAGTTACATATAAGCTTCTTGGTTTTTGTTTCGTTATGTTTCGTTTGTTTTTATGGTATTTGTTAAGCACTTTACTATGTGCCAGGAACTGTACTAAGCAATGGGGTAGATACGAGCTAATCTGGTTGGACTCAGTTCCATATGGGGCTCACAGCCTTGCTCCCTGTTTTACGTAAGAGGTATCTGAGGCACAGAGAAGTTAAGTTGACTTGTGCAAAGTCACAAAGCAGAGATGTTGGGAAGTCCGGGCTAGAACCCAAGTCCTTCTGACTCCCCAGGAGCATGTTCTATCCACTGGACCATACTGCTTCTCCTCTCTTCCTACTTCCTAATTCCTCTTCAGTCCCTTGACCTTGATTTTCTCTCTCTAGTAAGAGCCTAAACGTTCTCACCACCCAACTCTGCTAATAAGGTTCTGGACATTATTTTGCACTTGATTCAGGTGTACCTCCTAGGTGCTTATGACAGTGCTTTGCATTCAGCAGGTGTTCAATAAATGCCATTGATTCAAGCAGAAAGTCTAATTTCCATTTTGCTCAAAATTTTCCTTCCACTGCAGTGTTTAGACCAGTAATTTTCTCAGTGCTAGTACTCTGGAGGGCAGTGGAAAAAAGGGGGCCCAGATAAATCTCTATGGCTTACTGAATCCTACCTACAGCTGTGAATCTAAGCAGGAATGGGGGTTCAGAAGACCAGGTTCTAATCCTGGCTCCACCATCTGTCTGCTGTGTAAACTTGGGAAAGTCTTGACTTCTCTGTTCCTCAGTTTTCTCATCTGTGAAAAGAGCATTTGATGCCTGTTCTCCCTCCCCCTTAGACTGTGAGCCCCATGTGGGTCAGGGACTGTATCTCATATGACTATATTGCATTTACTCCAGGGCTTGACACATAGTAAGTGCTTATTAAATACTACATTTATTTTAAAGTAGCCCCTCTCCCTGGGATGCTATGGAGGAGGTGAGAAGAGAAAAGGGGATGACAGGATTTGACCTGCCCCTTGGATGCTGGGAAAGCACTTGGAAAGTGATCCCTGAGTAGTTGGAATCTGGGGGCTGCCGTTGGCATGCAGCATTTTGCTGGCCTTTCTGATTGTTTCTATCAATCAATCACTAGTACTTATTGATCATATTTATTGAGCACTTACTGTGTACAGAACATTCATTCATTCATTCAATCATATTTATTGAGCGCTTACTGTATGCAGAGCACTGTACTAAGAACTTGGGAAGTACAAGTCGGCAACATATACAGACAGTCCCTACCCAACAATGGGCTCACAGTCTAGAAGGGGGAGACAGACAACAAAAGAAAACATGTAGACAGGTGTCAAAATCGTCAGAACAAATAGAATTATAGCCATATGCACATCATCAACAAATATGTAAATTGTACAAGTAAAATAGAGTAACAAATCTGTACAAATATATACAAGTGCTGTGGGGAGGGGAAGGCAGTAGGGCCAGGGGGATGGGGAGGAGGAGAGGAAAAAGGGGGCTCAGTCTGGGAAGGCCTCCTGGAGGAGGTGAGCTCTCAGTAGGGCTTTGAAGGGAGGAAGAGAGCTGGTTTGGTGGATGTGTGGAGGGAGGGCATTCCAGACCGGGGGAAGGACTTGGGCCAGGGGTCGACGGCGGGATAGGCGAGAATGAGGTACAGTGAGGAGGTTAGCGGTAGAGGAGAGGAGGGTTCGAGCTGGGCTGTAGAAGGAGAGAAGGGTGTGTGGAGCACTTGGGAGAGTACAACAATAAACAGACATTCCCTGCTCGTAAGTACATAAGTGCTCAATAAAGTACCCATTTCAGAAAAATGATCCAGACAGCAGAGTCAAGTATGGACTGGAGAAGAGTGAGACAGGGTGCAGGGAGGCAGGGAGATCAGTGAGGAAGCTTCTGCACATTGCACTGATGATTTTGAAGTAACAGTCAAAATTGCTGCAAAATTTCTTTCCTGAATTGTAGGTGATAGCTCTGTGCCCATCACTGTGTAGCTTTAATTTAGTTCATTTTTTTCCCAGATGCCTTTCCTTCCATTTGCTCCCAGTGAAGGTCACCTGACACATTTTAGTCCAGTTGGCCTAATCGAGAAGCAGCATGGCCTAGAAAAACACCTGGGAGTCAGAAGGATATGGGTTCTAATCACAGCTCTGCCACTTGTCTACTATGTAACCTTGGGCAAGTCACTTAACTTTTCTTGTCCTCAGTTACCTCATCTGTAAAATGGGGATTAGGATTGTGAGCCCCATGTGGAACAGAGACTATGTCCAACCTGATTAGCTTCTGTCTATCCCAGCGCTTAGTACAATGTGCCTGGCACATTGTAAGCGCTTAACAAATACCATAAAAAATTATTCAGCTTTATGAGTCTTCCTGGAACTTATCCTTATCTGCCTCTAGTCTATAAATTTATTGTGGGCAAGGAATGTGTCTACTAACTCTGTTGTATTGTACTCTCCGAAGCACTTAGTACAATGCTCTGCACACAGAAAGCTCAATAAATACCACTGATTGATCGATTTCACCATCTGGTAAAGCAATCCAGAAGATTTCACCACACACTCCCTCTTCCAGGTCACTTCTGAAGATGTTCAATAGAAATGGCACTGGTACTGATACCTGGGGGACCTTATTATTTAGACTTCTCTATCCCCAAAATCAATCAATTAATGGTATTTATTGAGCTCTGACTCTGCAGAGCACAGTACTAGGCACTTGGAAGAGTACAGTAGAGTTGATAGACTCAATTCTTGCCCTCTGAAAAATGACCCTTTATCCCTGTCCTTGGTTTCTTATCTTTTAATCAATTTAATCAGACTATTCCATTCAATCCCATGATTTCTCATGTTTGTTTAAACCCTTTTAGTATGGAACTGTAGTAAAGGCTTTTTGAAAGTCTATATATAGGATCTTGACTTGTTTTTATCTATCCATATATTTGGACACCTTTGAAACATTACAACAGACTAGTGAGGCAAAATCTTCCCAAACAATTTGTATTTTTCCAAGTGCTCACTGATCCTGAACTAATGTATTGAGTCTATTAATTTGCCAGGTAAAGAAAGTAGAGTCTAAAAGGGTCCTGCAGTGATTCTGGAACTTATCAATCAATCCATCGTATCTATTGAGCATTTACTTTGTGCAGAGCACTATACTAAGCGCTTGGGAGAATACAAAATAAAAGAGTTGATAGACACGTTCCCTGCCCACAATGAGTTTACAGTCTAGAGGGAGAAACAGACATATAAATAAATTATGGATGTGTACATAAGTGCTGAGAGGTGAATAAAGGGTGCAATTCCAAGTGTGAAGGGGACACTGAAGGGAGTGGGAGAAGAGGAAATGAGGGCCTAGTTGGGGAAGTCCTCTTGGAGATGATGTGGCTTCCATAAGGTTTGGAAGGTGGGAAGAGTGATGGTCTGTCATATATGAAGAGGGAGGATGTGCCAGGCCAGAGGTAGTTTGTGGGCAAGAGGTCGGAGGTGAGATAGACAAGATTGAGGTTCAATGAGTACATTGGCATTAGAGGAGTGAAGTGTGCAGACAGGGTTGTAGTAAGAAATCAGGGAGGTAAGGTAGGAGGAGACAAGGTGTTTTTTTTAATAGTATTTGTTAAGCACTTACTAGTGCCAAGCACTGTGCTTAGTGCTGGGGTGGATACAAGGTTGGACACAGTCCATGTCACCCATGGTGCTCACATTCTCAGTTCCCATTTTACAGCTAAGTTAACTGAGGCATGGAGATTAGTAATAATAATGGCATTTTTAAGTGCTTATTATATAATATAGTATATCATGGTGGTATTTGTTAAGCATTTACTATTTGCCAGGTACTGTACTAAGTGCTGGGGTGGATATAAGCAAATCGGGTTGGACACAGTCCCCATCTCACATGGGACTCACAGTCTTAATCCCCATTTTTCAGCTGAGGTAACTGAGGCACAGAGAAGTGACTTGCCCAAAGTCACACAGCAAACAAGTGGTGGAGCTGGTATTAGAATACTGGTCCGCTGACTCCTGGGCCCAGGCCCTTTCCACTAGGCCACGCTGCTTCCCATGCTTTAAAGCCGGTGGTAAGAATTTTCTATTTGATGAGGAGGTGGATGGGCAACCATTGGAGGTTCTTGAGTAGTGGAGAAACATGGACTGAACGGTTTTGTAGAAACATGATCCGGGCAGCAGAGTAAAGTGCGGAATGAAGTTGGGGGAGACAAGAGGCAGGGAGGTCAGCAAGGAGGCTGATGCAGTAGTCAAGGTGTGTTAGGATAAGTGCTTGGCTTAACGTGGTAGTAGTTTGGATGGAGAGGAGAAGGCAGATTTCAGTGATGTTGTGAAGGTTGAACTGACTGGATTTAGTGACAGATTGAATATATGGATTGAATGAAAGAGATGAATCGAGAATAATGCCAAGGTTTTGAGCTTGCGAGACAGGAAGGATCGAGGTGCTCTCTACAGTGACAGCAAAGTCAGGGGGAGGACAGGGTTTGAGTGGGATGATAAGGAGTCCTGTTTTGGACATGTTAAGTTAGAGGTGTCAGTGGGACATGCAGGTAGAGATGTCCTAAAGGCAGAGGAAATGCGAAACTGCAGAGAAGAAGAGAGGTCGAGGGCTGGAGATGTAGATTTGAGAATCATCCCCATAGAGATGGTAGTTGAAGCTATGGGAGCCAATGAGTTCTCCAAGGGATTGGGTGTATATGGAAAATAGACGGGGACCCAGAACTGAGTCATGAGGGACCTCCACATTTTGGGGGTGGGAGGCAGACGAGGAGCCCACAAAAGAGTCTGACAAGGAGTGGCCTGAGAGATAGGAGGAGAAACATGAGAGAACAGTGTCAGTGAGGCCAATCCACCCTTTCCTCTCCATTCAAACTGCTACCACGTTAATACAGTCACTCATCCTATTCCGCCTAGATTACTGCATCCTCCTTGTTGACCTCCCAACCTCCTGCCTCTCCCCACTCCCGTCCATACTTCACTCCACTGCCCAGATCATTGGCAAGTCACTTAACCTCTCTGTGCCTCAGTTACCTCATCTGTAAAATGGGTACTAAAACTGTGAGCTCCATGTGGGGCAACTTGATTACCTTGTATCTACCCCAGCACTTAGAACAGTGCTTGGCACATAGTGAGTGCTTAACAAATGCTATAACTGTTATTATCATCATTATTATTATTATTATCTTTCTACAAAAACCTTCAGGACAGGTCACCCAGCTCCTCAGAAATCTCCAGTGGTTGCCTATCCACCTCCATATCAAACAAAAACTCCTCAACATTGGTTTTAAAGCACTCCATCACCTTGCCCCCTCCTACCTCACCTCACTTCTCTCCTTCTACAACCCAGCCCACATACTTTGCTCCTTTATTGCTTAACCTTCTCATTATGCCTCAATCTCACCTGTTTCACCACTGACCCCTGGCCCACGTCCTGCCACTGGCCTGGAACGCCCTCCATCCTCAAATCCGACAATTATTCTCCCCCCTTCAAAGCCTTATTGAAGGCACACCTCCTCCAAGAGGTCTCCCCAGATTAAGCCCCACTTTTCCTCATCTCCCACTCCCTTCTACATCACCCTGACTTGCTCCCATTGCTCTTCTCCTCACCCTAGGCCCACAGTACTTACCTATATATCTGTAATTTTATTTATTTGTATTGATGTCTGTCTCCCCCTCTCTAAACTCTCTAAGTGTCGGCGCTTATAACAGTGCTTTGCACATAGTAAGCGCTTAACAAATGCCATCATTTATTTAAACTATGAGCTCATTGTAGGCAGGGAATATCACTGTTTATTGTTGTATTGTACTTTCCCAAGCACTCAGTACAGTGCTCTGCAAACAGTAAGCGCTTAATAAAAACCACTGAATGAATGCATGAATAATATTTCCAAGAGAAGGAAGTAGTTGCCAGTGTCTAAGGCAGCTGAGAGATTGAGGAAGTTTACGATAGAGTATGGGCCTAAGGATTTGGTAAGAAGAAGATCACTAGTGATCTTTGAGAGCGCAGTTTCTGTTCAGTGAAGGGGTTGGAAGCCAGATTGGAGGGGGGCAAGGAGAGAATTGGAGAAGAGGAAGTGGAGACAGTGGGTGTAAACAACTCTCTCAAGGAGTTTGGAAAGGAATGGTAAGAAGGAGATGGGTCAAGGGAGGGTGTTTTTAGGATAGGGGATACATGGACATGTTTGAAAGTGGTGGGAAAGAAGCCATTGAAGTGAACAGTTGAAGATGGAATTTAGGGAGGGAAGAAGGGAGGGGGCAAGCACTAAGGTGAGGTGCAACAGGATGGTGTCAGAGGCACAGGTGGAGAAAATGGATTTTCAGAGAAGACAGGAGATCTCTTGTGATACTGCTGGGAAAGATGGGAGAGTGAAAGAAGGGGCAAGAGGAGGGATGGACTGGAGAAGAGTAAGGGAGATTTTAGGGAGATCATGCCTGATGTTTCAGTTTTCTCAATAAAGTACGTGACCAAGTTACTAGTGGCAAGAGATGAGGGGAGACAGGGGGTTTGAGGAGGGAGCTAAATGTCTGAAACACCTGATGAGGACAATGGGCATGGGAGTCAGTAAGGATGGAGACGATTGGATCACCAAAGGATCCCTTTTTATAGAAGGGAGTCACAATCAACAGTCTGCTAGTCACCCAGCACAATGACTGTTTCAAAAAATGGGTTACATACTTTCGCCAGATGTTTGACCAACTCCTTCTGCAAGCCTCAGAGTGTCAACTGTGTTCTGTTCCTCTCTAGTCCCTAAGTATTCCACCTCACCTGTTTTATTTTTTAGGCCTCTAGCTTTGGTGAAGAAGCATTTGTATATTTTGACCTTCCACATCTACCAGCTTCCATATTTGGTCTAATCTGCCCTTATGGTTTGGAGTTTTCCTTGCTTTGCCAGTGATTAAGTGCTTCCCATATGCAGGGCACTGTACTAGGCACTGGATAAAGGAACCGTGAAAGCATTTAATACAAGTCACCTACCAGCTTCCTTATTCCTGGTCCAAATGGGGCTCACTAGCAGGAGGAGAGACACATACGGAAAGAATGAAAGGTTAAATGTACTCAAAAGCAATTCAACAAGAACAGTAACAGAGAAGCTAAGAAGGTGAGAATACCCTAGTTTTGAAAGGCCTTGTTTAGGCTCTCAGTCCGGACAATTACAGACAATTGCTCTTCCCACCTTCAAAGCCTTATTGAATGCACACCTCCTTTCATTCATTCTATCATATTTATTGAGTGCTTACTGTGTGCAAAGCACTGTACTACACGCTTGGAAAGTACAATTCAGCAACAGAGACAATCCCTGCCCACAATGGGCTCACAGTCTAGAAGGGGGGAGACAGACATCAAAACAAGCAAACAGGCATCAACAGCATCAATATAAATACATATAATTATATAGACACATCGTTAATATAAATAAATAGAATTATAAATATATACACATATACACAAATGCTGTGGGGTAGGGAGGAGGGTAGAGCAAGGGGAGTGAGGCGGGGGGATGGGAAAGGGAGGGGGAGCAGAGGAAAAAGGGGGGCTTAGTCTGGGAAGGCCTCTTGGAGGAGGTGAGCCTTCAGTAGGGCTTTGAAGTGGTGTGATTGTCCTCCAAGAGGCCTTCCTTGACTAAGCCCTCATTTCTTCTTTTCCCACTTCTTTCTGCATTGCCCTGATTTGCTCCCTTTACTCACTATTCACCCAACTCCCACAACACATATATCTATCCATCATTTATTTGTTTATATTAATATCTGTATCCCC
Organism: Tachyglossus aculeatus; assembly: GCF_015852505.1. Taxonomy (NCBI): domain Eukaryota; kingdom Metazoa; phylum Chordata; class Mammalia; order Monotremata; family Tachyglossidae; genus Tachyglossus; species Tachyglossus aculeatus. Next base: position 82,892,611 of record NC_052101.1, on the reverse strand, counting down.
CTCTAGACTGTAAGCTCATTAGGCAATGTATTTGTTATATTGTTGTGTTGTATGCTCCCAATCGCTTAGTACAGTGCTCTGCACACAAGTGCTCAATAAATACAATTGATCGATTGATCTCCATTTCCTTTCCCTTTGCTTTCCCTTCTTTTCCTTCCTGACCTTCCTTTCCCGTTCCTCCTCCCCTCTTCCTCCTCTTCTGCTGCAAAGCCTGCCTTGTTTGCAGTTCCTGTTGGCTGCTGCTTGCCTGAGTTCTGCCTTGGTCACTTCTGCAGGGAGCCAAACAAGCCAGCCAACAGCTTTTCAGCAAAGGGACTAAGACCCAGCAAGGCATTATTGTTGGAGCTTGAACTCATGCTACTGTCACACAGGTTATGTGAAGCAATAACTAGGTCGACTTTAGAAAGTGCTTCTGTTGAGATAATAGAAACATTGGAAGTAAAACTTGGTGACTGTAAGCATAATGAATGTAAGCTAAGACTGACATTTCTTCAGATATAATTACATGTTAAAGACCAATGTTCTTTTTTTTTTAATTTAGTCGATTCATTTTCTGAAACCCATTCTCAACAATTGTAAACGCCACCTTACTGCAGAGATTGGCAGTACTACCCTTCCCCTTAGACAACAAACATTGCTCAATAATTTACTATGAATAATATGTTATTTAAAAATGGCACTTCACATTATGTTTTTAAACACAAATTGGATTCAAATAAGCACATAACTCAACCAAATCATTGGTATTCGTATCTCAAGAAGTCTTGCAGTGTATTTTTCTCTCAGTTCTTTTTCCTTTGAAGAAAAAAACAATGAAATATTTGACAGGTGGTTAAACAATAGAAAAATGACTGGTTTAGCAATTTGGAAAGTCCTAGACCCATCAACTAAGATGCCCTCACCTGAACTGCAGAACCCCAGTTCAAAGCTTGTTAAAAGCTGGTGTTTCTTCATTGTCTCCCTGTGGCTATCTCCTTGTCGAAACCAGTAGAAAAAGTGGTAATATTATGTATTGTACTACCCCTTAGAGGAGAGGAGGATGACAAATCAAACTCCAAAAGTCAATCTTTAGTACTTCTCTGCAAGGCCAATTTATACAATATCCTGGTAATCCAGAGTTTGGAGTTGAAGTCCTTGGAGATCTGGGGAGAGGTGGGGAGACACGTGAATGCAACATCAAAGGATGAGTAGGGCCCCTTTCTCTGTAAGTGGTAATGGCTAACTGACTTGCGTGGTTTGAGTTCAGTCATCTTGAGGTTCCTTTCAGCCCAAAGTGTCTTGGTCAACACCGAGTCTGTGTGGGGAAAACTGGAATTCACCTCATCCAAAAACCTAAAGGCCAATGAATTTCTTTCACTCAGCCCTCCTTGAGGATTTGTAGAAGGCAATCAAGGCAATTGTTTCCTTCTCTGAGTTCAGGGCACAGGCCCTTCTTGAAAACTGGTTGTTCCAAAAATAATTAGTCCTTGGAGGAAAACAATGATGATGGTTTTGGAGGCTGAGGAATTGTCTTGGCTAAAACTAGAGGAAACTTTAGTTGCGTTGGCTGGCTTCAACTGTATTTATTAAGCACTCACTGTGTGCAGAGCATTGTACTGCTTGGGTGAATACAACACGGCTATATAAAAATTCCCTGCCTACAGTGAGCTTACAGTATAGAGGGACTATATAAGAACAAAAGCAAGGCTTTTACTGGGATTGGCCAATGGTCCACCTACCTCAGTTTCTGCCTCAGCCAGTGGAACAAAATAATTTTGGATGAACCAAGTGATGGTTGCCCTCCTTAATATTCAAGTGCATGGTTACAGATGTGCTTTTTGACATTTCTAACTTTTCGAATAACCTGTTAAGGACCCGCCTTCCAGCAGCAGCATGGTTTGGTGGAAAAAGCACAGGCTTGGGAGTCAGAGGTCATGGGGTCTGATCCTGGCTCTGCTACTTATCAGCTGTGTGACTTTGGGCAAACCACTAACTTCTTTGTGCCTCAGGTCCCTTATCTGTAAAATGAGGATCAAGACTGTGAGCCCCATGTGGGACAACCTGATTACCTCATATCTACCCCAGCACTTAAAACAGTGTTTGGCACATAGTAAGCACTTAACAAATACCATTATTATTATTATAAATATAAGCAACTCCTCACAAACCTGATAATATTTTCTAACTATGGTAATGAACTCCATATGTTCAGCACTTATTGTGTGGAGAAGTGTTTCCTTTTGTTTGTTATAAACGTACCATCTTTGAGCTTCAATAAGTGCCCCCCACATCCTGGTATTGTGGGATTCAGTGATCAACATTTCTGTATTTGCTCAGTCCACAACTTTCATGATTATGTAGACTGCAATTGTGTTTCTTCCAGCTTCCATTTTTCCCAATTGAAGAGTTCTCCATATCTATTACGTCCTTTTTATTATGACCAGATCTTCCAATTAAGATGCAGAGTTCCAGGGGAGGACATATCCCAATTTTGGGCTTTTCAGCCTCTCACACATGGTTAGGATCTCCTCATCAGTAGTGTCATCTTCAGAAGCAAAGTATAGACAGATGGATAGATGGATAGATAGATAGCACTCTGCTTTTTATTCCATTTTTTATCCTCTTTCTGATATTGTCCAGCATTTTGTTGGTTATTTTGGCTGCTGATGCACATTAGACTGATGATTTGAGAGTGCAGTTAACACAGACTCTAAAATTCCATTCCTGAATCATGACAGATCACTCAGGAGCCCATCATCATCTTGTAATTTGGGAGTTAATCTTCACCTGCATCTTTTGTCAAGGTAAATTCAATAAGTCAGTAAAGAATGCAGCTCCCAACTCTAAACAAATTTTAAAATGCTACAAAATATGCAAGTGACAGATGAGGCTTCTACATGCCCAGCAGAGGATCCACAAGTATTTCTTTTCCACCTCAGCAGACAGTCTTGCCCTCTGTTTCAATCAACCAATCAATCATATTTATTGAACGCTTACTGGGTGCAGGGGACTCTACTAAGTGCTTAGGGGAGTATAATATATCAGAGTTGGTAGACACATTCCCTGCCCATGAGGAGCTTACAGTTTAGAGGGGGAAACAGAAACTGATATAAATAAATAAATTTTGGATATGTACATAAGTTTGGTGGAGCTGAGGGTAGGGTGAATAAAGGGTGAAAACCCAAGTTCCATCATCAGGCCTAACTGTATAGTCACCCAGACAACCTGTCACATGTAAATTTTGAGTCCTATCCGGAGAGAAATGTTTTCTGGTTTCTTTGAGAGGTTGATTAAAAATGAGATACCTTCTCCAATTGGAAGTAAACTTGCTTAGGAAATGGACTGAAGGCACCTTAAGAAATGTTGGGTAATTCACCTGGTTCACTTCTGTTGTTCAGTGGAAAAAGTCATTGATTTAAGAATCAGGATACCTATGTTCTAGTTCCAGTTCTGCCTGCTGGGGCTCTGCTATCAGTGGTAAAGGTTTCTGACCAAAGAACCACCAAGGGCATTCCGTGAGGTGGACAGGCCCAGCAGGAATTCTGAAAAATAGCTATCTAGCCTAGGCAGCAAAGACTGCAGGAGCTGATGTGGATTCAATCAATCAGTCAATGGTACTTATTAGCACTTTCTCTTTGCAGAGCACTGTACTAAGTGGTTGGGAAAGTACAGTACAATAGAGTTGGTAGACATGATACCTGCCCACCAAGGACCTTATGTGGATAAGGATATGCCACATAAGTGACTTGTACTTCCCAAGCACTTAGTACAGTACTCTGCACACAGGAAGCACTCAATAAATGTGATTGAATGAATGAATATGGGACTGGGCTGAGTATCACAGGGCTTAAGGGGTACACAGCCAAGTACATAGTTGACACAGAGGGGAGGCAAATAGGAGAAATGAGGGCTCAGTCAGGGAAGGCCTCTTGGAGTTGTGATTTTAGGAGGGTTTTGAAGGTGTGGTGGAAACTTCCTGCCGCTGTATCATAGCACGAAAGCACAGCATAGGCACTATGCTCCAATCACCTTCAGGAATAAATGAGCCTTGCACGTAAAAAAAAAAACAACCTTCATGTGAACATGCCAATATGCTGGGCTCTTGACTGCTTACTTGTGTGTTGCACTCCAGGTCCCAAAGGGAATACATTGGCAGAGAGAAGAGAGTTCCAATGGCTCTGGGGCAAGCCACAATTACTATAATCAATTCCTGTATGCAGGTTTTCAGTCCTGCAGTCTCATCCGGCCATACCTGTGGGAGACTCAACCATCAGTTTGGGTGGTGCCCGTATCTTAGGAAGGACCTAATAAACCTGGAGATGGGACAGAGAAGGGAAATCATGATGACCAGGGGAATGATGAAGATTTCAGCTGAGGATAGAGAAAAAAAACTGGACATTTTAGTCTGAAAAGATGCAGACTGTGAGGGGAAATGATCGAAGTTTACAAAATTATGAAGAGTGTGTGGACAAAGCAGGCACAAAGTTATTGGGGTTTTTTTTATGGTATTTGTTAAATTCTTACTATGTACCCAGCACTGTACTAAGCGCTGGGGTAGATAGAAGCTAATTCAGACAGCCCATGTCCCATGTAGGGTTTGCAGTCTTAATCCCACTTTCTAGATGGAGTGACTGAGGCACAGAGAAGTGAGGTGATTTGCTCAAGGTCACACAGCAGTCAAGTGGCAGAGCAGGGATTTGAACTCAGCTCCTCTGACTCTCAGGCCCATGCTCTTTCCACTAGGCCCATGCTCTTTCCACTAGGCCATGCTGATTCTCTGTTCATCATATACCCCATATTACCAGGCTAAGGAGGCACCTGTTGATGTTTGACATTGGTTGATTCAAACAGAAACTTGTCTTCACACTTTGGATAATAATAATAATAATAATTGTGGTATTTGATAAGTGCTTACTATGTGCCAGGAACTGTACTAAGCACTGGGGTGGGTACAGGAAAATCAGGTTGGACACAGTCCTTGTCCCATGGAGGGCTCACAGTCTCAATCCCCATTTTACAGATGAGGTCCTGAGGCTCAGAGAAGTTAAATGGCTTGCACAAGGTCACACAGCAGACAAGTGGTGGAGTCAGGATTAGAACCCATGACCTTCTGACTCCCAGGCCCATGCTCTATCCACTACACCATGCTGCTTCTCTAATGGGAAACATATATGGAATGCATTGCCACAGGAATGTTGGGCAGCTATAATTGTATCAACAGGTTCAAGAGGAGTTTGGGTCAGTTCATGGATAAAAGATCTATAATAGGATATTAGAGAAAAAATTGGAGAAGTAAGATGGTACATTCTAACATCCTAACAAGCAGGGCTTGTTCTTCTGAAGCATTTTTGTTATTGTTGCTATTGTTCTCTTGTTCTAACGATATAGTTCATTATGTGAAATAAATGGAAAGCCCGGCTGGCTATGCAGGTGGAAATGTGATAGGCAGTGCTGGCTTAGAAAGGTGTTCTAGGAAAGAGGGAAGTCTTCCAAGACATGGAGCTCCTCCTGAAGAGGTGAGAATCAGAGAGATGTCCTTCAGAGTGTGCATAGGAAAGAGCCAAGGCCATCATGGAAACTAATTAGGAGTAGCCCATAAAATTAAGGTGGCAATTGGTCCAATGCAATCAATTGATAAACAGATCAACCACAGACTGTAAGCTCCTTGTGGGCAGGGAATATATATATTTATTGTTATATTGTACTTTTCCAAGCACTTAGTACAGTGCTCTGCACAGGATAAGTGCTTAATAAATACAATTGACTGACTGGCTGAGCATTTGAAGATAACACTACTGAGAGTAGGAGCCTTTCCAATGGTGAGGATGGCTGAATAGACCGCTGCACAACTGACACTTCCTTCCTCATTTTGTGCATGTAAAGATAGTTCCTTGCTTATTATTATTATCATTAATATGGTTTTTCTTAAGCACTGCTGTAGATATCAGTTAATCAGGTTGGACAGAGTGCTTGTGCCACTTGGAGCTCAAAGTCTAAGTGGGAGGGAAAACAGTTACTGAATCCTCATTTTGCAGATGAGAAAACTGATGCACAAAGAATTGAAGTAATTTGCCCAAAGTCACACAGCAAGGTAACTGGCAGAGGAGGGATTAGAACCCAGGTCCCCTGACTCCCTGGTCTGTGCTCTTTCCACTAAGACACACTGCTCCTCACTAGGCTGCTCTGCTTGCTGTGCTGAAGTTCTGGCCCTTACATAGTTTGTCTCTACTTATGAATCTACCTCCTGATAGCCCAATCTTCTTGAAGCCTCTGCTCAAGGAGAGCAACCCCTTATTCAGTTGTAAACTAGGTTGTAAACTAGACTGTAAGATCATAAACTCCTTGAGGAGAGGGATCGTGCCTATGAACTCTATTGTATTGTACTCTGCCAAGCACTTAGTACAGTGCTCGGCACACAGTCAGCATTCAATAATTACCATTGATGTGTTGATTGATTGTTGTTTTCCACACCCCTCTATCTGCTACTGGGACTTCCCTGACAGTCCACTGCTATTTTGCATTGTTTGCCACTGTATTTCGTGTTATGTCTTGACATTGTTTATTGGGCCCTTTCAGCTTGCCCTGTCTCAGTTCACCATACAGCAGCTCCTTAGATGACCTGCTATCAACTGTTCTTCCCCAACCCAGTAAAGTTGTATTATTGTGAATACTGCCTCAGTGCTGGTGAGCTGCCCATATTCCAGAATCTGCTTGTTGACCATCTTGCCTGGCCATTTGATGTTAAGAATGGTTTGTAGGTGATGCTGGTGAAACTCTCCCAAAAGAGGAATGCGTTTTCTGTAGTAGGTCTAGGTGATACAGCTATTTAAAAGGCTGGACATCACTAAAACTTTATAGACCTGTGACATGGCATGGAGCTCGAGGCCCTTAAAATTGTCTGACCAAGAGCCAGACAATAACTAACTTAAAAAATATATAAAGGGCTTGATTTTTGTTTTTTTATTTAAATCAAGCTCCATTTTCACAGTTCTCTCCAATGCTACCCATTGTGCCATCCCACGCATTCACCAAAGGATCAAGCAGTGAAGGTGGATTTAGTGCGGCCCTGCCTGAAAGCTGAAGGATAGAGTGGATGGTCTCGTCTTCTGAAATTCTAAGCCTGGAAACCCTTTGGCAGTATGAGCAGAAGGTGCACATGAAGGGGACTGAAGGGGAGATCAGTCATTACACTTTAGAGAGGCTCAAGTTCACTGTTTCTCCCCCAAAGCTGAGCACTCAGTCTCTCACAACTAAAAGGAAACATACAATTGTGATATTTTCTCCTGGAATCTGTGACTCTTCTGTAGTCAGTCTGGATTATTTTAGTGGAGGTAGAGTTTTTTCAACAGACTGTTAGAATAATTTCCAGTTCCTGAGATAATGTGATCATTCTCTCCTTTGCCTCAACCTCCAGCGACTGGTCAGGCTTAGCCTGGACTTCCAAATCAGTGACCTAAGACAAGTAACTTAACTTTTCTGTGCCTATTACCTAATCGGTAAAATGGGGATTCAATGCCTGTTCTCCCTCCTACTTAGACTGTGAGCACCAGTGGGACAAAGACTATGTCCCACTTTATCATCTTGTATTATAATAATAATAATAATAGCATTTATTAAGCACTTACTATGTTCAAAGCACTATTCTAAGCACTGGGGAGGTTACAAGGTGATCAAGTTGTCCCACGGGGGGCTCACAGTCTTAATCCCCATTTTACAGATGAGGTAACTGAAGCACAGAGAAGTTAAGTGATTTGCCCAAAGTCACACAGCTGATGATTGGCGGAGCCAGGATTTGAACCCATGACCTCTGACTTCAAAGCCCGTGCTCGTTCCACTGAGCCATGCTGCTTCTCTATCTACCCCAGCGCTTAATATAGTGTTTGGCACATAGCACTTAACAAATATTATTATTATTGAATGCATCTTCACACTGCCCTTTCCTCCTCCATCACCTCCTGACGCTTCCCTCCTAGAACCCATTTCTCTTCACCTTGAAGCAATCTCTCCAAACATTTCCAAGGAGAAATTCTTGATCCCACAGATCTGCTCAGAGTGGGGAACTGCAAGGCAAGACATACGCAGAGCAGAACAGGGTGTGGGATGGAGCCTAGGGATACTAAAGGGCAGGCGATAATGGTGAAATATATGTTCATCAAAAGGACACCAAGAGGTCTAACAGACTGGAGAGGCAGGCAGCACCTGACTTGTACTGGGAGAGAGAGAGAAAGAGAGACAGATATAGAGAGAGAAAAAAACAGAGAAAGACAGGGAGAGAGAGAGAGAGATTCTATCTTCCCAAAGAAAGCTCATCTTCCACAGACCCCAGGACCAAAACAGAGCCCAGATTAGTGGGCCTAAGAGTCATAATCTTCTTAAATCTGCCACAAGGTTAGACAGCTTCATGCCAAGGTCAGAGAAGTTTACAGTTTCTTCATGCCTGGACCAATTCCAGTGGAGTGTATCAGCTAGTTTAGCCCTCCAGCGGCGGGGATGGGGTGGGGAACAGAAGCTGCTTTTGAAACTATGCAGGAGCTCACATTTGGTAAGAGAAGTACCTCCAGACCAATGGGCTGGTGCTAACTCCCAAAAAGGGAAACGGAAGAGCTGGTTTGGCAATTTGTAGCTGCTGGACTCATGCCCACTGCCGCAGCAGCTGTTTCCTTTCTCTCTTCCCCCAGTATTTGGCCCTAGCAAAGGTCAGGAGAGGGCAGTGGCTAGATTGGGGCCAGCAACAAACCAGATTCTCCAGGGAGTTTACACCGCATCAGAGCTGCCCATCAGCTAGTCTCGGCCAGCCTCCTGCTCTCTCTGGGCTGGGCCTGGACCCTGTCAGTGCAGGACCATATGCCCTTTGGGCACTTGGGTATTCACTCAATCTTTTATTCAATCATATTTATCGAGCATGTTCCGTGTGCAGAGCACTGTACTAAGCACTTGGGAAAGTAAATCACAACAATTAACAGTGGCATTTCCTGCCCACAACGAAATTCATTCCACCTTCAGCCCCACAGTACTTATGCAAATATCCGTAATTTATTTCTTTATATTAATGTCTGTCTCCCCTTTCCAGACTGTAAGCTTGCTAAACCTGTCTGCCACCTCTGCTGTATTGTACTCCCCCAAGTGCTTAGTATAGTGCTCTGCACACAATAAGCACTCAATAAAAATCATTGATTGATTGATCCTCCTCCTCTTCACCCAGCCCCAGAGCACTTACTGCTCCTTAAGGTGGGGCTGAATGCTTGACAGGGATGCAGAAAAAGTTCTCAAGGTTTCTGCTGCCTAGGCTGAGGGAGCAGAGTGGGTGAAAATAAAAGTGTCAAGTGAGTCAACATTCAATCATATGAATTCTGGGGCCTTCAGGACCTGGTACCTTCCCAATTGGTGTCAGTCAATAGAAATGGCAGCTTTAGCCCCTATTAAGTCTGTAGTATTTCAGTTACTATCCAGGCTCAGGCTATCCAGCACCAGAGCTTCAGGGATGCCATCAAAACGATCAGAGAAATCAAGTGTTCCCTATCCTCAGGGAAATATCCAGAGAATCTTTTGGAGACACTGGAGAAAAGGGAGATCAGAATCTTGTTTCAGAAATGACCAAGCCAGTGGAAACCAGAGAGAAGACGAAGTTGTAACCACAAGTGTCTGGAGGTTGTTATGAAAATAGCTCTACCTGGCTACCTACCCACTTTTTTTTTATTCGTTAAGTGCTTACTATGTGTCAGACACCGTACTAAGCGTTGGGGCAGATACAAGTTAATCAGATTGAACACAGTCCACATCCCACGGGGAGCTCATAGTCTTAATCCTCATTTTCTGGATGAGGTAACTGAGGTCCAGAGAAGGTAAGTGAGTTGCCCAAGATTGCACAGCCAGCAAATGGTAGAACCGGTAATAATAATAATAATAATAATAATAATAATAATGATATTTGATAAGCGCTGTCTATGTGCCAAGCACTGTTCTAAGTGCTGGGGTAGATACAAGGTAATCAGGTTGTCCCACATGGGGCTCACAGTCTTGATCCCCACGTTACAGATGAGGGAACTGAGGCACAGAGAAGTTAAGTGACTTGCCCAATTCACACAGCAGACAAGTGGCAGAGCCGGAATTAGAACCCAGGTCCTTCTGACTCCTAGGTCCATGCTTTCTCCACTAGGCCACATTGCTTCCCTTCAGCAATGTCAGTCCTTGATGGCCCTCAGCTTACTTTGTTGAGACTTCAGAAGACATGGTATGACTACCAAGGGGTTGTAGAATCAAAGTTGGGAAACTCTTCTAGCCCTCAATTCTTTGACATTTCTGCTTACTGAGTTACCATTTATATATACTAATAATAATGATACTGTGATTTGTGAACTGCAGCTACTGAGGAGAAACTTCTTTAGATTTCAATTTCTTGGGTCTTGTAATTTTTTTTATTTGCTTTCAATAAACATACCTAAAATGAAAGTGGTTTTCTGATTAAGGCAGTAATTAAATCCTCCACAGAATTCTGTTTACTAATTATGAATATATACCACATAATCAAAGGTCACCAAACATGTTCTGTTTTTTTCTCATTTCTTTAACTTAGGATCTTTCAATTTATTTGATTTTGATTCAGATGATATGAGTAAGTTCTAATATAATTAACAATAACTTAAGATATAATGTAAAGAGTTTGGGTACATCCTCAATAATATCTAAACCACTTTACACTGTGTATGTGTAGGTGTATCCGAGAGAGAATGGTAGCGGGGAGGGGGAATGTCTCTTCGTGTGTTTGGCTGTATTTGAGTGCTTCTCTCTCACATCAAGCTATTTCTTTCTCTACCTGAAACCACTATACCAGTGTTGATGATAAGAAGATCACCCGGGGAAGACCTGTTTGGGAAATCCTCACCTGGCCACTGCTCCCTTGGGGATGCACTGGAATAACCAGAGGGCTGAGTTTTGTCCACTAGGCCATATTCCTGCCCTGCCCTTAAATCACAACCCACCTCACCCAGGAAACTTTCCCTGATTAACCGCACTCATTCTCCAACTTCCTTGCACATTACATGATTAACCTTATTCTCTCAACTCATTCTTGTGATGACTGATTGGCTGTTCATTTTCTTGGTCTCCCCTAGCAGATGGTAAACTACTTGAAGGTAGGAACATTGTCTAATGTGGCACTCCTTCTTTAAGTTTCTCTACAAGTGCAATGCTCCCCTGCAAGCTCCCATTATATTCTTGTTGCATGTCTAACACTCCATTTCCTAACTCTCCTACCCCATTGTCCTGCTTAAGGCTTATTCCTCTGGAAACAGAATTATCTAAACTGGAGCGATTCTCTTCCTAACCCTGCCTTCCCTTCCAAGCACCCCCACCTACCCATCATTCAGATCTTTTACACTATATGTGAATGTGTGTGTTTGTCTAGGAAGCAAAGGCCAGAATTGGGGTTTTGGTTATTCAATCATTCAATCAATGGTAATTTTTTGTGGTATTTTTTAAGTGCTTAATATGTGCCAGGCACTGTAATAAGCACTGAGGTAGACACGAGGTAATCAGGTTGGACACAGTCCGTGCCCCACGTGGAGCTCATGATCTTAACCCTCCTTTTACGGAGCGGTAACTGAGGCACAAAGTGAAGTGATTTATTGAGCGCTTACTGTGCGCAGAGCACTGTACTTAGCTCTTGGGAAAGTAAAATATAATAGAGTTGGTAGACCTGTTCTCTGCCCACGAGTTTACAGTCTAGAGGTACTCAGGCAACCTCATTTTCCCCCCCTTTCAAATCTTTACTCTCCCTAAGTCTCCTGCCAGACATTTCTTGAGGGTTCCAATGAAAAATTTTGACAAAGCCCCGAGCTGGTAGTCATAACTCTGCCTACCTATCCCTCTATGTACCCAATAGTTCCCCCAAATTTCTGCTTCCTACTCCCATATGATTTCCAGTGACTCCTGGCAGCTTCTGTTCTGGTCATTTTGGACTTGAGTGGGTGTCAATGGCCTGTTCTGAGACCAAAGATTTCAACAAAAGCATCTATATTTGCAAGACTTTTCCCTTTCTTGTATTTACTTTTTCTTTTGGCTGAAAAAGAGAATCTGTGTTGTCCAAGGTAGACCTGATTCTTGCACACTCAAAGGCTAACAATAAATAAATAAATACCAATCCTCTTCAAATCCCGTTTCATTTTTAAGGCTCCTTTCTCTATAAAGCCTGGTCTTAGTGGGAAATACCATTCATTTTGTAGTTGATTCATCAAGAGGGCAACTCCTGACCATTGGCTTTATTTAAGACACTCAGTCAGCTCTCTCCTCCTACTTATCCTCGCTCCTCTCCCACTGCACCTCAGCTTGCACGCTTCACTCGTTTGAAACTAGCCTACTCACTGGGCCATATTCTTGTGTCGCCCACTGAGTCTCTCCTGACTGGAACTCCCTCCCTATTAACATCCGGCAGACCACTGGTCTCCCCATCATCAAAGTCCTACTGGAATCACATCTCCTCCAGGAGGCTTTCCCTGATTAATCTCTCAACTCTCCACACTATCTCCCCTGCAATTGCCATTTCAGCACTTCTGAATCACCTTTTACATATCTTTATACTCTATAACTTCTTCCTATTTGTAATTTATATTCGTGTCACTCTCCCCCCACTAGATTGTAAGCTTCTTGAGGGCAGGGATCATGTCCACTAATTCTCTTGTACTCTCCCACATACTTAAGTACAGTGTTCTGCACATAGTAGGTGTTCAATATATACCACTGGCAGATTGACTGATTGTAAATGAATCTTACAACGTTTCTTTACTTACACTCATATAATTCAAGAGCAGATTATAACGAAGTGCCTCTCTTCCTTGTATGCATTCATTAAGAGTCCTTAAATTTCCTTTATTCTCATTTCTTCCACTTTCTTTTGGGTTATGTTGTTCAATGTGAGTTTTTTTTGTGTTTTTTTAAGCACTTAGTATGTGTCAGTCACTGTACTAGCACTGGGGTAGATACAAGATAATACGGTTGTGTCTGTTATATTGTTGTGTTGTATTCTCCCAAGTTCTTAGTACAGTGCTCTGCATACAATAAGTACTAAATAAATGTGATTGATTGGTTGATTGACACAGATACTGTCCTACATAGGGCACACAGTCTAAATCCCCATTTTACAGTTGAGGTAACTAAGGCACAGAGAAGTTAAGTGACTTGCCCAAAGTCACAAAGCAGACAACTGGAAAAGCTGGAATTAGAACCCAGGTCCTCTGACTTCCAGGCCCGTGCTCTTTCCAGTAGGCCATGCTACTTCTCAGCATGATTATTTGCTTGTCCCAACCCTATTGGAATTACACTGCACAAGATATGGTAGTTGCCCTGGTAACCCAGTGTATGAAAATTTTGAACATTTTCAGAACTTTGCTCTCCTTTAGCATTTGCAGCTCCTGCCAATTTTCTATTTTCTCAGGTTCTGTCTAGGTTGAGCACCTCCAGTAGCAATATAGCCCAGTGAGGGGACCTATGGGGTGTGATGTCAAGTAAGAATCAGAAATTCCCCCACAACATTCAAAGGCCAGTTTTTTTTCCCCTGCTATTCCATCGAGTCGTTCCAAGCCAAGTGATCTGGCTAGAAATGGCCCAACTGTGGTGAACGTCAAATCCTACAAAGGAACTGCTGCGCTCTAAAGTACTTTGGAGTTGAATCACGCAGCCAGCTTTAGTGAGCTGGAGGAGAAAAGGGAAGGAAAGGGGAAGAGGGAAAATGGGGAAGCAGTGTTGCCTAGCAGGAAGTGCATGAGCCTGATAGCGAGAGGACCTGGGGTCCAATCTGGCTCCACTACTTGCCTGCTGTGTGATCTTGGGCAAGGCACTTTGCTTCTCTGAGCCTCGATTTCCTTATCTGCGAATTGGGGATTAAATTCTCCTTCCTCTGACTTAGACTGCAAGACTGTGTCCAACCTCATTATCTTGTATCTACCCCAGTGCTTAGTTCAGTGCCTGGCACATAATGAGCACTTAACAACTACCATAAAAAATGGGGAAGAGGAGGAAGGGGAAAGGGGAGGAAGGAAGAGGGGAGGGACATCAACTCATTTAGGCTTCTAAACTATGATATTGTAGTATGGTAGGGGAGGGTAATAAACTACTACTCTGAGGACCACATCATGCCCTAAAGGGCCTGAGCTTAATAAATATCATAAAAAAACTACAATTGATTGATTGAATAACCAAACCCCCAATTCTGGTCTTTGCTTTTCTCCAAATATCTCATCTAAATCTGGAGAGAAGCTTTCATTTTCCTGTCAGCTGTGGATAGTGGAGTTTAGGTTAGGCAATAAGAACTCACTGACAGTTAAGACTGCCAATGATTACCAACAAAAGTTATAGGACCTTGAGTTCTTTAAAAAAATAAGTTTTTTACGCACACACCTGCCGAGGTTGGTTTTGAGGCACTCGTCCTTTGAGTCAGGGGGCTGTCTGCAATGACCTCGAGATTCCTTCCAGCCTGAAGAGTGTGATTCTAACTAATCATTGCAGAGAATCTGTAGTGAACATAATACCAGTCTGTGCTAGGTCCTCTGGTTAGTTCTGCTAGGAACTGGGTTTGTGCTATCAGACCACTCCCACTTTTTCTGAATCTTAATCAGATTATTTTAGATTAATCGGTTTCTTTGTCCAGAAATGCTTTGGGCATATTACTCCCCTCCTCAAAAATCTCCAGTGGCTACCAATCAATCTGCGCATCAGGCAGAAACTCCTCACCCTGGGCTTCAAGGCTCTTCATCACCTCGCCTCCTCCTACCTCACCTCCCTTCTCTCCTTCTACAGCCCACCCCGCACCCTCCACTCCTCTGCTTCTAATCTCCTCAGCGTACCTCGTTCTCACCTGTCCCGCCATCGACCCCCGGCCCACATCATCCCCCGGGCCTGGAATGCCCTCCCTCTGCCCATCCGCCAAGCTAGCTCTCTTCCTCCCTTCAAGGCCCTACTGAGAGCTCACCTCCTCCAGGAGGCCTTCCCATCATCATCATCATCAATCGTATTTATTGAGCGCTTACTATGTGCAGAGCACTGTACTAAGCGCTTGGGAAGTACAAATTGGCAACATATAGAGACAGTCCCTACCCAACAGTGGGCTCACAGTCTAAAAGGGGGAGACTGACCCAGACTGAGCCCCTTTCTTCTTCTCCCTCTCGTCCCCCTCTCCATCCCCCCCATCTTACCTCTTTCCCTTCCCCACAGCACCTGTATATATGTATATATGTTTGTACATATTTATTACTCTATTTATTTATTTATTTTACTTGTACATACCTATTCTATTTATTTTATTTTGTTAGTATGTTTGGTTTTGTTCTCTGTCCCTTTTAGACTGTGAGCCCACTGTTGGGTAGGGACTGTCTCTATATGTTGCCAACTTGTACTTCCCAAGCGCTTAGTACAGTGCTCTGCACACAGTAAGCGCTCAATAAATATGATTGATGATGATGATGATGATTATTTCAGTTGGCAGATGAGAAAGCCAGCTTCCCTAACCCACCTAAGCAGTAGGAGACATGGAACTCCTATTACTCCTTTAGAGAAGAAGAAGTCTCTAGATGTTTGCTTCCATCTATGGCTCATTTGCTGAAATTGTATCCCTCCTTCCTCTTGTTGCCTTCTTCTGTGGGGCAGAGTTTAAACAACTCAGTCATCTGGTGAGAGCAGTAGAGAAGATAAAATCACTGCCTTGGACCAGGTTCCCTTGTGGCCATCCACACCTCCACTCACTGCACAGCAGCAATCCTCAGGTACACTGGTTTGAAAACAATGCCAAATGGCAAAGATTGAAGAAAACTGAATTGCTGGCTTTACTCTTCAAAGGGAGAGCACAAAAGGAGCAGAATAAGGGGGTGCTCACAGTCAAGCTTTCCAACTCTTTATGTTAGGATTGAATATTCCCCTTTTGGCAGAATATTACCATTGATAGTAACAGTAATTTAGCAACTTCTCAGTAGTAATATGGGATAGTGAGTTTTCCCCTCCCACTTTCCCACCTCAGACTAAAACATTTAAAGGTGAGTTTATCATAGGCTCTGGATAAGTTCATCTATTTGTTGAAATGGGTTCTATTTGTCTGTGAACTGATTGTATTTGAAAGGAAAGGCTGCCTCTCTTTGAAAGACCTTGACCTCAGTTTCTCTGCTGAGACAAGTTGGACTTTTTCTCTTACACATACACAGATGCAAACACAGACATCTACATGCATAGAGCTGTTTATTTGCAAAGTTGATGTTACTGGTGGTGAGATTATATACTTAAGTGCGAGTGTGGTTAAAGGGACTGATGTGATAGACACTTTCTCCCTCATGGTGTGCATGGAAAGAGAGCTGCATTTCTCTCATAGGGGTCTGTCTCTGTTTTCAAGACTGTGTCTTGGTTTTCCAACATTCATGAAGCCTGCGCTCAAGGAGAGCAACTCTGCTCCTGATTGCTTCTGCTGCTGTGTCGGAGACATTGTTCAAAACCGGGCTTCACTATGTCTTTAAATGGTTTATTCTGCCCTTCCTATTTGTGTGTGCCCCTTTCCAGTTCCTGATGCAGCAGCTGCTTAGGTATCCTGTCATAAGCCATTCAGAAGAAGTAATTTGAATGTAAAGCCAACCTTGAAGAACTCCGGCCTGGCTGCCAGGCAAGGATTCAAAACCACCATGGAAGCCGCCGGTGGGGAAACAAGAGTGGGCCACTGACCTGCCACCTGATGAGACAGTTGGGGAAACAGTCTTGGGATGCCCCCAACCTGGTCTCCATGCCTGTGGGCTGCTGGAGAGCTGGGCATATCCTGGGGAGCTTTGGGGCATAGTGCCTGGCCCCAGATTGGGATGGTTGCACACCATTTGTTAGAGGGGGAAGGGACCCTTGTTTCCTGAATGGGGAAATTTATTTCCCTCCTGAGTCCTGGCCAGCACAGCTGTGTTATTCTATGCATTGCCTCAGTGTTGGTGAGCTGGCTGCATTTCAGAATCTCCTTGTTGTTGTTGGCAATCTTGTCCTGCCATTTTGATGTCTAGTGTGGTGCACATGTGACTCCAGGGAAACTGCTTGAGAGGCTGGTTGTGATTTTAACAGTAGGTCCTGGACCTTTTTTCTTCTTTTTTTAAATGTTATTCATTAATTGTGACATTTGCTGAGTGCTAGCTATGTGCCAGATATTGTACTAACTGCTGGAGTAGATATAAGTTAATCAAGTTGGACACAGTTCATGTCCTACATGGGGCTCACAGACTTAATCCCCATTTTACAGATGAGGTAACTGAGGCACAGAGAAGTTAAGTGATTTGCCCAGTCACATGGCCAACAAGTGGCAGAGGTGGGGATTAGAACCCAGATCCTTTTGACTCCCAGGCTCATGTTCTATCCACCAGGTCATGCTGCTGGATCTGTGCCTTACAGAAGTTTAGACACCACTTCAACCTTATAGGCCTTCAACCTGGTATTAAGTTCGATGTCCTGTTAGCACCAAACTCTATTTTTCTCCTCAAAACCATGCAGGCTTAAAAAATGTTTTCTACTTCCTTGCATCATTGTATAATGTATACAGTGTATATAGCTATTCTGTGTACTTGAAGAAGAGGCCACTGGTGGCAAAATTGCCCTATGGTTTTCAATGTGCCTGAAAAGCTCAATGTGGTACTCACATTCCTGACCAGGACTAGATTGGGGACTGCCTAGGTAACAAAATTTAGAATGGTTCATTTAGTCAGAGTTAATGGTTTACAGTCTGATCCTTTGTCCATTTCCATTGGAGTAAAGCAGTGCTCTTTGTTAGGCCTGTTCCATCCAACCTATTCAAAACCTCCATGTTTGAAGTGGGATCTGGAAGCCAATTTACTGTACCTCATTCTCACCTCTCCCACCACCAACATCTTGCTCATAGTTCCCCCATGCCTGGGATTCCCTCTCCCTTTAGATATGGTATAACACTGCTCTCCCTATCTTCAGAGCCCTCCTGAAATCACATCTCCTCCAGGAGGCATTCCCTGATTAATCTCTCATCTCTCCATATTATATCTTCCCCCAACTTCCACTTTAGCACTTCAGCATCACTAAGCACTTGGATACTCACACCCCTACCCCTGTAACCCCAGTGGACTTATGTACTTACCTTTAAACTGCTTTACTTCCTCCTCTCTGTAATTTATATTAGTGTTGATTTCCCGGGCTAGATAGTTCCTTAAGGGCAGGGATCCTGTCTAGTAATTCTATTGCACTCTCCCAAGAGCTTAGTTCAGTGCTCTGCATATGGTTGGCACTCAATAAATACCACTGATAGATTGATTAATTAAAGCTGGAGTCAAATATGCTTGTAATCCACCAAGGAATTCATCCACCTAAACAGGCTACAAGCATTATCAAACATCTTTGATACAGTCATCCAGGAAGTGCCCTTGGCTAAGTGCTGTGCTCTTGAAGCACATAGATGAAAAAATATGTAAATGATGGAATTTCATTTGACAAATTCAGCACAAGGGTATGGCCAGACAATAGGCCTGAAGAAAACTGAAATTATAAACCAGCCTGAACCCAGGAAATCCTACATACCACCAAAGGTATTCATTGGTGAGGAGAACTTAATGCTCTCACTGAATTCTGCTACACAGGAAGTACAGTATCCAGAGGTGCACAGATAGACAAAGAAGTAGAAAACATCATCTTTTATATATAGTGCCCACGCACACAAACACTCACACCTCATTGATTGGGCAGTGTCACAACAGTCAAATCTCTAACATCTACGGCAATGTGCTCAGCATTGCCTAAGCATGGGCAGTTCCAACACTATCTAGTAGCCTTATTCTGTCACTGCTCCTTGGGAGACCCCCCAACTGGAGGCTGAAATGTAATTCTCTGGGGAAGCCACCTGAGCTTGGGTTAACCACTAACAGGTCATTTTCTGATTGGAGACTCTTTCTGTGATCGATATGTTCCAGGCTGCCTTATGAGTCCTTTTCCAGAAAATGATGACTTTGAATGTGCTTCAGGCAATTTGAAACCCCAATGTCCCCATTTAATTAATACCATTTCTCATTATGATAACAAAACAGAAATTGAGCAGCTTGGACAAAATATCAGAGTAAATAGAGTTCTGAGAGGTCAGCCTTGCTTCATCCCTTTTTCAGTTTCATAAGTATAAATGTCTGCCTTGTGAGCCCCTCCCAGAGGGATTCATGTGAAAGCATATAAAAGTTCAATGTATTTCTCTCTACAGGAACTTGATGGACTACTTCTCTGGGAGAGAAACTGATTGGATCACAGATATCTCACACTCCATAATCCTGAACCTGCAAGGGATCCTCAGAGCCACAATTAACTACCATGGTAGATTTTGGCTCTTCAGGGAGACACATATAAATGTTAATAGTAACAAGAATTGTGATATTTGTTAACTGCTTACTTTGCATCAAGTGCTGGGTTAGATGCGAAATAATCAAGTTGGACGCAGTCCCTGTCCTCCAAAGGAGAGGGAAAGCAGGTACAGAATCCTCATTTTGCAGATGAGGAAATGGAGGCACAAAGAAGTGAAGTCACTAGCCCAAGGTCACAGAGCAGGCAAGTGGTAGAACGAGGATTAGAAACTAAGTCCCTTGATTCCCAGGCCCTTGGTCTTTCCATGAGGGCACTTGTTTCTGCTATCAAAGACTTCCTCTGTCAGAACTGGAATTCTATAGAAATGTTTCATATAGAAATGTTCAGCTCCTCAGTTGTGTGTACAACTTCCCGATTTATGTCTCCGCAAATGCACAGATTGTGCAGAACCATTTTCCCATTTTCTAGCTCTCTGCCATGATTAATCCAAAACCTGAATTCCATAAAAATCTTTGCAGAAAGCAGCATGCAAGGGAGTTCCTTGCGCTTGCTACTTCCAGTGAGTAATCACAGGACTTGTTCTGTGTAACAATAATGTGATGCTGAGCATTAGTCTGGCTGCCATTGAACCAAATGAAATTACTTCCACTTCGGAATATGCTGCACATATGTTTCACAAATTGCACTTCAAAATGGCAGGCAGTTTACAATTCTGCTCATATATTTACAATATGTTATCTCCAGGCCAATTGTTATACATTGCTTAGTCGAGCCTAAAAGCTTCCATATGCTAGAAAAATTGTGAAAAATTGCAATTTGCAAAAACTTGTAGCTGGGCAAGATGCTGAAAAGGGAAAAAAATCTGGTATTCCTTGAGCAAAGGCCATCTGAGTCTGGGCTGAGCTGAAATGTCCCTCATCATCAGTCTCAGCAAACATTCATCGAGTGCTCGTGAGGCACATTGTTAACATATCTGGCACTAAAGGGACTTGAGCAAAATAGAGTGGTTGTGTGGCAGGAGTGGCAAAGAAGGAAAATGTTCCGTGTTTTCTCATGTGGCCAGTTCCTCTGGGGATTCAGAGAGAGACTCCAAAGGAGAACTCTACCCACAGTTCCAGGAGCAGATGGGTGAGTCTACTATTGGGTTGGGGGTCTGCCAGAAGGGGAACTGGGTTTGGACTCCAGGGAAGGAGGCAAAAAACATATACTGAAAGAAAAATCACCTACTGCCACATTCCAAAATATTGTCAGATTTCCTCTGGAAATGAAATGCTGTATTTGTGTGGCCATAAGATGTAGTAGACATTTTTCAGAACTTTGAAGGATCAAAATCAGAATGCTCACTTAGGAGGACCAGCAAACAGGAAGTTTTCAGTAGGTCCAAATTAAAAAATGGTTTTAAAGCCAGGGGTGAGAGACCATCTCATGTGATGACTATTAAGCATCAAGCACTGTTCAAAGCACTAGGACAGATAAAAGTTCATCAGGTGAGAGACACAGACCCTGTCCCACCTGAGACTCACAGTCTAAGCAGAAGGAGGGACAGGTATTGAATCTCCATTTGACAGTTGAAGAAACTGAGGCACAGAGAAGTTAAGTGACTTATCCAACATCACATAGCAGGCAAATGGCAGAGCCGGGATTAAGACCCTAGTTCTCTGACTCCCAGGAATGTGCTCTTTCCACCAAAACCAATAATAATAATAGTTGTGGTATTTGTTTAGTGCTTACTATATGCCAAGCATGGTGGTAGATACAAAATAATCAAATCCCACTTGAAGGAGAACAGGTATTGAATCCCCACTTTGTAGATGAAGGGAATTGAGGCACAGAGAAGTTAATTGACTTGTCAAAGGTCACACAGACAACAAGTGGCAGCGCAGGGATTAGAACCCAGGTCCTCTTAATCCCAAATAGGTACCCTTTCCACTAGGCAACAGTCCTTCTCTTTCCACTAGGCTACACATAATTCGTGTTAAATATGTTGATAAGCATTCAGTCTTTAATTCTGAAGAGTTCTTCAGAACTCACAGGCCTTTGGATACCAGTTGCTGATAAAGACTCTTCATCTAATGAAAGGTTTCAATCCCCCTCTAGATCATAAACTTCTTGAGAGCAGAGATCTTGTCTACCTACTTTGTTGTACTCTTCCAAGAGCTTAGTAGAGTACTCTGCACACAGTAAGTGCTCAATAAATGTGACTGATTGATTGATTATGAGCACATTGAATTCAGTATCAGTAAAGCAGCATTGCCTAGTGTAAAGGGCATGGGCCTGAGAGTCAGAGAACCTGTGCTCTGGACTGTGAGCTCATTGTTGGAAGGAAAGGTGTCTGTTGTTGTATTGTACTCTCCCAAGTGCTTAATACAGTGTTTTGCACACAGTAAGCACTCAATAAATACAATAGAATGAGTGAACAAATGAACCTGGGTTTTAATCTGGGCTCTGCCACTTGCCCTTTATGTAAATTTGGGCAAGTCACTTAACTTCTCTGGACCTCAGTTCCCTCATCTGCAAAATGCCATTTGCAGTTATTTCTCCCTCCTACTTTACACTGTGAGCCCCATGTGGGACCTGATTATCTTATATCTACCTCAGTACTCAGTACAGTATGACATACAGTAAGCACTTAAATATTATCCTTACCTGGGGTCTCTTCATTCATTTTTACCTGGAGAAGCTTTGTGTTTTTACTCCAGCTCAGTGTTTACAATCTAAATACTGAAACCCCTTTCTCCCCTTACAGTATTCACTTGGGAGATGGCCAGCTCACCCAAACATCCATCCCTTATAGGTAACATTCACAAAGAAGCATTGCCTCCTTCTCAATGCTCAGAAAGGGCAAAGACAGAGAGGTGTCCACTTCTCTTGCCTCCCACCCCCCAACCCCAGATTCTCTCTTTTCAAGTTGCTGAAGCCCAAGTGGCAGATTTCCCTAGAAAATACCTGGTCCTGATTTCACTAGCTTCTCCTCTCCTTAGGAATAAACAACTCAAGGAGCCAGGTAACTCCCTTGGGGATTTAAGATAACAGTACAGGTAGAGAGATTTTTATCCATGCCTGCAGGTGTGACCAATAGGACTGATGCAGATCTGGGAAGATCATTGATTGGGGCTGAATTTGCTCCATTCAGTGACTAGCACAGTTTCAACTTTGCCTCTTGGTATCACACTCTCCTTGAGGCCTCTGCCCTAAAAGCCACTTAATGTCCTAATTGCTGCTGTAAGCTGATTGGTTTGTGTCTGCTCGTGTTCTCCAGTTGTCCAATTATCCTACATTGTCTGGAGTTGTGCATCACTGTGTCTTTAAAA
This sequence comes from Tachyglossus aculeatus, assembly GCF_015852505.1. Taxonomy (NCBI): domain Eukaryota; kingdom Metazoa; phylum Chordata; class Mammalia; order Monotremata; family Tachyglossidae; genus Tachyglossus; species Tachyglossus aculeatus. The sequence continues at coordinate 82,870,013 of NC_052101.1, read as the reverse complement.
CATTTTTTCATCCCCCTTATTGTAGGAAGCCCTCCTTCCCCCAGCCCTGGTCCCCGTGGCACCTCACCATTCAGCAGCTGCTCTCGGGAACCCCGCAGTTGTCTATTCTTCCCTCATGGCTTGATCAGCGAAGGTGTGATGGGTTGAGAAGAGCCTTGCCTTCCATGTTAGTATATTGATCAGTTCTGGGCCTCATTTATGATCCTTCCTTACCATTTGTGGTTAGCTCACAGATGACACTGATGGAACTGCTCTAGAAATCACACATGGCTTCAGTGGTTAGCCTAAGTCCCCCAGTTACAAAACAAAAAAGCTTGGCACTTGAAACATTCCTTAGACCTTCAGTCAGTTCGGTCAGTGAAGCCTGATGCCATATGAATCCCATCAGCCATCAGCCTAGCAAAGACTCCACTGGCTTTCTCCATTCTAGTCATTTCGCAGAGGAGTTAACGAGGAAAGGGGTGAGGATCTGGGAAGATAAAGACCTCCTCCTCTTTCCCATTCAGAAGAGAAACAGCTAACAGCTAGGAGACACATCTGTGAGTTCCAGCTGAGTCCAGTGGAAAAGAGAGCTGTTTTTGTCTAGGAAGACACAGCCTCCCCCCACCAAATGAGCCAGACCTGGGCTAATAGTGCAGGAACTGAGCAGCGAATTTTCAGAATTCCCCAGGTTGAGCTTCAAAGGGCACAAGGCAGGGGTTGGCAACAAATAAAATGTCTTAGAGGCACAGGGATCTTGGTCCTCCTGCCTAAGACTAATACTTGGTGGCTAGAACTGACAGGGGGAAGAAGGGAGATATTTGGCAAAGTTGATGTTAAAATTTGGGCTTCCTGGCACCCATGGTTGTAATTTTCCATTAAACTACTCCTGGCCTCTTCCCTACTCCAACTGTGGAGCTGTATTTATACAGCCCAAAGGAAGGATGAGCTTCAGCAATGATCTGGAACATTCAGGGTAATATCAAAGAAAGAAGGCTGTGGAACTCAAATCACTCAGATTACCCATCTACACCGAATTGATTTTCCAGGTACTTTCTTATGTCACACCGTCATTTTGCCTGTCTAGATCCAGCCTTCGTTAAAACCCATGATACAGGTTTATGACCAGTAGAAATGCCTATTACTTCCCTGTTTCTAGTCTAAAGGCTTTGTTCAAACATAATGCACTCAAAAAAGAAACGAAAACCCAAAGACCAAAACTGCTTGGATTTGAGGAGCTTTTTTTGGGTTGATAAAAGAAGGTTTTTTCATAACTAGCGTTATGGATGAATGTTTCTAAAATAGGTGCTGATTTATTCTGAATAAATTAGAGCCATGCATATTTATTTTACTTAGGAAATGAACTTAATCTTTTCCATTTTTTTTAGGGTCAAATAGCATTGATCACATTCACTTATAGAACCTTGCCCAGTATAAATTTAAATGAAATTAACTGAAAGTCAGTGGTATGTAGGGAATGTTAGAGTAAGGCATGCAGTAAAAACAGCACAAAATAATATAACATAAAGTACCTCAAAACAAAGTAACAAATCTAGTCTACACCACTTTTTCCAGCTTCTTTGTAACATCCATTAGTAGGGAATGACTAGGACACTAATGTGGCCCCGTGGAAAGAGCATGGTCCTAGGGGGCAGAGGACCTGGGTTCTAATCCCAGTTCTATCACCTGCCTGCTGTGTGACCTTGGGCAAGTGACAACTTCTCTGTGCTTCAGTTTCCTCATCTGTAAAAATGGAGATTCAATGCCTGCTCTCCCTTTCCCTCAAACTGTGGTGGAGACTGGATATGACCTGATTATCTAGTCTCTACCCCAGTGCTTAGTACAGTATTGGGCCCATAATAAGTGCTCAACAAATAGCACAATTGTGATTATTGCAATTAGTAGCAAAGCTGTCATCTTTCTTCCTGGTGGGCATAAAATCGGCAACTGCAGTTGCTAATGTCTCATTTTCATACCTTATTGCACCTGCCTTCCTTTGCTCACTACTCCAGCAACTCCACAGTGGGCCTAAGGCAACAAAGTGTTAGGCTTCCCATATGCCTGGGCACCAACCCCATCCCTAGGCCAGTGTGTCCCACCCACTCACAAAATATCTGTATATGCCCGTAGACTAAGCTATCTCAACCCAGCATGATGAGGTGTATTTCTGATGAGTGGCTTTGATTCCAAGCCAGGGAAAGAAGGTAGTGTGGAAGTACTGGAAAGGCAAGCTGAGTTCATATAGTGTGACATGAGATTTGTGCCATGATGGTCCAAAGAAAGTAAGCATGAAGATCTTATGTCCTAGTGCAACACAGAGTCTAAGTGCCACAATTTTAGATTTCTGGTTGGTCACACACTGCATGATTTAATGCTCCGAAAACAAATGAGAAGTATCATTTGCATCCCTTTTTATTTTTTTCTAGTATTACTAGGGAAATATCTCGAGATACAGCTGGGCCCCTAGGATGGATATGACTCATCATAACTTCATAATTCATAAATTCATCAACTGTGAATTTAGAGATTGCACAGTTTGGTATCTCCATCCAAGGAGCAGGGTGGGAGACAGTTCCAACCCATGCATTTGTGATACTACCCAGGGTTCCTTTCTCTAAAGCAACTGCTCAGTTACTACAACTGACTCCCGGTGCCTCGCTGTAGGCACCAGAAGTGATTTTCTCCTCTTCATCAGTTCTGTCATTCCTCATAAAAGAAATGCAATTACAATCCAGCACAAGACATTAGATTAGATTGACTTTTCCTGCTACATAACTGGTTTACAGACTCAGATAGGGAAGGAGGGGAATGGGAGTAGCCTGAATGAAAACGATGTGTTAACATCGCCGTTCTGGAATATGTTGTGCTTAAGCATAAGGGATGCAACTATATATAAAGGGACCCTAATGAACAATCCAGCAACCACTAGACTCTCAGGTCCCAGGTAATAATAATAATAATTATTATTATTATTTTGGAATTGGTTAAGCACTATGTGCCAAGCACTGTATTAAGCACTGGGGTGCATACAAGATCATCAGGTTGGACACAGTCCCTGTCCCACATGGGGCTCATAGTCTGAGGGAGAAAGAGAATAGGGATTGAATCTTCATCTTACAGATGAGGAAACTGAGGCATAGAGAAGTTGAATTTTGATTCAGAGACTTGGGTTCTTGCTAAATTTACAGTGGCCCCAGGGAAAGTATTTAGGAAAAAATCCTTGGGGAAATTCCTCAAGAAACAATTTTTACTTGATGGAAAAAGCAAAACCATGAAAAGCTGTTAGGAGGAAACAGGTGATAATCAACACATTGTATTTGGGATTCATATTTGTTTCGCTAACTTGTGTGAGTTTTGTGGTTTTAGACAAAAGAAGATGGGGCTATTCAAAAAGATGGTATTTGGTGAACCTGAACTGTGATGGGTCTTATATAAAATCTGGTTAAGAAACAACATGAAAATATATTTACCCACAGCAATGGTATCATCCTCATGAGAAGTATCATGAGAAGCAGTGTGGCCTATTGGAAAGAACATGGGCTTGGGAGTCCTAATCTGGAAAGTGAAGATAACAACAATAATAACAACAACAACAATAATTGTGGTATTTCTTCAGTGCTTACTATGTGCCAGCCACTGTACTAGGCACTAGGGTGCATACAAGCAAATTGGGTTGAATGGTCCCTGTTCCACGTGGGGCTCACAGTCTTAATCCACATTTTACAGATGAGGTAACTGAGGTACAGAGAAGTTAAGTAATTTGCCCAAGGTCACACAGCAGACAAGTGGCGGAGTCAGGATTAGAACTCAGGTCCTCTGACTATCTGTTCTCCTTCCCCCATGGACTGTGAGTCCTCTGCAGGACAAGGACTGTTTCTGACCTGATTATCTCATGTCTACCCCAGAGCTTAACACACTGTTTTGCACATGTAAGTGCTTATTGTTATTATTTTTATTATCTTCAACTCTTTTATTATCTTCAACTGAATGTTGTTCAGTTTTCACATTCAATCAATTGCTAAATTCTGCTGATTCTTCCTCCAAAACATTTCCCAGATCACCTCCCCATTCCTCTCCACCCAAGTAGCTATCATCATAGTTCAAGCTCTTGTCATACCACAGTTACACAGCTTGGCACATGTTAAGCGCTTTAACAAATACCACAATTATTATTATTATTATAAAGGATTGTCTTTTAAGGAAGGTATAGTATTTTTAATGATACTTGTTAAGCATTTATTATGTGTCAGGCACTATACTAAGCACTGGAGTAGATTCATTCATTCATTCTTTCAATTTATTGAGCGCTTACTGTGTGCAAAGTGCTGTACTAAGCACTTGGCAGAGTACAATATAACATCAGACCCATTCCCTTCCCACAACATAATCTGGTTAGACACAGTTCCCATCCCACATAGGGTTCAAAGTCTAAATTGGAGGAAGGAGGATTTAATCCCCATTTTACAGATGAGGAAACTAAGGCTCAAAGCAGTGAAGTGATTTGCCCAAGGTCATCCAGCAGATAGGTGGCAGAGCCAGGATTTGGACCCAGGTCCTCTGAAACTTAGTATATAAATACTTACATATTCCCCATTCTATTGTTCTTTATGTTCCTTACAACTCATTTTCCTGTAGTAGTAGGATTGATTTGCATTCAGTGCTAATTCTGTTGTATTGTACTCTCTCCAGCACTTAGTACGGCATCATATAGCACCAAGGACAAAAAGGTCCTATTAAATAGTTCTCTTCTCGCTGACAGACATTCAGTAATGACGCCTTGATTGTGTTATAGCTGGCTTGAGCTGCCTTCCTTCTACTGCTGCATTCATCATCATCATTGTCATCATCAGTATTTATTAAACACTTACTATGTACAGAGCACTGTACTAAGCATTTGGAGAGCGTACAATACAACAGAGTTCATAGGCACATTTCCTGCCCACAATGAGCTTACATAGGGATTGTCTCTATTTGTTGCCTAATTGTACTTTCCAAGTACTTAGTACAGTGCTCTACACACAGTAAGCACTCAATAAATACGATTGAATGAATGAATGAAAAGGAGACAGACATTAATATAAATAAACAATTCATCATCAAATGAACTGTTCTTCTGGTATTAATTGAGCTGTTTTATGTGCACAGATGGGAAGCAGCATTGCATAGTGGATAGAGTAACGGCCTGGGCGTCAGAAGGCCATGAGTTCTAATCCTGACTCCACCACTTGTCTGCTGTGTGACCTTGGGCAAGTCACTTCACTTCTCTGGGCCTCAGTTATCTCATCTGTAAAATGGGGATTAAAACTGTGAGCTCCACATGGGACAGGGACTGTGTCCAACTTGATTTGCTTTTATCGACCCCAGCACTTAGTACTATGTGCCTGCCACATAGTAAGTGCTTAACAACATCATTATTATTATTTTATTATTAATAATAATAATAATAATGGCATTTATTGAGAGCTTACTATGTGCAAAGCACTGATCTACACTACACTACACTACACTACACTACACTACACTACACTACACTACACTACAAGGGAGTGAATATACACTCACTCCCTTGGTGACCTCATTCGCTCCCACGGCTTCAACTATCATCTCTACGCTGATGACACCCAGATCTACATCTCTGCCCCTGCTCTCTCCCCCTCCCTCCAGGCTCGCATCTCCTCCTGCCTTCAGGACATCTCCATCTGGATGTCCGCCCACCACCTAAAGCTCAACATGTCCAAGACTGAGCTCCTTGTCTTCCCTCCCAAACCTTGTCCTCTCCCTGACTTTCCCATCTCTGTTGACGGCACTACCATCCTTCCCGTCTCACAAGCCCGCAACCTTGGTGTCATCCTCGACTCCGCTCTCTCATTCACCCCTCACATCCAAGCCGTCACCAAAACCTGCCGGTCTCAGCTCCGCAACATTGCCAAGATCCGCCCTTTCCTCTCCATCCAAACCGCTACCCTGCTAATTCAAGCTCTCATCCTATCCCGTCTGGACTACTGCACTAGCCTTCTCTCTGATCTCCCATCCTCGTGTCTCTCTCCACTTCAATCCATACTTCATGCTGCTGCCCGGATTATCTTTGTCCAGAAACGCTCTGGACATATTACTCCCCTCCTCAAAAACCTCCAATGGCTACCGATCAATCTGCGCATCAGGCAGAAACTCCTCACCCTGGGCTTCAAGGCTGTCCATCACCTCGCCCCCTCCTACCTCACCTCCCTTCTCTCCTTCTACTGCCCAGCCCGCACCCTCCGCTCCTCCACCACTAATCTCCTCACTGTACCTCGCTCTCGCCTGTCCCGCCATCGACCCCCGGCCCACGTCATCCCCCGGGCCTGGAATGCCCTCCCTCTGCCCATCCGCCAAGCTAGCTCTCTTCCTCCCTTCAAGGCCCTGCTGAGAGCTCACCTCCTCCAGGAGGCCTTCCCAGACTGAGCCCCTTCTTTCCTCTCCCCCTCGTCCCCCTCTCCATCCCCCCGTCTTACCTCCTTCCCTTCCCCACAGCACCTGTATATATGTATATATGGTTGTACATATTTATTACTCTATTTATTTATTTTACTTGTACATTTCTATCCTACTTATTTTATTTTGTTGGTATGTTTGGTTCTGTTCTCTGTCTCCCCCTTTTAGACTGTGAGCCCACTGTTGGGTAGGGACTGTCTCTATGTGATGCCAATTTGTACTTCCCAAGCGCTTAGTACAGTGCTCTGCACATAGTAAGCGCTCAATAAATACGATTGATTGATTCTAAGCATTGGGGAGGTTACAAAGTGATCAGGTTGTCCCACGGGGGGCTCACAGTTTTCATCCCCATTTTACAGATGAGGTAACTGAGGCCCAGCGAAGTTAAGTGACTTGCCCAAAGTCACACAGCTGACAAGTGGCGGAGCCGGGATTTGACCCCATGACCTCTGACTCCAAAGCCCATGCTTTTTCCACTGAGCCATGCTGCTGTGTACCAAGTACAATGAAGCATCTGGGAACATATAAAAGGAGTAAAAGACATGGTTCCTGCCCTATGGGAGCTTACTATCTAATGGAGGAGACAAGTAAATACAAATGACCAAGTATACAACAGATAGAAGAGTAAGATGAGAGATTCAACAGATTCTTTCATTCATTCAATCATATTTATTGAGCATTTACTGCATGTAAAGCACTGTACTAAGCACTAGGGAGAGTACACTATAACAATAAACAGACATATCCCTTGCCCACAACGAGCTTACAGTCCCTGGTCACAGTTACAGTCACAATAACTGGTTGCAGTTACAGAAGATCTTATACTCAATCCCAAAAAGAATGACTTTGACACACAGATAGGAAGAGATCAAGAAGTCTCCCGTTGGGGATCCTCCACAGTGGATCCCGTCCGTGCAGTTCATCACATCAGAGAAGTCCAGAGAATAGAGGACATCTCTGTGCTATGTATTTGTGCATTACAAGAAAGCTTTCAACTTTGTCAAGCCTGATACCATTCCAGCATTTTGAGCGATTCCAGAATCAACCCAGCTAACGGTGAATGGCTGACAGAAATGAATAAGGAGTGCACAAAGATTGGTGTTGTATTAACATGCAGAAAGGTGTACAGCATGGTGATGCAATTTCTCCAAAGCTGTTTGTGCCGGTTCTGGAATCATCCTTCAGGAGTCTGGCATTGGAAAGCAGAATTAAGGTTGATAGAGAATTGCTCACTCACCTGCTGTTTGCAGATGATTGCACTGTGTTGGGCAAGGACCCTGTAGAGCAGTAATGAAGACCGTAACAAATGGAACAGAAATTGTACAAAGCTAGTCATGAAATGAATATCTCCAAGACCAAGGAGTAGCACAACAAGGACCTTGAAGAAAGATCCATCCAAATAAACAGAAAAGAATTATTAATAATAATAATAATAATAATAATGATGATGTGTTAAGCACTTACTTTGTGCCAAGCACTGTTCTAAGTATTGGGGTAGATACAAGTCATTCAGGTTGGACACAGTCCCTGCCCCACATGGGGCTCACATTCTTAATCCCCATTTTATAGATGAGGTAACTGAGTTCCAGAGAAGGGATGTGATTTACCCAAGGTCACACAGCAGACATGTAGCAGAGCCGGGATTAGACCCAGGTCCTTCTGACTCACAGGCCTGTGCTCTATCCACTAAGCCAACAGGCAGTTATGCACGTCTGAGGCATTTGCTGAACTCCCCCTATAGACTGTAAGCTCATTGTGAGCAGAGTGTGTCTATAAACTCTCCAAAGCGCTTAGTACATGCTCTGCAAACAGTAAGTGCTCGATAACTTTGATTGACTGACTGACTGGCAGAGAGCAGTTGGCTGCCAATCGCAGAAACCTTCTGGATCCCCTGGCCCAACGGGTTGTATCTTCTTCCCCTCTTTCCAGGCCTTTGGAGATTTGATATCCTTCACCTATTTACTCAGTCTCTGAGTGGGGGTTTTGTGGCTTGGTGTGCCACCTGCTGGGAGCTGTTCCAGCCACATATTGATTGATTGGTAGGTAGCAACTATTAATCAATCAATTCATCAGTGGCATTGATTGAGTGCTTACTGTTTGCAGAGCACTGTACTAAGTGCTTGGGAGAATACAATACACCAGAGTTGGTAGACATCTACTCCTGGGCCTTTCCCTATTTCAGCACTACAATGTGCAGACCCTATCCCATAGTGTCAAGAGCAGCCTCTTGTTCTGTTCTTGGTCTGCTAGGTGACTTTTGAGGACATATAGAGATCATTGCAGAACTCAATGCACAGAACGTTCTTTTTTTTTTTACAATGTGTTAAGCTCTTACTATCTGCTAGGCACTGAACTAAGCTTTGGGTAAATACAAACTAATCAGAATAGACACAGTTCATGTCTCACACAGAGCTCACAGTCTTAATCCCCATTTTACAGAAGAGGGAACTGAGGCACAGAGAAGTGAGGTGACTTGTCCAACTTCATGCAGCAGACAAGTGAAGGAGTCAGAATTAGAACTCAGGTCCCCTGACTCCCAAGACTGTGCTCTACCCACTAGGTCACACTGCTTCCCTCTCTGCTCCCGTCTTTGAGTGTTTCAGAAGTGTCACACTTGGCTCTTCATCTCTTTCCTTTCTGGGTGGCCTCCTTCAACCTGCTTTTCCTGTATTCCCTGTGCCCTTCATCTATTCTCATTCTTATTTGTTCTCAGAATGCCTTGAGTTCATCACTTGATTTTCCTTCATTTTCATTTTTCTTCTTCCTATAAACTGTCCTAATAATGATGACAATAATAATAATTTGGTATCTGTTAAACACTCACTATGTGCCAAGCACTGTACTAAGCGTTAGGTAGATAAAATACATTCAGATCCCACACAATCCCTGTCCCACGTGGGGCTCACAGTAGAAGTGGAAGGGAGAACAGGTACTGAACCTCCATTTTACAGATGAGGTAACTGAGACTCTGAGACATTAAGTGACTTGCCCAAGGTCACACAGTGGGCAAGTGGCAGTGCCAGGATGAGACTCCAGTTCTCCTGACTTCCATGCGTGTGCTTTATCCACTAGGCCAAGCTGCTCCTTAAAATTTCTGATCGAACTAATGGCTGTTCCTTGCACTTTCTTTCCTTTGTGGGCTGGCACTTCTCCTATTCATGTTGAGTGATGAAGGGTAACCTCTTCCTACACTCAGTTCTGCCTCTATTTCAGATTTCTTCTCATCAGCTCAAGGGCAAAGACCCTCAGGTTGAAGCAGGGACTCGTCAGCTGCCTTTTGGCTTCCTTTACACTGTTTGTGAAGAAGTCATCAGCATCAGATTTAACACATGGTAAGCAATGATCCAACCCCATGTGGATAACAGTCTTGCTGAAGCCTGACTTGTGAGTCATTATTCCCAGTGTGTTTGCCCAGGTGCAGCCGACCTGTTTTTTTTTTTTCCCAATGGTATTTGTTAAGCGCTTACTATGTGCCAAGCACTGTACTAAGCACTGGGGTAGATGCAAGTTACTCAGGTTGGACCTAGCCCATGTCCCACTTGGGACTCATGTACTTAATCCCCATTTTATAGATGAGGTAACTGAGGCCCAGAGAAGTGAAGTAACTTGCCCAAGGTCACACAGCAAACAAGTGGCAGATCTGCAATTAGAACCCAGGTCCTTCTGACTTCCAGACCCATGCTCTATCCACTAGGCCGCACTAAACCTCTAAAAGTTAAAAGTATTCCCATCTGGACTTCTCCACGTATATGACCTTTTCTCTCCCTTCTGCTATTTCTTGTCCATGATGTGCAGTTGGTTTGCTCCAAAAATTCCTATCCACACTCTCCTAACCGTTTCCTCAATCGTTTTTAGACATAGCATTCTGATTCCTCCACTCTGCTTCTGATGATTGCCATGAAGCCTATTTTCCTTTTGGCCAAGAGAGGTAAGAACTGTGCCCTGTGCTCCCCTGCACAGAGGGTTATGATCAGGCCAACACAGATGTCTGCCTCCATTGCCCCCATTTATGTTCTTATAGTTGGGTTGCCTCAGAGCAGTAGGATCGTATTTGGACTCCCTATTGACTGGGACGAAAGCTTGACTGACACCTTCTTGGCTTGGGTGATACTCTCAGAGTGCTCTGCTCAACTAGGTTGCACTGTTGAACCTTGGCAGTGTGGCCTACTGGGAAGCGCAGGGGTCGGAAGTCAAGAAAAACAAGTTTCTAGTCCCAGTTCTATCATGGGCCTGCTGGGTGATTCGGGAAAGTCACTCAACCTTTCTGCATCTCAGTTTCCTCATCTGTAAAGTGGGAAAAAATCTATTTGCTCTCCTTACCTCTTAGCCCCATCATGTCTGATCTGATTATCTTGTTCTACTCCAGGATTTTGTATGACACTTAGCACCTTGTAAGCTCTTAATAAGTGTCATCATCAATTAGCCTGAGGTAGGAGATAGGATTTGGGGGACCTAAAAAAGTTGGCTAGTGTAACTGAGAACCAGGCATGGTCCAACTTTGTCAGAGACATTCTCAAAATGCATTGAAATTCATTTTTATTTTCTGAAGAAAAGCATTCTGGAAAGACTCATTTATCTTTTCTGATCCCAAGCAAAATCTGAACTCCTGTCAAGCCTGTTCATGTGCTGCTGCCTGAACTGCATACTAAATAAAGTAGCAAATTTACTGGATGCAGGTATTGGGAGCTATTGGAAGTAGCTTTGTATTACAGTTTTCCCCCCACTTGACCTTATCAAACTTACGCTAGTCCAGCTTCCTGAATGTAGTCATTTGGGAAAAGCAATGGCAGACCTATTCTTAGAGTGATTGCCAGGGCATGACCAATCTGGCCTCAGTCTGACTAGTATTGAGCGTTTTCTAAGCATGAATGGTTATCTGGCCAGGCACAAGAACAAATCACTGGCTATATCAGCACTGGACATACGCAATGATCATTCAAAATGATATTACTAAAGATAATAATCCCAAACTACAAAATGTCTTAATGTCACAACATATCTTTTTATCTTTTCACTTCAACCAAAAGGGGATTGGAAAATGGCAAAAGTCATAAGTCAAAATAATGGCAAAATTCAGTGTTGCCCTGAACCCATTAAGTTCTGCCTTTGTAGATGAGAATAAGGGAGGGTTTGGTTTTTTTTTTAGTCAGCCTGGAAACTGCCTGACTGACCTTTCATATCTGTCTCCTCCACCCACCTCTTAAAAAAATCAATATATCAAAACATGAAATATATAGCTTTTCTTCTTACAATTAGAATACTATTGATAATAATAATAATATCCATCAGTCACACAGACATGCAGCGTGGCTCAGTGGAAAGAGCCCGGGCTTTGGAGTCAGAGATCATGGGTTTGAATCCCAGCTCTGCCAATTGTCAGCTGTGTGACTTTGGGCAAGTCACTTAACTTCTCTGTGCCTCAGTTACCTCATCTGTAAAATGGGGATTAAGACTGTGAGCCCCCTGTGGGACAACCTGATCTCCTTGTAACCTCCCCAGCATGTAGAACAGTGCTTTGCACATAGTAAGTGCTTTATAAATGCCATCATTATTATTATTACATGAAGAGATCGTGATTCCTTGGGCCAGCTCTGGGGTGGGACTAATCTATGAGATTCCAGAAATGTTCACCTTGTCTGCTTGGGGCATTTCTCACAAGCCCTAGATTGGTCTGCAAGTCTCTTAATTTCCCTACGCCTCACTACCTCATCTGTTAAATGGTGATTAAGACTATGAGCTCTATGTGGGACAGGGACTGTGTCCAACCTGATTAGCTTGTATACACCCCAGTGCTTAGTACAGTGCCTGGCATATAGTAAGTACTTAACAAATACCAGTAAAGAAAATTGGTGCTAAGCATGAGATTTTCTTCATGCAGATTCTATTCACAAGATAAATTTTCTATTAGAAAATCCTCTTCCTTCATGCTGAGGGGGCCAGTCTTTTTGTAATACCTTTCATAAGGAAAAGGAATTCAAAAATTAAAGGTGGAGCCAAAGATCACCTCTTTCCCAACCAGCTGGAACAATCTAAGGTGTAGGAATTACACAGACCTCAGGGTAGGAATGAGGTGGGCGACTTTCCAAGTGTTTCATTTAGAAACAGGTCCCTTTCCTGTTAAGGGCCAGCCTCCAGTTGGAACCAAAAAGAATAATGATTGAGTCGGAATCTGGTCAGTAGTCAGTTTGTCCTATGTTTCTCATGTACCGTCCTTTTAGACTGTAAGCTCCCTGTGGACAGGGAATGGGTCTACAAACTCTGTAACATGGTACCCACCCAAGCTCTTAATACAGGGTTCTGCACACAGTGAGAGCTCGATAAATACCACTGATTGGTTGATTGATTGATGCAGAGGATCAATACTTACTGAATAGCTGCCCAGTCATTCTCCCATGCAGGAAGATGAGTTTCTAGTATGGCTGCTGGGCTGTAGAAGAGAGTGGAGTTGTAGTCTAGTAGGTCTATAGTCATGACATCAAAATCCAGGATCTCTGGATCTTTCATGCCTGAATATTTTCATTCTCCTTTGCTGAGGTGCAAGCAAAGCCCATCTTTATACAAGGCATAGATATCTGAAAGGGACAGGCACATGAAGAAGACTCCCAAATGGAATATATTCTCCATCCCCCAATAGTCCTTGCCCCAAGCACTTCATGGCTGCAATTTTGATTTTTCTTCTCAACACATTCTGATTTTTTCCCTTCCAGGAACAATGGTCTCTTTTAATATGGCCATTGATTCTATGCCTTCCAATTGTTCCAGTCTCACAACATGTGCAGGCACCCGAATAAATACAAAGAGAGACTATTCAAAGAGTTACACTTAGCAGAGTGGTGACAATGTACAGCTATTCCTTTTGATTGTTGTAATTTGTTCCCTTCATGGTGTTGTGTTGATCCCATTAAACACTATTGTCTCACTCCTTGGAAAACAGCAATGTGCTACTGCACAGTGTGGTCATCCTGCTTGATTCTGTGGCCTTGATTTGCTGCTTCGTTTTCACTCCATCCCACAATGTCTCCCAACCCCAATTCTGTACTTTCTCTCAGGGATGTTTTTCTCAGTGCAGTATGTGCTGGCTGCTTTCACATAATAGCTTCATTTTGGGGGGGGCAGCTAGAAGATCTTGTGTTCAAGAGATCCTTATTCTTCTGCAGTAATAATAACAATAATAATAATAATAATATTTGTTAGGTGTTTACTGTGTGCTAAATTCAAGGATAGATACAAGATAATCAGGTCTGACAGTCCCTGTCCCACGTGAGGCTCCAAGTCTAAATAAGAGGGAGAATAGGTATTGAATCACTATTTTTCAGATGAAGAAACTGAGGCCTGGAGAAATGAAGTGATTTGCCCAAGGTCATGCAGCAGATGAGTGGCAGAGCTGGGGTTAGAACCCAGATCCTCTGACTCCCAGGCCTGGGCTCTTCCCTCTGGGCCACACTTGAAGTATTCAAGCCTCTCTCCTCCAGGATTTATCTCTGGTATGGGGATAGACCCAAACCTATCCAAGGTGGTCAGCTGAAGAGGGCAGGAATGTCTAGAAGGGGAAACAACAGGCTGTGAAATAACAGTCTCTAGTCAGTCACTGACTTTATGTGTGATGCTGGGCAAACAGCCCACTCTCTCTACTTTCTTTCCATATGTGTACATTGGACTTTTCTCCTTTCAAGTTCAAGGGAGAGTGCCTCCTCACTCACACTCCTTTCCCC